>NW_026652281.1:49155821-49651453 GCF_009828535.3 Hylobates moloch
AAAAAAAAAAAAAAAAAAAAAAAAACTTCTCTTCCAAGCAAGGTTTTTAAAGTGTTACATGTAGAAAGGAAAGTACTGAACATCTCACTCCAAATAACTGATTACACTTTTTGGTACCATCAGTACCAACTATGATCAATAATAGTAAAAACCAGTTTGGTTTCCTTAGGCATCCCTAAAATGTGAATGCCAACAACAAAATGAAAATTCCAGATAACATTTCATCTGCCAGGGAATAAAGTAGCTTTGCCTTGAATGATAATAATCATGCAAGCTTGGTAGCTCCCTCAAAATGAAATGCTTTGATCTAATAAACTAACCTTATGTATAAACTCGTATTCTAAAAGTCTTGCTGCTTTAAGTAAATACATGATTACATCAACATTGCATGATACTGAAGTTCTTTGAAGTTGTGTGATAGCAATATTACAGATATAGGTCATTTTTCAAATTTTAAATCCTATAGATCATTCAGTCCAAATTAGGAAATTGAGACTCAGAGATGCCTAGTAACTCAACTAAAGCCACAAGGTAAATTAATGCTATTTTGTACCATTTTACCATTTTTGTATTACTACACTGTTGATACTATTTTTTACTGTACAGTGTTTTCTATTAAAAGTAATTAAAGTACATATACTTCCAATAATTACTTTAGAATGCTTACATAGTCAATATTGTAATATCTAGATTTTTAAAAATCTTTTGTCAAAATTATATTTCAGCATGTAGCAGTAACTTCTAAAGTAATATAACTCTAAGAAGCTTATGAAACAATAAATTTATCTCTTAACTGTTTCAAACTTCTTCTCTGTCCTTTGCAAAAACTAATGCTGTAAAACTTTATCAAGTTGTATTAATTGTAAAAAAAGTATCTAATAAAAAATTGCCATTAATATGTATCTCATTATAAATATAACAAAATTCAGGTGTACAGCATTATTATTCCAGTTGCACACATTAACCGAGTTACCCAACATTAAAGTCCTGCTATAATGAATAAACAGAAATAATTTTTAATTAAATTATTGAAGAACCTGAAATTGAATTTATGTATTTATAAATAGCGATTACACTACATTACATTTGGAGTGTTTCTAAGCTGACTGAAAACAATTTGTTTATCTAATTAGGTAGATGCACTGTGGAAATTACACTTACTGTTAATTTCTTAGTAATTTTTTTCTTTGAAAATATAAAGGTAAATATCTGTTAAGCCTGTATTCAAATTAATGTAAATACATAATCAATGAAATTCCAAATAAAATATTTTTGTATATTAATAATGACAACATTTAAATGACAAGAAAAATTAAGTGTGGAGGAAATATCTATCCTCGCATTTTCAAAAATGCAAAGAATAGGGAAGCTTAACAAAAAGCTTATAAACAAATAAGTCTTTTCCATGAGCCCCTTGTAAACCCTAATTATTTTTTAAGCCTTAGCATTGAAAAATAATCAATTTAAAAAACAGATCCATCAATATTCTGCCTCAGGTAATTCCTTATTTATTTTAGATAAAAGTGGAAGAGCAAAACTATGGAGAAGGACAAATATATGGATTGCTAATATATGAGCTTCCCATCTTTTATCACTATTAGAACCTTGCTTTTCTCGAGTTTTTCTTTGTATCACAGCCAACATCATAAAATAGACCAACCTCCTCACAGTTTCCCCAAACACACACACACAAATGCTGAAAGGAGATCTAGTCTTAACTGTCATTATTTGGCATGTATTAGGAACAAGGTCTGAATAAAACCAGAAGCAATGAGTTAGATATACCTACCAGCAGCTCATTTCCTATGCCATATCGAATTTGATATTTATTGAACAAATGTCTTCTTTGATTTAACCCTTTTTCCATCCTAATAAAGTTAGTATGGCATTGAAAAGAGATTATCATTCTTATTTTCATCACAAAACAGAGATAATAAATATTCAAATGGAAAAAATAATTTTGGCAGCAGGAGAAGATTTACAAATTGTCACTTTATCTAAGGAACCATACAGTGTCTTTATTCAGAGACATACCTGTGTGGAATTACTGACAGAATAACAGGAGGATATGATAAAATCATCATCATCATCTATACTTGAGACTGGCCAAAGATATTTGTCTCTATCTCAGTGTAAAAATCTCAACATAATCAAAATGTTGTAAGGTTTTTTTGTGTTTTCTGTTTGGTTTGGTTTCAGAATAATGCATCTTGTCCACCTAATGTAATGGAAATCAGTGACAAAATGTTAAAGTGAAAATTGAAAACTCAAATTTAATTTTAAAAATTTATTTCTATTTTTAATATAACTAGAAGGTCAAGTTTTCTTAACACCATCAATCACATTTTCTTTGGAAAACCAAGGTCCAGCCCTAATGTGGGAACTTAGGAACCAGTCCATCTCTTTGCCCGTTTGGTGGCCTTGGGGAAAAAGTTGTCTGTTAGCTTTCTCTCTATATCCTTTGCTCTTCAACTTTTCTCCTCCATTACTTAGCCTGAGAAACCTGGCAATTTCTCTGTAAAAAAGAAGTGGTCATGATTGAAATAGTCGATGTGCAAGGCTAAAATCTAATAATTGAAAAATTGGGGCATTATGAGTAACTCATAACCTACGAACTAAACAGGAGTAAATTGAGGACAAAATGACCGAAATATATGAAAACAAATGGCCGTAGTCCACGGATATATTTTCAAGGACTAAAAGAAAATAACGCTTCTAATCCCATCTCTTACAACTAATTCTCAGTATTCTTACAACTAATACTCAGTTATTGGGTATGTCTCGCAACATTTAGATGTGTAAGGAAGGAGATACAAGTGGCTCCTGTCACAGTCTGGCCAATGTTTAGTGTGTTTTCAATGCCAGTCTTTAGGGACACTGGTCAGCTCCCTCTGGCATCTCTTTTACATTAATGAAAAATAGTAGATGCCATGTTAGATTAGAAGTCCCACTAATTAAGAAATACAGAAGAAAAGAAGGAGCATCCATGACTCTTGAGCAATTAATGCCTCAGATTTGATCTATAACTGGGTAGTCTGAATTATATTACTTAAGTTTACTTAGCAAGTAAAGGATGAAATTTGTTTAATCCATATTTTTGCTTAAAGAGAGGGCAATGAGGACAGTGAAATCCAACCCCTTCAACTTTACCAAGCCACAGAAAAACACCAAACCAGACTAGAAAAAAGTGTAATCCCCCAATGTAAATCATTAAATTTCTAGATTTATCTCCTATATGGAGAGAATTTAAGAATACGCATGAGGATAACTGTAAAATAATGCAGCATCACTTCCAAATCTAATGAAATATTATTTTAAGTGTTTTATAACATGGTTATATAGTATATAATAAGATCTAATTTGTATATAAAACAAATGTGTTTATTTGCAATATGTTATATAATAATGTTATCCTATTATAGTTTTCACTTTGGCAACAAATATATTTAGACACATTTGTTACTATCCAGAGGTCTAAATAATGTTCACTGAAATCTTGGGCATAACAGAATGCCTCAAATAAATAGTAGCAAATACAGAGCTTTATAACGAAAAAATACATAAATTAATAAATTATATATACCTGAAAAACATATTTAATGCACTAGAAAGATACTGTGCTGTGGACATGCAACTTCAGAATTAACAAAACACTGCGTATACCCCAAACATCTTTAAGTAAATCCAAAGCCTGTGATAACTAGCCCTGAAGACATCCTTGCATACCTATGCATATTATATCTTTCTGTAAGTGAAAATTAGTTACTCATATAATTTAGCACTGAGAATATCTGAAAGCCTGTTTTTTAAAAAGAAAATAGGCACACTCAAGCAAGCAGATTATAGATAACAACAGTTCCTTTTGATTTTTCTTTATCTCCACTATTATAGGTCTTTCTCACTCAGTTCATTCTTGCTGGGCAAGGTATGAAGGGAAGTAAGATAAACAAGTCCTTTTCCAAAGATGTTCACTTGCTCTAGAAGCTATCATGAATTTAATTAAGTGCTATTCACCAATTCTCTGACCACTTTCTTTAAAAAACCTTAAAAAGCAGGCCGGGCGCGGCGGCTTACGCTTGTAATCCCAGCACTTCGGGAGGCCGAGGCGGGCGGATCACGAGGTCAGGAGATCGAGACCACAGTGAAACCCCGTCTCTACTAAAAAAAAATACAAAAAATTAGCCGGGCGTGGTGGCGGGCGCCTGTAGTCCCAGCTACTCGGAGAGGCTGAGGCAGGAGAATGGCGTGAACCCGGGAGGCGGAGCTTGCAGTGAGCCGAGATCGCGCCACTGCACTCCAGCCTGGGCGACAGAGCAGGACTCCGTCTCAAAAAAAAAAAAAAAAAAAAAAAAAACCTTAAAAAGCTGCTTAGCTTTTATATAAATTTTTAGAATGTCCTAGATCTACCTTTGAGAAAGGCCAAGAATGTCTCCCACATTCCCATTATTGGTTTGTCTGTGTTTGAATTCTAAAGACTCTCTAATTTTCAAGGCAGCCTGCACCACCAAAGAGAAAGAGAGACAGAAGATAATACCAGGAAGAAAAAAAAAAGCAAACAACCTCAAGAAGAATTAAAAAGAATGAGAATACAATTGCCTAGATAAGCCTTCCTTTTTCTTTTACTTTGAGATTATTTATCTCAACTTTACTCAGAATCTTTCCTTCCTTGTTATCTAATTTCCATTATATTTACTTTTGGCCATGAGATGATGTCTAGTTAATCTTCCTAGTATATACATCTATGTCAGGTCATTAAATTATATCCGTTGGCCTGCCCTCCCTGACACATTCCTCCACAAACATAATAACCTCAAAGTATTACTCAGATTAGGAAGCTAAGACCCAAAGAGATTGAGCTTTGGCCATTGTCTTAAATGTTTACTTCTTTGTTTGACCAAATATTGGATTTTTTATATCTTGCACATATTGTCAATTAACCCTAACACAACACCAGTAAACTAGTAAGCTCTATCAAGAGAGACGCTCAAGTTTCTCTGGTGGTCATCCAATGAGTATTTCCTTTTAAGAGAAGTTTCATAATGTCCTCCAAGTCCATCCATGTTGCCTGCTAAGTGAAATTAGCCAGACATAGAAAAAGAAATATTTTATGGTTTTACATATTGTGGAATCTATTTTTTTAAAAGCTTAAATACACAGAAAATGAAACAGTAGTTATCACAGGTGGGAGTGGGGAGAGGAAATGGGGTGATGTAGGTCAAAGGATACAATATGGCAGACATGTACGATGGACAAGTCCAGAGATCTGATGTACAACATGAGGACTGAAATTAATAAAATTGTATTGTATTAGCGATTTTTGTTAAACGAGTAGATTTTAGCTGCTCTTATCACCAAAAAAGTAACGTGAGAGGACAGACATTAATCTGCTTCACTATTGTAACCATTTTACTATCTACACGTATCTCGTATCATCATGTTGTAAACCTCAAATATACACAATAAAATTTATCTTTAAAAAAACAAAAAAAAGAGAAGTTTCAATGCTGTCTCAGTGTTAAGACAAAAAGAAACAGGAGGAGAAAGATTGGCAACTCAGAAATATTTTCTAATTATCTCAGATAGCAACAACCTCATTAGTTATTTCTATTTCTGATTCTATTAAATCCTTTTTAAAATTTTAATGAAAAAACATAGTATTTAGGACTTTTACCTGAAGAATGTCCTATATGAATCCTTTCATTTTATTTTTCTCCTAGAAGTAAAACAATAGTTCAAACAGAGAAAGGAACAAAACTGAAAAGATCAGAAATGAGACCCATATATAATGGCTTTGTCTTCTCCTCAACATTCTTCACCTTTATCTGTTGAATTTTTCTGAAAACTACTGATTTAAAACATGTAACTTGCACTTTTATTCCCTCATTCTCTTGTATCTGTATTTCTTTCAACACATTATACATTGTTGCACATATTAATTGTATTTTTAAAGAAAAACTATGAGAATTAATTGTATTTTTGATTTAAATATGTTCTTTTCCATCTCTAGTTTAAACCTGTAGGCGATGCATTTTGATTAGTTATCTGAAGTAAGCAAATGAGCGTCTGGAGCCAGTTCCTTATTCAATAGGGAGAGATTTTTCAGGACAGTGATAGAATTGATAAACTATGGGACTGAGGACCTCTGCTGGCTGTTTTGTGAAGTGCTTTTTTTTTTTTTAACTGTGATGATGACATTATCCTATTTAATCTAAATATTCCTTTTTACTGAGAATTCTTTAATTTCCATCCAAAAACCTTATTCATTGGTTCAGTCTCATTGTAGAAATCTGAGTCTTTAATTTCCACAACAGTTGCTTTACCTTTTGGAAAATGATACATGAAAGTTAATATTATTGAATGAAAATATCATTAATATTATTGTTTTAAAGCAAATTACATTTGTTCATGAATAATGCCTTAATTTTTCTCTAAAGTGATAGCTGCATATAGGTCGATAGATAGATGATAGATAGATAGGCAGATAGATACTGGTTTATGTGTAGAGTATAGACACATCCTTACAGTATAGAACATAGAATTTAGTATAAAATCAAATAAAATGTTATGAGAATAACCACAGATATTTCTCACTTTTCAGAAACTAGAGTTTTTTCATATGTAATGTATACCTAGATAGCCTTGGAAGCCAGGTTTTATCTAAATGTCCTGTACAACTATTTTAAGCTTGAAACTGCAATTGCACTGATCACCTTTCACTCCACTTCACCACTATTACTCGCCTGTGCATTAATTCTATTATTTATAAATTCATAGATTTTTATGACTGAAAGAGGCCTTACAAGCCATATAGTCCAACCCTTTTATTTTACAAGTAAAATATCTGAGACTTACGGAGGTGAACAGCAGCCTCTGCCTGTTCTTGCCAAGTCAGGGTGAAATGAACAAATAACTCCCAAAATCATCTCATGTTCCAGAGGGATATTGCCTCAATCAGGAGAAAGGAACAGATTTGAAGCCCTGGGCTACAATAACCTAGTCTTGTTATGAATACAGGAAGACCTAATCCAAGCCTGATTCCAAGAATTCAAGCTGGTAGGAAGAAGTTTGGAGCCAGGGTCCAGGAGCAATGATAATTGTAACTGACATTATTGAGCACTAAACATATGCCAGACAGGCACAGTTCTAAGCACTTGATATTGGATAGCTCATGTAACAATCACAGAAATCCTGTGAAATGGCTATGGTTGCTAGTACAATTGAGGAAACTGAGGCACAAAGATTGAATATTTGAATCCCCATTTATAGACCTTAAGGGACCATAGAACACTAGATGTTTAAATTCTAACTTAGTCTAACCTTTTCTGTGCACAGTTTATATGAAGTTATTTGTCTCACACCTCTGTACCCAAAGCAAAGGTGCTGGCCTTGTAAATGCCAGTACTGTGCAATGCTCTCACACAACGGCACACATGGAAAATCATACTGTATGGCACATGGGCATAAAAAGGGGAGCCTTCGCAAGAGCAGAGGTGACCAGCTCCAAGAATTCAGCCTCCCAGACCTCACCAAACCTCCGAAAGAGTGTAGAGGAATCAATATCTGAAAACATCTATGCCAAATTCCTAACTTGCCAGTTGAGAAGCCCTGGCTCAGAGTCCTCCAATAAAGTATAAATTGACCTTTTGACTGGGCACAGTGGCACCTGTAATCCCAGCACTTTGGAAGGCCAGAAGGGTGGAACACTTGAGCCAGCAGCTCCAGACCAGCCTGGCCAACTTGGTGAAATCCCGTCTCTACAAAAAAATATACAAAAATTAGCCATGTGTGGTGGCTCATGCCTGTAATCCCAGCTACTTGGGTGGCTGAGGCACAAGAATCTCATGAACCCTGGAGGCAGAGGTTGCAGTGAGCTGAGATCGGACCACTGCACTCCAGCCTCAGCGACAGAGCTAGACTCTGTCTCAATCAATCAATCAGTCAATCAATAAACTGGCCTAGGATACTAGTGCTTAACTTTCCTTCCCACCGCTAGATCCACTTAAAATTCTTACCACCTACTACTAGCCCCCACTTACTACGGATTTAAACCATCACCTCCCAAATCTTCAAAATGATAGTTACATGTATTAGTTATTGATTGCTGCGTAACAGATTAATCCAAGCTTAGGCAGTTAAAGGAGAAGTACTTATTATCTCACAGTTTGGGTGCGTCAAGAACTTAGGAGCAGCTTAGCTCAGTTGTTCTGGCTTAGGACGTCTCACAAGGCTGCAATCAAAGTGTCAGCTGGGGCTGCAGTTATCTGAGGCTTCATTAAGTCTGAAGGATCTGCCTCCAAGCTCAAGCACTGAGTTATTAGCAGGAAACTTTAGCTCCTCACCACATGAGCCACCCATGTTCCTCATATAACATAGCTTCCCCCACAGCAAGTGATATGAGTAAGAAAGAAGCCCAAATGGAAATTGCAATCTTTCTATCACCTAATCTCAGAAGTGACACTTCTGCTGTATTTTATTGTCACAGACCAGCTCAGATACTACATGAGAAGGAACTACACACAGGGGTGTAAACACCAGGAGATGGGGTCATTGAGTGTCATCTCAGAGACTGGCCACCACCCTAGTGTTCGACTGTCCACTTTGTTACAAGAACTTTAAGTTTGTATTTATGTCATTTAATTTTTACAACACTGATATAAATGTCTCCATTTTATGGCTGTGGAGACTAAGACCAAGGGCAGTTAATTGCTCAAGGTTACACAGGTAAGTGGCAGAAAAGAATGCCAAAACAAGGCCTATTTGTCTCAAGGCTCACATTCTTTCCAACTTTTTACTCTATTTCCATGCTATGCTTGTGTTTCCAAATCTCAATTCTCCTAGCCCCCAATTTCATATATATACCCCCCTTCACCTCCTTTTCAGTTCTGAACATCATTCTGTATTTGGTCCATTCTTGCTGCCAATTCCAAACTCTCTCGTTACTTAGATCAACAGCACTTCCTTAAACATATTTAATTCCATCTCATTATGTATCAAAATATTATTGTAACTTTAGTAATAGCTGTCGGTAAAAATACTGTACAAGAAAAAGGTGTAAAAACGTTGCAGAACAAACTTGAAAAATATCATTGTTTCATTCGTGTGTTCCACTACCAGTAAACATAGGCTAAGGTTTCAATTAGGAGGGAGAATGAACAAAGCGGAGGTTCCGCTGATTTGATTATCATGTGTTTCCTGAAGACGAACAGAAGACTGTTGATTAAACAGATGAGCAACAATCTACAGGACAAAAGTGGGCCTACAGAATGTCAGGTGGCCATATTGGTTTTCACTTCAGAGAAAAGCAGGAGTCATATGTGAAACATTGTCTCACTTCCTTACACTTCCATTTATTAACTAGACCAAATGGTTCTTTTACTGAACTGGACTGGTATTTATTGATTAAAGGAATATCACCACTCGGAAACAACCAATCTGAAAATTTTTGTGTATATCCTTCCAGAATTTTCAAGACATATATTAAAATATTTATAATCTTTTTTACAGTAATAGAATAATATTATCCCTATCCATTTGTAGATTATGTTTCCCATTTAACAAAATATTGAGAAATTAGCTAATTGCGAATAAATAGAGATATGTAACAATTATTAGTGGTTTTATGGTGTTGCATTATATAGACTTATCCTGATTTATTTAACTAATTTCTACCAATAGTCATCTAGGTTTTTCTGATTTTTTTATACTCAAAAATTATGCCATAATACAAACACACACATTGCACTTATCTATTTTTTAATAAATTTCTACAGGTACAATGGCTGGCTTAAAAGGTATGCACATGTAATTGTTTGATACAAAATGGCAAATTCTAGAAATAGTGTACAAATCACATAGCACACTAAACTACCTATTATAAATATTTTTTAATCTTGATTTCGGAGTCAAGTGTATATGAACACTTGCATGCCTATAATATTTATAACTTGCCTTTCTATTTACATAACTGATAAAATGACAATATTTGTTTCCAACTTCTAAGTAGCCTATTAACAAAATATTGGTAACAAGTGTGCATTTTATATGACTTTCATAATGTTTATAAACCAGCTGTTACTTACAAACTATTGATAAGTAAAACTACAATACCCATAGTGGCTCATTGTTGAGTAGAATGAACTTGATCAATGATTTGTTTTGCACCTGCCTTAAAACTTGAACAGAGCCATTGATAGAGAAAATACTTACCCAAGGAGGGTGAAACTGTTCTTTCCCTCTCCTATAGAACTTTTATAGTTACTTTGGAAGGTAAGCGGTATTCAAAGTTAAATACACTTTTATTCAAAATTTGATTTTTTAATACACTTTTATTCAAAAATTGATTTTGTCTCAATTTCTCTATTGGCACTTGAATAATAGCTGCCTAGCAGAAAAATAATGTGATGTTCATTAGATAATTAGTAAATTCCCCACATACAAGTTCCAGGCACTTTATACTATTGTAATCACAACCTCATTATGAGACAAGTAGGAATATTATGAAGAAACTGGTGTGACAAAAATGTAATAGTCAGTGGTAACATTACCAGAAAAAGAAAACTATCATAACTTAGATTTTCCCACTTCCTACTTTAGCTATCAAATAAATGGCCCTTAAATAGGAAATGATCATTACCTTAACTAATTAGTGATTCTTTGCTTGTGACAGGATCTAAAATAAAACTGTATATCTTAGATTTGGTTTAGGCCCTTGGACAAGAGGTAGCAGTCAGTCTCAAATTCCAAGGAAAGATTTGAGACCACCAAAGCAGGACTTGCCAATGAGGTGCCTGAAACTGTTTTGATCCCCCACCCCAGGCTCATCGTGAGGCCACACAGACCCTTAGCTGAGAGATTAAAGCAGGAAGAAAAGGAAAGGTGACAATTAGAAGAGATTAGGAAGAGGAAGGTTGTTACGGACCAGTAAGCACATAGCAGCACCACCCAGAAGCCTATGGAAAAAGATGTTGATGCCTAGTCAGAAAGCTTGACATAAGTCCTCTGGAGTTTGGGGATCACAGCTGCCTAACATAAAACTCCCACATGATAAATCTGCCCGGCTAATCTCTCCGAAGGCAGAGTCAAGAGAGATTGTTCCACTGGACTTGATGTGGTCATGGCTTGAGAAAATTGGCCTGGGTGTCGTCCTGACCAAGAAGATCGCCTGAATACATGAGATAACCCAGCAGGGAGTAAACTTTCTAGAATCCTAGGAGGTGGAGGAGGAGCTATAAACATCCAGAAAATGTATTCACTGACATCAAGAAAATACAGGTGCAAGATCTCCAACAATGGCGTGTGTACTAGTCCATTTTCACACTGCTATAAAGAATACCTGAGACTGGGTGGTTTATAAACAAAAGCGGCTTAATTGACTCACAGTTCTGCATGGCTGCAGCGGTCTCAGGAAGCTTACAATCATGGCAGAAGTGGGAGAATCAGGCACCTTCTTCACAACACGGCGAGAGAGAGAGAGAGAGCGCAAAGCGGGGAACTGCCAAACACTTTCAAATCATCAGATCTCATGTCCACTCACTCACTGTCATGAGAACAGCATGGAGGAAACCACCCTTGTGATCCCATCACCTCCCCCCTGTTCCTCCTTTGACACCTGGGGATTACAATTCCAGATTTGGGTGGGGACACAGAGCCAAACCATATCAGCATGTTCGCCAGTAAAAGTTGACCTTACACATCTATCATGGCCAGAGGAAACTAACACAAATCCGTGCCAAATGAGTACTGTCAATAAACATATCTGCCCTGTCACACCTCTTTCAACTCCAGAGAAGTGAGAGGCCCCTAAAAAGTGGAGAAGAAGCAGAAGAAATCTCTGGGGAATTAAGGAAGAAGCTCACCAGCCCTTTTCCATAGCTGGTGGCCCATCCTAACAAAGGGGGAAGTCTTTAACTTCAATGAACTTTAAATTTCTATTTTATGAAAATGATATTTAAAAAAAAAAAGAAAATGATATTTTAACTAGTGACCCGAGATTGTCTAGAAGACCTAGAAGTAACTTGGAAAGTCAAGACTGGTCTTATTTTTATCCAAGAGGATAAAATTAAGGGGCAAGAGGAGAATTGTTCCAGCAGAAAAAATTTTAAAGAATAATGAGAGAAAATTAAGTTGCTTCATGATTGTATTATCTATCTGTGTCCTACTCCTTCAATATAATACTTGTACACTACACCAAAAAAAGCATTTTTATTATGTAAAATATAACAGCATCTATACAATGCATCCAAGTATTTGACATGCATAGTCTGTCAAATAGCAATTGGATATTCACAATATGAAAAAGGCAAGTTCTTATTAGGGTTCTTCAATTAAAAAGGCATTGTTAACAGACTTGAATTTTATAATGTGAATACCAATCAGTTTAAAGGTATTGACTGAGCTCCTTCTATGTGTCTATTTCTCTTTTTCTCTCCTGCAAAGGAGTTTAAGTTCTAATTAAAAAGGCATTAAAATACTTATACAGTCTGGTTCAAACTAAAAGTATAAGTTTTGAAATTTAAAAAATAAAAGTATTAGAAGAGGTTAACAAAGCTTGCTTTATAAAATGTTGAATATTTTAAATGTTTTAGTATTCAAGTAAGCTTGGTTTTGTTTGAACTTGACATGTGCTCATTCTGAAAATAAATAGGATGCTTAATATTAACAAATTCTGAAAAAGGCTTAACCGTAAAGGTACCATCCTTTATCCATCCAAAAACCAGCAGGTGGCCCAAATCTATTTACAGTTCATAAATATTTCAGTTACAGAAACAAAAGAAAGCAGTAACATAAATACCAAGAAAATCAAGATCACAGAGACTGCTAACAGTATGTGAAGCTTTTATAAGATTTATATACTTAACATAAATGTATTTTTCATATTTTCTGTGTCTACATGTCTTTAATAACCATGCATTTTAGTCTCACATCAGGATTCTCTAGCACATAATCAGGGATGAAATTCTCAAACTATTTGCTTAAATACATTATTATAAAAATTATTATAACAAAAATAATCTCAACCACAATAAACCTTCAGATCACATTTTCTTGCTAAATTATTTTATCTCCAAATTTTTTAATGTCAAATAAGATATTTAAATTAAGAATTATATATATATTATATTCTAATTCTTTTTTAAACGAGAAGTGTTTAAAAAAGAAAAAAGAAAAGAGGGGGATAGAGGAAAAGAGGGAAGTTGAGGAAAACCTTTAGGTAATAAATTAATGAATAATATATCAAGTGGTTGCAATTTCAGTAGAAGCAGCAAACATTTTGATTTACAGAATCCCATTAAATTTGGATCAATGAGAGTCATTAACTAGATTTTTTCTTTTTTTTAAAGACAGGGTCTTGCTGCTGGAATGCAGTAGTGCAATCATAGCTCACTGTAGCTTCCACCTCCTGGGTTCAAGGGATCCTCCTGTCTCAGCCTCCCAAGTATCTGAGACTGCAGGCATGTGCCATGTGCCACCATGCCCTGATAATTTTTTAGTATTTTTTTAGAGATGAGATCTCCCTACGTTTCCCAGGTTTGTCTTAAGCTCCTGGTCTCAAACCATTCTCTTGCCTCAGCCTCCAAATTCACTAGGATTATAGGCATGATCCACCATGCCCAGCTACATTAACTAGATTTCATTGACATTATAGGGAGAAAAAGAATCTTTCTATGTCCTGGGGTTCCAAGATAGAAGAATGCTGGAGCTACTGGTGGCATCTTGTCAACGGGAGAGGAGAGCTGAGCCCAGAATAAACCCAAAAGAAAACAGAGCTAAAAGATGAAGAGAAAGTTTCCTATCAACGTCTTTGACCCCTTGAACTCAATAGAGCCTATCGATTAGAGCTCTACAATTTTAATTCATGGGAGCCAGTAAAGACCCTTTTTTTTTGCCAAAGCCAAATTGAATGGTTTTTGTTCTGACACTTGCAAATGATGGTTCTGATTAATGCAACTCAAAAGTAAAATTGATTCTACAAAAATAAAAAATTGAAAGAGATTAGCTAAGTCTTGGTGTGGTAGCTGAATGATGGCTTCGAAATGTGTATGTCCTCATCTCCAGAGTGTATAAATATATTATCTTACACGGTAAAGGGACTTTGCAATGTGATTAAATTAAGGATTTTGAGGCGATTGTTCTGGATCATCTGGTTAGGCCCACTGGAAACACAAGGGTGTTCCCTCTTACAGAAGAAAGCAAGAAGAGTCAGAAAGAGAGAAGACCAGTTACGGAAAGTGGGTAAGAGAAGCAGAGATTAGAGTGGTGAGCTTTGAAGATGGAGAAAGGGGCCACAAACCAAGAAATACAGGTGGATGCTATAAGCTGAAAAACAGATTCTCCCCTACAGCCACCAGAAGGAATCAGGCCTTAACTTCAGCCCACTGAAACTGATTTCAGATTTCTCACTTCCAGAGCTGAAAGATTTGTCTTATTTTAAGCCACCAGATTTCTGGTAATTTTTATAGCAGCCACAGGAAACTAATGTAGTTGCACATTTCATGAAAGCATTTTTTGTTACCGAAGATCCTTTACGTTATCAAGAGAATTACCTCTCTAGCAAAGTTAAAAATAGATTCTGGGTATGCTGAATTGTAAAATGGAATTCTGTCCTCTATCAAAGCATCAAGATTGAAGAAGAAACTCCAGGTCTTCTTCCAACTTCTCCTCACTGTAATCTACTCTGATCTATTCTGATAGCCTTTGGTGTTGGATTGGGATTGCGATTGATGGTATCCATTTGAACTTAAGTATTTTCCCTGCTTCTGACTACTGAGACTACTGGACAACACTGACACCCCAGTAACAGTGAGTATATCAAGCACCCAAATCTAAATACTGTTTCCCACCAAAAAGAAGCAGAACCTGTTGGAGAATTGTCTGATTCTGGTATGGAATCGGGGAAGTACAAGATTAGTCTGGGACATCTTTTTGTGCCACAAAGTAACAAAATACTCAGTGAAGGAAAAAGACAGGTCAGACTGACATAGAAGCCAGTCTGAAGGAATTCCTAATGACCAAATCAAGAACAATGTGAGTATCAAAATTAAATAAGAAAAAATTATAGCCCATTTTATAAACTAGGAATTCACGAGCCCGTATCAATATAAATAAATAAATAGGGAGAAGAGAACTCTCACATTAGAACGGCAACTAATAAATATAGAATGAATGCCTAAATTAGAAAAACCAAACACATAGTAACTATCATCATCATCATAACTGATTCAGCCAAAATATATCAATGAATGCCAAAACTAGTAGGTGAAAGTGTAATGAAGAATGAATACTTTACATATTTACATATTAACAGAACTAAGGAAATTGCAAAAATTTTTAAAAATGCATTGAGCAGGCCTGAAGTCCAATTTACCTCTGTACAGAAACTCTCCCCACATACTTATTAATTGTAAAGAAAATTGGGTAATTTTACAATGGAAAAGCTTAACAGATAGCACTTCAATTAAGGGTTCAAAGTGATCATCACCAATAATGGAACAAATTAAAGTTGTAGACCACTTGATAGGATGCAACGAGAGGAACGCACCATTACTTCTATGTTTCTGTGATATTCCTGCAGCATATACATAATCTGAATATAATAATGAGAAACCCACACAAACCTCAAGTGAAGGGTATTCTACCTAATAATTTGCCTGTAAAGGTCATGAAAGTCAAAGAACACTGAGATCCAAGATTAAAGGAGATAAAAAGAAATAACAAACTCAACATGTGATCCTCAACTGGACCTTCTTGCTATAAAACATTGGGATAATTGGCAAAACATGAATGGAGTCTGCAACTAAATGGAACTAATGTAGAGAATTAGTTTCCCGATTTTGGCCAGGTGTTGTGTCTCATGCCTGTGATCCCAGCATTCTGGGAGGCCAAGGCAGAAAGATCATTTGAGCCCAGGAGTTGGAGGCTGCAGTAAGCTATGATGGCGCCATTACACTTCAGCCTAGGTGACACAGTGAAACCCTATCTGGAAAAAAAATAAAATTTCCTGATTTTAATGATTACTTGGTGTTTTGGTAGGAGCATTGTCCTGCTTTTGATACATTAAGAATCAGGCTGTAATGTGGCATCATGTCGGCAATTTACTTTCAAATTGATCCAAGAAAAAAAAAAAGGCCTTTGTACGATTCTTGCAAATCTGCAAGTTTAACACTACTTCAAAATAGAAAAAGATACTATGATTAATTTAGAAAAAAATAAGCCCAGAAACTACAGTTCGAATTGTGTAGCCCTGGTGCCAGTGTTAGCACCACAGACAGACAAGATGGATTATGCTGATTTGATTATTCCTGGTCTTAATAACCAAACAAACCCCAAAAATGATGTACATAATTTAAAAGACCACTTCATGGAATTTAAAGGTCCACTTAGCCACAACTTGTTCCTCATTCAGAGATATCTATTACTGACACTGATGAATTTCTAAATCTCCTCCTATAGATAACATAGCCTATGTAGTCGTCATTGGTTGCCTACACCGTATCCATTCCCCCTTCTTCTCTTCTGACACAGTTCTACTATGGTTCAGGCATCTATGCCTTCCACCATTACCAATGTGTTTTAAAGTAAGTTGAGAGACTCTAGCACCAGAGTGGGCATCATTTATCTGAGGGTAATCCCATCTATCATACTAGAGAGATTGGTTCAGCTAATCCAATTAGCTCTTAATACTCTCCTAGCCTCAATTTTTAATTTAAGAATTAGCTTGTGACTTAATCTGAGCCAGTGAGTCATAAAGGAGGGTTTTCTGGGTGTTTCTGGTAAGAAACTTTTTCATTTTTAAAAGCTAAATGTACTCCCTCTCATCTTCTACATATTCCATTATATAGAACCTAGAACTTCTAATGGCATTTTGCCAGCATGAGGCAACTCAGTCTAAGGAAAAGGACATCACACTTAAAGCAACAATGCCAAAGAAAGTGCAAAGAAAAGGAGCTGTGCTCACTGAGTTAAGCCAGCCCTGAAATCCATCCTGCCATTGTACTATACTTTGTCAGCCAATTTAAACCAATGGGATTGAAATAAGTTTTGTTACTTGACTCCAAATCTATGCTAACTGATATAATCTGTTACTTCAGGTTTGAAAAGTCGGCACACGCAGGCCAATTTTTCCAGGTAATTTCCCATTTTGTCCTCCTTCTGAAGCCTAATATGAGAGTAGGCAGTATAAGAAGAGAAATAAAGGCAAGGAAAAGAAGGCAAATTAGTCTATTCGTTGGATAGAAGTCTGGAGATGGGTATTTGCATATGCATTTAGAACAAGATTCTTGCCAGCAGAAGTGTGAAAAAAATTAAAAATTTAGAAAAAAGAACAAGAAAAAGTATTTTATTATTTAACAAACACACATATCACACTTACTATGTGTCTAGCACTATTAAAATGTTTTATAAAGTTAACTGATTTGATTCTTGTAACAAATTTATGAGAATTTTTTATGATATCCTCATTTCCAATTGAAGAAACTGAGACAAATCGAGGTTAAGTAATTGGCCTAAGGGCACACATCTGGCAAGTGGCAAGGCCAGGATTGAAATCACTGTTATATCATTTAATAATACCAGACAGAGAAAAATTCATCTTAATGAGGACACCTTAATATTATCTATATATTATAAGATATGGCATGCAAACCTAAGATTGTATCAGAGAAACTAGATATTTCTCAAATATTCAAAAAATAAATGGAACTATTAGTCATTTATCTTAAAAAATATAATTGCTGTGTGTCTATGTTTATCTAAAATCAACACATGAGCTGACAGTAGTACAAACTCAGTAATTATGAAGTACAGTACATTATAGTAGAAAAGCCTGTTAAAAATAGAAAAAGAGGTCTGGCACGGTGGCTTATGCCTGTAATCCCAGCACTTTGGAAGGCTGAGGCAGGTGGATCACAATGTCAGGAGTTCAAGACCAGTTTGGCCAAATGGTGAAATCCTATCTCTACTAAAAATACAAAAATTAGCCAGGCGTGGTGGTGGGAGCCTGTAATCCTAGCTACCTGGGAGGCAGAGACAGAGAATTGCTTGAACCCAGGAGGCAGAGGTTGCAGTGAGCCGAGATCGTGCCACTGCACTCCAGCCTGGATGACAGAGCAAGACTTTGTCTCAAAAAAAAAAAAATAGAAAAAGAAAAATTTCTCTTGTTGAAAACACACAATAGTTGAAGTCTATAATGGTAAATCTGAACTACAGTTTTGTCATCAGGAACTAGTACAAGGCACAATCTTCTTTTTTGCCCAGTACATTTTGTATCTTTGCTCATTCAAGTCTGCCTAATTGACACCTAAACTTCATGTCTCCTGACTTACACCTGCTTAGTCTATATTTCCCATAGGCAGTTGGTCTAATGAGCCTTCTGTAGGCTTAAAAGGGAGGGATAAGAAGGAGGTAGACCTCCCAGCTAATGTAAAAGAAAGACCTGTGTTTTCCAATAGTTTGTATTTGACTTAAGGAGACTGCCTGTTTCTTTGAACAAATCTTGCTTCAATTTTTCCCTTTCAAAGCAGTCCATTAAGTTTAAAGTGATTTTAGCGAGGAAGAAGCCTAAAGATAGAACAAAGAAAAGATGAGTAAGAAGGAAATTCTCTTCAACCTATCATGGCTGAAGTATTTAATGATGCCTTTAAATATTTAAATGCTGCAATGTCTAAATTTTCAAAGGACAAAAATAAATTTGAGCATGCAGTAAGGTTAACAGCATAATTTAAAATATTTCTGCTTGCTACAAAGAAGCTGAACAAACACAAATCATCAGTAAAACTTCCCTGGACAGTTTTTAAGCTGTCTGATTCATTCCTATCGGTCCCCAAAGCTTGTCTAAATTATTGTAGGTAGCATCTTGATTTTAGCTATGTCTAACGTATGCCATTTTCACTACAGTTTTTAAGTTCTTTCCATTTCTGAATGACAGAAAACATGCCTTTGCATTATACTGCCTGTCGTTCAAAAAATATAACAGCTATTAAATACATTTGAATAAATACATGAAAATTAGAATACACTAGGCTCTCAACAAATACAGAGAAAACATTTTTCTAATTCTATAGCACTAATAAAATAATTTTATTAAGTTTATATTGAAGATTTACCATTTTATCTTTGTTTTTGTAATATGTTGCTGTGACAATCATAGCTTATTTGATGGTAAGTAACTGAACAAGAATGTAATCACCAATATAGATTCCTGTGGGAAAATGCAATGTGTTTAGGATGCAGTTTCCAGAAATAAATTGGAAAAAGTGAGGATTATCTTCTGATTTTGTTATCTTACATATTCATATGCCTATGAAACTAGATTTAACTCTCTTGGTATAATTAGTTTTGATTTCAGAGTTTACACATTTTTCTGATAAAAATATAATTTAGATTGTGGCTAAGATCATTAATATTTTTTGAAGTAAGTTTGGTAGCTATGAAATATAAGTAGGTAAAATTTGCATCATGGCCAATCAAATTTCATTCTGTTTTCTCTCAGTTTATCTTCCACATCAGAAAATAAAGCAAAAAAACCAAAAAAAAATCCAAAAATCTCAGGAATGCTTACCAAGCATCTGAAGTTAGTTTTCAAATGTTATTCAAACAAATTGGGGTAAAGAATAATACAGGTATATGGAAATTCTACAAACAAATTTTATTTTAAAATTTATTGCATGATATAAATGTCCGCATGGACTTCTGTGATACACATGTGCAATAACATAGATGTACATGAGATCTTACAGTAAATAAATTTCTGACACATATGATTAATGCAATGGCGATTTTAGGCTTTGAATAGGTTTTCCTGTTGGAATTACAAGAAAAGTTTAGATAACGTCGTCTCTGAAATGAAATCAATTATGCCTTTTCTAAATGAGTATTAGTGGTCTGGGAAAGTAACACCCTGAAATAACATTTGTAATTATTATGCTGGTAAATCTGGATAATATACTAAAACCCTTTTAGGAAAACACAATAATAAATAAAGCTAATAAAAAATAAATGGTCATCCTCATGACTTCTTTTAAAAAACTAAGTCCAAAGGGTAAAATCCATTTGCCTCCAGTTCATCCTTTCAAAAGAAGAGTTCTCAGGTTTGACAGTTAATTTCATGTGTCAGATGGACTGGGCCACAGGGTGCCCAGATACTTGGTCAGACATTGTGGTATGTCCATGAGGGAATTTTGGATAATATTAACATTTAAATCATTTGACTAAATAAAGCAGATTCCCCTCCCTCATGTGAGTGGGCTCATTCCATCAGTTGAAGGCCTGAATAGAACAAAAAGGCTGACCCTTCCTCAAGGAGGAGGGAACTCCTCCTACCCGTCAGCTTTCGAACTAGGAATCAGTTTTTTCCTGCCTTTTCACACAAACTGGAACATCATGTCTTCCTGGGTCTTGAGCCTGCTGGCCTGCAGACTGGAATGGCATGATAGGCTCTCTGGGTTATCAGCTTGCTGACTCATCCTGCAGATCTTGGAAGGTGTCTGTCTTTGTAATATCATGTAAGCCAAGCCCTCATAATAAACAATTATGTAAATATCTCTTAGAGGCTCTATTTCTCTGGAAAACTCTAATTAATACACAAGGCCATCCACAATGTTAGTTTGCTGGTCTGCTTACTACATATATACCTGTTTTATAGATGGGCCCATGATACTATCTTATCTTGAAGGCATTATGCTTTAGGAACACATAATTCTTTTTTAATCTTTGAATTGCTTTATTAACTTTCTGATATTAATTTGGTTTCATGGGAATTTTTTGTCACTGGTAGAAGAATATTTAGATCACTAAATATGTATTTTCCAGAAACTTTCTATCTAGAGATTTCATTTTTAACCAAGTAATTTGCAAGATTAATACATCCATTTCTTTAAGATACATTTGTCTCTCAAAGCCTGATTATTCCAGACAGATGACAATAGAAAGGTCCTCAGTACAAAGGCTGAAAAGCAGTTAGATTCCAGGTATGCTCACATGGAGCACCTGCTCCCCATGTTCTCTCTGAAACATAGAATTTCAATCAGTCAGCCTTCCTCTTTCCTCCTTCTTCCCTACCCCTCATCTTTTCACTTCTTCTCACCTCATGGCAATAGCACTACATTTCAGAATGTTCCACGTTACACAATGTGTTAGGGAACAGATAGTAAGTATGGTTTAATCTCAATTTCTGATTTTAATTCATTATTACTGGCTGTCTCACCCACTATGTTTAGCATGAACAGGTATGAGCCATTTGATAGGAATGATCAATTAGCCATATCTGCCATGAATGAAGAAGAAAGCAGTGGCTACAAAAGTCAAGCATTTTCTATCTCTTCTCCAGATTTTTAAGGCTGATACGGGTTTAAATGGAAACATGAAGGGCAATATTGCAGGAAAATTTATTGTGATAATAATTTCTGTCTTATTCTCACTTCTACTCTCAGAAGAAATGCAAATGTAATTGCATCGCAGTTACCCAGACCCTTAGAAATAGGAACATCCAGCATTGTATTCATTTCCTTTATTTTAAGGGCTTGTTAACAGCTTTGGGTTTCAGAGGCAGGAACAGAGGTTGACTGGTAGCAAGGGGAAAATCCTCTTTTGGGCTTTTGCTTGGGAATCAAAGTAACTTTCATTAATTAGGCCGGGTAGTCCCACAGGGAGGAGGGGCTAGAGGCTGTGCTTGCAGTCATTTTGGAAAATGGGTCATTTTGGAGAAGAAAGGGTAGCTTCTGGGAGAGACAGGAGGACTTTCTAGTATTCTTATCTGGTGCACATTCACAGACTTTTCTCCCAGTGCCAGAGACTAGGGAAGATGGAATATTTTGGACCTCTTTGGAATCTGGCCTCTAAGTCCTGAGACCTAGAAAACACAGGTCACTGTGTGACAGAGCCTGTGGTCAGTACAGAGAAATAGTGTAAAAGCATCTGAGTCATTCTGGAGCAGCAGTCCCTGAATAGTGGTAGAGAAACAGCTCTTCACAGCAGCGTCACTTGATAAGAGAAACAATAGTAATGGCAAACAACACAGTGGACAATAGACCAAGAACTAGGATCTTCTTCCATTTTCCATGAGCTTGAATGTTTGCACAGCCCTAGGATAAGTAGTCATCTAGTCCCCTCTTCCCCTTAGAAAAATGATTAGGATAAAAGTAGAGAGCTAAAATCCACATTTAAGCTGAAAAAAAATTCTATATTGTCCCCCAAATATTGCATAGCAGAATTGTACCTAATAATACCAAAATTATACCAAAAATTAAAACTAAAATAATACAAGATTATTTTAAAATACGTGCAAATTCAGTGGTATCACTAGAAGTTCCATGAAGCTGGAAGCAGGGGTCAGAGGATCTCTTGGGCAAATAAGAGGGATAAAAAATGAGGATCCAGGCACTGATAGTTTAAACCAGCTGTCCAAGATCACATAGCTAGTATGAGAGAGCTGGAATACTAACATGGATCTTCTGATTCCTGTAAGACTAAAAGACCCAAGGTCACTCAGTATTCAGAAGCATGATTTATGTCGTAGTGCTTGAAACTATGTAGGGAACTAGGGATCAGGTAGCTAAAGGTGCTTTCTGGGGCCCCCATGCATATGAGGGAGTGAACAGAGCATCTTCAGGAACAGGGTGAAACACCATAACACCTGGATGTGTGAAGGGCAAATCACTGGAGCAGATTGAGAAACTGTAGAAGAAATGTGGAATCAGGCAAATCTAAATTCTTCTCACTTCTGTGAGAAAAGTTTCTCAACTCTCTGAGCTTAGAAAATGCATGTAATGGCTGGGGGCAGTGGCTCATGCCTGTAATCCCAGCCCTTTGGGAGGCCGTGGCAGGCGGATCACGAGGTCAGGAGTTCGAGACCAGCCTGACCAATATGGTGAAACCCTGTCTCTACTAAAAAAGAAAATACAAAAATTAGCTGTAGTCCCAGCTACTCAGGAGGCTGAGGCAGGAGTGTCGCTTGAACCTGGGAGGTGGAGGTTGTGGTGAGCCGAGACCGCACCACTGCACTCCAGCCTGGGCAACAGAGTGAGACTCTGTCTCAAAAAAAAAAAAAAAATTCCATGTAATGTCCCCGGGATGTGGTAGGTATACTAACATACTTTGAATAGTGAGCCGTGCAGTGAGCATGATGAAGAAACAGGAAAAAAATCTGCCACAACAGATCAAAACATCACAGAAAGCTTCTTGAAGAGATTCAATAAATAAATAATCTACTGGTGCAGGTTTTTTACAGCTTTGCTTTGTGGCTTGTTTTGGAAGCAGACGCTTGTAAAATTGTATTTATAATCTCTTTATATATCTGTATTTTTGTTATATATTGCAATATTTACTGAAATTCTGTTGATTTTCAAATTTCTCTGAGAATGTAATTCCTACCAACTCCAGTTTTGTCATGCCTATTAAAAGTCAGAAACGTAATTCTGAAACTTGGCAGGAAATTAACATATACCAAATTGTATTGTTCTCCCAGTCTTTGATTAGACTTCCTTTAAAATATATATATTATATTTAAATTTATGTACATAATATATAAATTTGCTTTTTATATATGCAGTCAATATTTTTGCTTTTAAAAAAGTAAAGGAAAAAACAAAGAAAAAGGGGCTTTGAATATTTTTTCTTCTTCACAGCCCAAACAATCCTAATTGTGCTCAAACTGCTCCTAAATTGCTTCCATGATTTCTTATAAAATTTTAAATATTTTTAGCAAATATTCAGGGTGCTGTACATGTACAAAAGATTTATAATTGTGTTCCTATATGGTACTTATTTTTATTATGAAAAAATATATACCACAAGATGAATCAATAATGGATATATACATATATATATAGACACACATCTTATAATCTGTATAAACCAATAATTACCATAACTCATAGAGCAACTTATTACATATTAATACTATAACATAACTGAGAAGCCAGGAGACTTTTTTTTTTTTTTTTTGAAACAAGGTATCTTGCTCTATCACCCATGGAGTGCAGTGGTGCCATCTCGGCTCCCTGCAATCTCTGCCTCCCGAGCTCAAGTGATTCTCCCACCTCAGCCTCCCATGTAGCTGGCACCACAGGTGTGCACCACTACAGCCGGCTAATTTTTTTTTCTTTTTTTTTTTTTTGTATTTTTTCTAGAGACGTAGTTTAGCCATGTTGCCCAGGCTGGTCTTGAACTCCTGGACTCAGGCTATCCTCCTGCCTCAGCCTCCCAAATTGCTGGAATTACAGGCATGAGCCACCACATCCAGCCACAAGGAGATTTCTGTTTGAATACCTTTTTTTCTATCGGACTAGTTTTATTCACATTATGAAAAATGGATTAGGATGTGGCTGAATAGTCAACTTGTTAATTACTCTCTGAACAAGTTCTAAATGTGTCATTATTATCTAAACAATGAATAAGTGTGGGTGTGATTTCAATATGGAATAACCTGCCCTTGGCTTTTATTTCTTGAGAAATGTAATATCACTTCAATTGCTTTCAATCAGATGTGACATCTTCTGTACCTTGATAGATGTATTATTGATATTCCTGGTCTTGATGTGACAAAATATCTCTTTCATCTTTGATTAAAATGAATTATCACATTGCAACAGTTACTCTCCCAGTTGTCAGTTGCATAGCCGGCTTGCCACTCACTTACCACAACACTGGTTTTAAAAAGCACGTTCAATGTTCAATAAATACACTGGTGTTTCTATACATGTAACTCAGCTTCCTTTCTCCTGAGATACCAGGCATATAAACTTCTATCCACTGCAGTGCCAGTCTATTGCTTTTGCCTGACTGACTTCCTTTCTATGTGAGGTCACTGCAGCCCAACTTTCCTTTGAAGAATCTCCCCTTGTCCATTTTCAGTCGCTGTGATATGGGTGGTGTTGATCTTAGCAGTCCTTCAATCACCCCTCTCCAAGAATAAGCATGTGAATAAACCTGACCCATGAGTTTGGTCCATGACCCAGCCACAGTGAATGGTTCAGGGTTAGGAACATAACCCAGTTGGGTGAATCAGAATCACCCCTTAGACTTTGTTGGTCTGAAAAAAAAAAAATAAATAAAAGTGTAAGTTAGGCTACAAGTTGGATGCAAATCCCGCTGGCATGTTTTGATTCTTTTGATTCAGCTGTGCCTAAATCTGAAAATCCACTCTTGGACCTTTCAATTATAAAAGCTATTCAATTCCCTTTCTTTTTAAACAAATAAATTGAGAGGGATTTTCATTTACTTGCAAAAGACCCTTGATTCATATGCCCATGATCCGATTTTTTTCCATTAAGATTATGTATTAGTCAAAATGGGATAAACTCTGGTGAAATAAATAAAATTAGAAATTCGTCTACACAGTATAAATTATGTTAAAATAAATAAATTTTAAGGCCGGGCATGGTGGCTTACACCTGTAATCACAGCACTTTGGGAGGCCAAGGCATGAGGATCACTTGAGGCCAGGAGTTCAAGAGCACCCTGGACAATATGAGGAAACCCCATCTCTACTAAAAATACAAAATTAGCCAGGTATGGTGGTGCATGCCTAAAATCCCAGCTACTCAGGAGGCTGAGGCAGGAGAATCACTTGAACCCGGGAGGCAGAGGTTGCAGGGAGCCAAGATTGAGCCGCTGCACTCCAGCCCGGGTGACAAAGCAAGAATCCATTTAAAAAAAAAAAAATGACACAGATCACTACAGCTCACAGCCCATTGTCCAATCTGGTCACTTGGCATCAAACTAACTCCAAGGAACGTTGGGAAAATGGAGGGAAGCACCTCCATATTCACTGGGCAGCAGCAATCTATCAGTCTGGAGTCTCCAGAGAAAAAGAACCAATAAGTCATATACATACCCACACCACAAACACACACGCGCGCGCGCGCGCACACACACACACACACACACACACACACACACGTATTTATTTTAAGGAATTGACTCACATGACTGTGGTGGCTGGTAAATCTGAAATCCACAGACCAGCAGGCTGGAAACTCAGGCATGAGTCGATACTGCAGTCTTGAAACCAAAAGTCTTCTTCTTTGGAAAACCTTAGTTTTCACTTTTAAGGCCTCAATTGATTAAATGAGACCAACCCAAATTACGTAAACGCAACTGGTTGTAGATATTAAGCATATCTACAAAATACCTTCACAGCAGCCCCTAGATTCATGTTTAATAACTGGAAACTATAGCCTAGCCAAGTAGACACATTAAAATTAACCATCTAACTAACTCTGCCCCGAATGAAATACCCTTCTTTTCCATTTTTTTCTTTTAATATTGCTGTGGATATAAGTATCTCTGCTGTACGGTGGGAGATTATTGTCACATCCTATTGCTGCACATATACTATACGTCTCCTCTCACAGCACAAAGCTGACTGTTTTAACATTAAAAAATTATTTATCTGCTCATTATGATGTTAATTCATTTCTGAAACCTTAGAAACTTTCAATGTTATGTTTTCAACTGCTTCCATAATTCATTCAATTAATATTTTTCAGTACCCACTGTAAGCTAGATACACCAAAGGTCATCTTTTCGTGTCATAAATTTGCATCATCATATTGATAGAGAATAGTAACTGTAGTAACCATTTATTGTTTTGTGACAAATCGTCCTAAAACTTAGAGGCTAAAAGCAAGAACAACTTATTTCTTACGGTTTCTGTAGGTCAGGAATTTCAGAGCAGTTTCATTGGGTGGTTGGTTCTCTCTCAGGATCTTTCATTTGAAATGCAGGCAGATATTGGCTGGTGCTACAGTCATTAGAAGTCTTGACTAGGACTGCAGGACTACTTTCAAGGTGGCTCACTCAATTGTCTGCAAGTTGGTACTGCCTATCAGCAGGGCTTTCATGGCTCTGCATGTGAACATCCTCACAGGGCTGCCTGTGTGAGTCCTGAAAGCTGGCTTTCTCTGGAACAAGAGATCCAAAAGTCCAAGGCAAAAGCTTCAATGACTTCAAAAGCTTTTATGACCTATATTTGGAAGTCACACACAGTCACTTCCACTGCCTTCTATTGGTCACACAGACCAGCTCTGAATCAATATGGAAGGAGACTATACAAGGCCATGCATTCCAGCTGAGGGTCACAGGGGCCATCTCAGAGGCTATTTACAGTAACTTACATTAATCCTTTACTACAAATACCTTTTGTTTAGTGATCCAGCTGGCTCACCCTATTGAATATATGGCTCCATCATTCATATATTCAGGTCTGACTATATTATGAGCTGACGTTTTAGTTAAATTTAGCATGGACCTAAAACTGCTACCTTAGGTAAGAATAACATGAAAGAATTACACTTCTTTCCTCACTGGACTGGTAGCCCAGATGTTCTCTGAAGAGGTTCAGCTGGAGGCTGTGGACACCAGACACATGTACGCACACACCAGTCATTTACCCGAGCACACCATTCTAGGGCCCACCAACTCTTACACAAATAGAAGTTTCCTAACTTTGGTCACAGAAGCAAAACAGGTAAGAACTAAGTATGATTTGGGCATTACACTAAATAGAAAATAAAGAATTATGTAATATTGGCTCATTTCTACATCTTGATCTCTCTGAAATTTCCATCTTATTACATTAAAATGTCTAGTAAGTTCAGTCTTAGAGAAGACATAAATAGTAACAGAACAACATTGTATTTATTTTATTGGAAGGGGTGCAAAATTGACATGCCACATAGAAGGTCATGGGAGCTCTTGGGAAGATTCTCATAGGGAGACAATTGCCACAATGATAAAATGTGATAATTGCCATGATGGGCACAGCCAACTTTGGGCTGGGTAATGTCAGCAATACAGTTTCAGTTCTTATATCTATTAGTTGTAACAATAAAGCAGTTATATGCTAATTCCTATCTTTAATAAGGTGAAAAATGCTTTGAATTTTTAAAAATCACCATTTAAGTTCAAATAATTATTCTCTGTGTTCTCCTTCCAATTCTACAGGACTTCTCCTAAGTGCATTTACGTTTGGACCCCAACCCATAGATTGAGAATCTATTCGTTTTTATTAGGCCAGGTAGTTTGACTAATAGAGACACTTAAGGAGATGTTCATAATAAACAACTTACAAAAATCTGAGTTAACTGGCCAAATAAATGTTTAAACATTTTCAAAGTTAAATAATCAATTATTTATTACTCAGAGGAAAATTTGACAGCACAATATGAGCTTTAATGATTCAATTAATGACAAATTATAACAAAATTTCTATAGACTTGTTTTCAAAATCCTGGTATACCACCAGATTTATTAACATTGTCATCATTTTGTCATTACTTTAAAAAATATTAATATTAAGGGAGCAGTTAAACAATTAAAATAGAAATTCAAACTATCTCTTTGTAGATCATACGATTTTATACCTAGAAAAACCCGTAGTTTCTGCCCAAAACCTCTTGGATCTGATAAACAACTTCAGCAAAGTGTCAGAATACAAAATTAATGTACAAAAATCATTAGCATTTCTATACCCCAGCAACATCCAAGCTGAGAGCCAAATCAAGAACACAATCCCATTCACAATAGTCACAAAAATAAAATACCTAGGAATGCAGCCAGCCAGGGAGGTGAAAGATCTCTACAACATTAAATAAAAATGCAGCTCGAATAACTCAGATATGACACAAACAGATGGAAAAACATTCCATGCTCATGGATAAGAAGAATCAATATTGTTAAAATGGCCATGCTACCTGAAGCAATTTACAGATTCAATGCTATTCCTATTAAACAACCAATGACATTTTTCACAGAATTAGAAAAAATTATTCTAAAATTCACGTATAACCAAAAAAGAGTCTGAATAGCTGAAGCAATACTAAGGAAAAAGAACAAAGCTGGGGGCATCACACTTCCTGAATTCAAATTACTATACTACAGGGCTGCAGTAACCAAAACAGCTTGGTATTGGTGCACGAGCAGACGCATAAACCAATGGAACAGAACTGACATTCCAGGAATAAGACTGCATACCTACAACTATCTGATCTTTGACAAAGTCAACAAAAACAAGCAATGGGGAAGGACCCCCTATTCAATAAATGGTGCTGGGATAACTGGCTAGCCACATGCAGAAGATTGAAAGTAGACCCGTTCCTTTCACCATATACAAAAATCAACTCAAGACAGATTAAAGACTTAAATGTAAAACGTAAAACTATAAAAACCCTAGAAGAAAACATAGGAACTATCATTCTGGACATAAACGCTGGCAAAGATTTCACGACAAATACTTCAAAAGCAATTGCAACAAAAACAAAAATTGACACATAGGACCTATTAAACATAAGAGCTTCTGCACAGCAAAAGAAACTAACAACAGAGTAAACAGAAAACCCACGGAATGGGAGAAAATATTTGCAAACTATGCATCTGGCAAAGGTCTAATACCAGAATCTATAAGGAATTTAAGTAAATCAATTAGCAATAAACAACCGCATGAAAAATGGGCAGAGGACATAAATAGACATCTCAAAAGAAGACATACATGTGGTCAACAAGCATATGAAAAGATGCTCAACATCACTAATCATCAGAGAAATGCAAATAAAAACCACAATGAGATACCATCTCATACCACTCAGAATGGCTATTATTAAAACGTCAAAAAAATAACAGATGCTGCTGAGGTTGCAGAGAAAACGGAACACTTATACACAGCTAGTGGAAATGTAAATTAGTTTAGTCGCTGTGGAAGGCAGTTTGGAGATTTCTTAAAGAACTCAGAACTACCATTTGACCCAGCAATCCCATTACTGGGTACATACCCAAAGGAATGTAAATCATTCTACCATAAAGACACATGCACGCTTATGTTAATTGCAGCACTATTCACAATAACAAAGTCATGGAACCCACCTAAACGTCTATCAGCAATGGACTGGATAAAAAATATTTGGTACATAAAAAGGCAAAGCAAAATGGTAGAGTAGAAGCTCCATTGATCATGTTCCCTGCAAGGACATCAAGTTAACAACAAGTGAGGTCTCAAGGCAAACTGCTGCTCCAAAAATTAAAGAGAGAGATAGGCAGATACAGAGAATGACAACTTATCAGAGCAAAAGCCTCTGTGGTAACCACTGCTGGAGTAGGAAAACCTGAACTGTAATTGACGAGTTGCTGGAGGCTCAGGTGTGAGCAGCTCTGAGGGTTAAGACCTCAGGGTGGGGGAGCCGTCATGGGGAAGAACCCACATTTTCTGACTTACCTCTAAGAGCTCTAGTAGAATCTCACAGTATAGACACCTTGCTTCTTCTGGCTGCAGGAGGATAAAAGTAATCATTTTGAAATAAGTCAGAGCATTCTGTTCTTAATAAGACCTGCCCTCAGGAGAAATTATTTCACCAAAGCCTAACCTTGTTGGGGTTTTATCAGAGCCTAATTAAACTACGGCAAGGGAAATACCCAACTCTACAAACCCCTCTAGATATCATGTCTCATCTAAGGGAGTAAAAAAAATATAAGAAGCATTTCTGAGGTTTAAAGTCCATGGACAGAGGCTCACTGGAAGACTGAGACCTAATCATGGGACTCTGGAAAGCTTCCCCCACCCCCTGCACCTTACCACCACATTGCTAAAGGTGTATTTACTCAATTCCTTTTACCTAGTACATCCTACTCTGCTTTTAACAAAAAAATTACAAGTATACTAAAAATGCAAAAAAGCACAATTTGAAGAAAATGAGAAAGTACCAGAAACAGAATAGGATATGGCAAGAATCTTAGAAATATCAGGCCAGGACTTTAAAATAACTATAATTAATACGGTAAGTAATCTAATGGAAAAAGTGAGCAACATGCAAAAAAATCAATGAATGATGTAAGCAGAGCGACAGAAATTCTATAAAAGCATCAAAAAGAAATGCTAGCTAGAGATTTAAAAACTATAATAGAAGTGAAGGATGCCTTGGATGTGCTCATCAGTAGACTAGACACAGCTGAGAAGAGAACCGCTGAGCTTGAGAATGCTTCAACAGAAATTTCTGAAACTGAAAAGCAGAGATAAAGAGACTAAAACAAAACAAACCAGAAAAGAATATCCAAGAACTATGGGACAGTTTTAAGAAGTGTAACATACAAGTAATGAGAATACCAAAGAAGAATGAGAAAGGAACAAAAGAAATGTTTGAAGGAATAATGACTACAGATTTCTCCCAAATTAATGTCAAACAACAGATCCAGCGAGCTCAGAGAACACCAAGTATGATAAGTACCCCCCGCAAAAAAAAAAGAAAACTAACAAAACTATGCCTAGGCATATCGTATTCAAACTGCAGAAAATCAAAGACAAATAAAAAACCTTGAAGTAAGCCAGAGAGCGGTGATAGGGAAAAAACCCTTAACAGTAGAAGCGCAAAGATAAAAATTACAACTGGCTTCTCCTCAGAACCCATAGAAGCAAGAAGAAAAGGCAGTGAAGTAAAGCGAGAGGGAAAAAGACACCAACCTAGAACTCCGTGTCCTGCAAAATGATCCTTCAACAGTGAAGGAGCCAGGTGTGGCTCCTGTAGTCTCAGCTACTCAGGAGACTAAGGAGGATCACATGATGGTAGGAGTGTGAGGCCAGCCTGAGCAAAATAGTGAGACCACTGTGTCTTTAAAAAAAAAAAAAAAAGGTGAGGGTAGCAGTGGGAACAAAGAGAAAATAGGCTTCCACACAAAGAAATATTTTTATCAGCCTTATTAAAAATAGCCAAAACCTGGAAACAACCCAAATGTCTAAGACAGGAGATAAACTGTGGTATGTTTATATAATGGGATACTATTTGACAATTTAAAAAAAACAGCAAACTACTAATACATACACCAGGATAAATCTCAAAAACTTTTTTTGTTGTTTTTGTTTTTTGAGACAGAGTCTTGCTGTCTCCCAGGCTGGAGTGCAGTGGCTCACTGTAACCACCGCCTCTGGGGTTCAAGTGATTCTCATGTCTCAGCCACCCAAGTAGCTGGGACTACAGGCACGTGCTACCACGCCCAGCTAATTTTTGTATTTTTAGTAGAGATGAGGTTTTGCCATGTTGGCCAGGCTAGACTTGAACTCCTGGCCTAAAGTAATCTGCCTGCCTCGGCCTCCCAAAGTGCCGGGATTACAGGCATGAGCCACCACGCCCACCCTGGGTCTCAAAAACTTTTGTTAAACCAATGAGGCCAAACCCAAAAGTGTACCTATTGTATGATGCGATTTACACGAAATACAAATACAAATAAAACTAATCTATCATAATAGAATCAATTTTTGGCTATGATATGGAATGGAATAAAAATTGACTGGAAAGAAACACAAAGGACTTTCTATGCAATGAGAAACAATATCTTGCTTTGGGTAATAGTTACAGGAATGCACAGAACTGTAAAGTTCATCATATGAAATACTTAATATCTGTGCATTTCATCATATGTTAATTATAACTCAATTAAAAATTTATTTACATATAAACAATTTTAAAACAAAATTGTATCATACCTGCATCATTTAAAAATAGAGCTAAGCAACGTAAAGACTGGCCAGAATTCTGACCTTGAATTGACTTTTTTTCTGGTCTTAACTCCAGCTGCAAAGCACTTCAAATGGCTCACCTTATAGAAAAAGGAGGAAACAGAATGTTATACCCCATCTGATTACTTTGAGCCTACTGTCTCCATCTAGTTTCCAAGAACTATAGTGATAATAATAATGATGATAATAATAACTAATGTTTATTTAATGTTTATTGTGTGCTAGGCATTGTACCAAGTATTTTGTATATGTTATCTCATTTCATCTTTACAACGGTTCTTTAATTCCATTATTTTCATCATATTACTATAATAATATTGAAGCTTAGAATGGTTGAAGAGCTTAGGCATTAGAAGGAAAGTTCCTCAAAATAATAAAGACCACTTCTGAAAAAACCTCAGCTGACATTGTAATCAATTTTTCCACTAAGATATGGTACAAGACAAGGATATATACTCTCATTACTTCTGTTTAAGAGAGTACTGTAAGTACTAGCAAGAGCAATCAGACAAAAAAGAGGAAAGAAAGAAAGAAAGAAAGAAAGAAAGAAAGAAAGAAAGAAAGGGCATCCGAATCTGAAAGGAAGAAGTAAAATTATCTCTATTTGCAGATGACAAAAATCCCATATGTAAAAAAAAAAAATACTCTACACCAAAAAAAAAAAGAAAAAAGAAACTGTTAGAACTAACAAATGAATTCAGTAAAGTTGCAGGATACAAAATCAACATACAAAAATCGTTAGCATGTTTATACACAAAAAGCAACCTAATTGGAAACAAAATCAAGAAATTAATTCCATTTATGGTAGCATCAAAACAATACCTGGGAATATATTTAACCAAGGAGGTAAAAGATCTGTATACTGGCTGGGCACAGTGGCTCACGCCTGTAATGCTAACACTTTGGGAGGCTGAAGTGGGCAGATCACTTGAGGTCAGGAGTTTGAGACCAGCCTGGCCAACATGGCGAAACCCCATCTCTACCAAAATACAAAAGTTAGCCTGGAGTGATGGCACATGCTTTTAATCCCAGCTACTCAGGAGGGTGAGGTAGAATCACTTGAACCTGGGAGGTGAGGGTTGCTGTGAGCTGAGATCGTGCCACTGCGCTCCTGTCTGGCCAACAGAGCGAGACTCTGACTCAAAAAAAAAAAAAAAAGAAAAAAAAAAAAAATATATATATATATATATACTGAAAACTACAAAACATTGATTAAAAAAGACACAAATAAATGGAAATACATCCTGTGCTCATGGATCAGAAAATTCAAATTGTTAGAATTACATACTGACCAAAGCAATACATAGGTTTAACATTATTCCTATCAAACCCCAATTGCATTCTTCAAATTCCATAAGAAAAATTCATATGGAACCATAAAATACCCAAAAAAGCCAAAAGAATTCTGAGAAAGAAAAAGTTAGAGGCATCACACTTCCTGTTTTTAAAATATGTTACAAATTTGTGGTAATCAAGAGTATAGTACTAGCATAAAAACAGACACATCGACCAGGAGAATAAAATAGAGACCCCAGAAATAAATCCAAACATTTACAATCAACTAATTTTTGACAAGGGCACCAAGAGGACACAATAGGGAAAGGATGGTCTCTTTAATAAATGGTGCTGGGAAAACAGAATTTTCATATAAAAAAGAATGAAATTGGACCCTTAAGTACCTTACACAAAAATTACCTCAAAGTGGATTAAAGAATTAAATATAAGTCAAGAAAGTGTAGAACTCCTAGAAGATGACATAGAGAAAAATCTCCTGGACATTGGTTTTGGTAATGATTTTTTTTTTTTTTTTGGTATCACACCAAAAGCTCAGGACACAAAAGCAAAAATAAATAAGTGAGACTACATAAAACTAAAAGCTTCTGCGCAACAAATGGAACAATCGGCAAAATGAAATGGCAGCCTATGGAATGGGAAAAAATATTTGCAAGCAATATATGTGATAAGAAGTTAGTATCCAAAATTTATACAACTCAGTAGTGGAAAAACAAATAACCTACTTACGCCAGGTTTGGTGGCTCGTGCCAACAGTTTGGGAGGCCAAAGCGGGAGGATCACCTGAGGCCAGGGGTTTGAGACACTCCTAGGCAACATAGGAAGACCCTGTCTCTACAAAAAAATTTTTTAAAAGATGGGCATGGTGGTGTGAGCCTGTAGTCCCAGCCACTTGGGAGGCTGAGCTGGCAGAATCACTTGGGCCCAGGAAGTCAAGGCTGCAGTGAGCCAAGATTACACCACCGTACTCCAGCCTGGATGACAGAGTGAGATTGTCTCTTAATTAAAAAAAAAAAAAAAAATCAAGTAAGTTGATTAAAAAATGGACAACGGACTTGAAGAGACATTTCTCCAAAGATGATATAAAAATGGCCAACAGTTATAGGAAAAGGTGCTCGACATCATCAATTATCAAGGAAATGCAAATCAAATGATTATGAGAAACTACCTCACACCTGTTAGGATGGCTATCATCAAAAAGTCAAAAGAGGGGAGAAAGAATGAGAAGAAAAAAAAAGTCAAAAGATAACAAAAGTTGACTAGGGTGTGGAGAAAAGGGAACTCTTATACTCTGTTGGTAGGAATGTGGATTGGTACACCCATTATGAAAATACTATGGAGGTTTCTAAAGAAATTAAAAACAGAATTATCATATGACCCAGCAATCTCTCTTCTGCACATATACTCAAAGCAAATGAAATCACCACCTTGTAAAGATATCTGCACACTCCCATGTTCACTGCAGCATTATTCACAATAACCAAGTTATAGAAACAACCTAGGTGTCCACTGACGGACAAATGGATAAAGAAACGCTGGTACATATATCAATGGAATATTATACAGCCCAAAAAAGGGATGAAATCTTGCCATTTCTCACAACATGGATAGGCTTGGAGGACATTATTCTAAGTGAAATAAGCTAGACACAGAAAGAAAAATACTGCATAATTTTACAAATATGTGAAATCTAAAAAAAAAAACAAATATATAAAGAAAACAAAACAGTAGTTACCGCTGTGAGGGTGGAGACAGAAGAGCTGGAGATATAGGTAAGAGAATGTAAAGTAGCAGATATGTACGGTGAACAAGTCTAGAGATCCAAGGTACAACATGAGGACTATAGGTAATAAAATTGTACTGTATATGGGATGCATGCTAAATGAGTAGACTTAGCTACTCCTCACACACACACACACACACACACACACAAATGAGTAACAATGTAAGGTGACGGATATGCCAATTCGCTTACTATAGTAACCGTTTCACTATCTATATGTATCCCATAACATCATGTTGTGTACCTTGATTATACACAATAAAAATTATTTTTAAAAAAAAGAAAGAAAAACAGACTGAACTATAACTAAAGTTTGAAACAAGGCCAGGCCTTGAATCTAAGGTGGCCCAACTCCAAACCCTATGCTTTTAACCACTACACTGTATGGTCTCTCCAAAACTATTCCTGTTAATGAGACTTGGAAACTAGTAAGTTATCTGTCTTATGATGGTGGTATGGGAGAAAGAAAGAAATCAGAGAAGACATAGGTAACAGTAGCTTATTAAGGCAAAAGTTGTTACTTATAATCGTAGATCTACTACTAGTTCAATATGTTACCTTGGCTTGATAACTTTATGAATAAAGTGAAGAGAAATGGACACACTAGACCAGGTTTTGCACCTATTAGACTGGAGTATACTAATGGGCTTCAAGAGATCTAAAAACACTAAAATTCTGTGATTCTGGGTATATATTGTGAATACACCAGATCATATGCCTTTTTCTGGGAAAAAGATCCGTTACTTCAGATTCTCAAGTAGGTCTGTAATCCCAACATTTTTAAATAATCTCTAAGATCCCTTTAAATTTCAAAAGTGTGTGCATCTTTCATTTTGAGTCATAGATCTCTACCTTAATTTCCATCCACTACGGAGACTGTATTCATTCCAAAATGCATAACATTTGAAGGGAAAAGAACAGAAATACATATAGTCACTGTGCCAATCTGTTGAAACTAGAAAATCTGAATTTTTAGTAATTTTAAGCAACTTTTATAGACTAAGTAGACATGAAATTTGTTGGAGGAAATATTTGCTATGTCCTGAAGAGAAATGTCCTGTTAAGTATTTTTTAGTTAAGTAGCAATGACAAGAATCTTTGCACATTTTCGGAGAAGTCCTGAAATTGGTAAGTAATCCAAAGGTAATACTTAAGGATGGATTTATGAAACATAAGCATTCCCTGGGGATTCTAAGAAAGACCTGGGGAGGATATTAGACTTTCATTAATTACACATAATGGGACTTGGCTGTGTTCACCATGTCTTCAAAGAAGAGGAGTCTCACTTAAAGGGCAGAAATATGAGAACAAACAAGCAGTGATATGCTGATAAATGTTTAACAACTGGGTCTCCAGGAACAAAATGAAAAGCTCTGACTTATACTGTTGGCTGATTTCTGAAAGACTTCTTGGATTAGTAAAAGTAAAAATGAACTTAGACTAAAAAACAAAAGACAGCTCTGCTGTTAATCAGACTGAAAGGACAAATACATAAAGTCAGCTACAAAGTTAACAGGACATATGGTTTCTCCTAGGGTTATGTGGCTATGAGATGTCATCACGACCCTCACCATGAGTGATTACTGCTTCCTTACCAATGCCACTTCCCAATGCCCTTTGCTGTTCCTGTTGGATGCCCAATTGCTAAACCTTCTTACCCTCATGACAGTAAGAAATCCCTAGTTAATCCCCACTACTAATCCTGTCGCAGAAGTAGCAACCAACCGAGAATGGATTTCCCATTCCCTTAGACCCTCCTCAGACTCCTCTGGCAGGAACCCAACACTTACAAAGCACGGGTGACCTTACACAGTTCCTGCACGTGCTCTCCTTGGCTATGACTCGGTCAGTAAATCTGATTTTGTCAGACTAAAGGCTGGAAGTCTTTGGCTGGTTAGGCTTTAACGTTTCCATGGTGTTAAAACTCCCACCAAGGTTGCTTTTCAGCTAAGAACATGATGTCCCTGAACACAGATTTGGGAAGAGAGGAACACAGTCAGCTTAGGTACAAGCTGGCCCTAGCACACCACTGCCCAGATTATACTCAACAGCCATGGAGGAGACGTTTTAATCTCCGTCATACAGATAAGAAAACCTAGGTTCAGAGAGTTTACATAAATTGTTTAAGATCACGAAGCTAGTGTGAGAGTCACCATTTACATCTGTGTCTTTCTGATTCACAATGCCATGATCTTTAACACCGCATTGTGTAATAAGTTATAACATTACCATCTCTTATAATAATTTCTTGGGTGTAGACCTTTTAAATACTACATTCCATTGCTTGTACAGAGTGCATTTTATAAGACTTTTGTACCTTCTATACACTGTGTAACATTGGGTGAAAGATTTATCATCTTTAAGCCTCAACTTCCTCATCTATAAATCAGGAGGGAACAAATATAATGTCAATCCCATAGGGTAGTTGAGTAGATTTTAAAAATTAATGAATGTAAACTATTTAGCATATAGTACTTAATAAATGTTAGCTATTAAAAGTATAATGCTTTACACGTAAAGTGCTGAACAAATATTTGTCATTTTTATGGACATTCAATGTAATAACTTTCTATAATTATCATTCAAATCACTTTTGGATTTCATATACAGATGAGATGGTTTTAAAAATACTTCTGTAATCCTGCTTCCATTATCTGTTGCTGCTTTACAAAACAAAACTTACTGGTTTAAAAGCACAATGGTGTATTATTTTTCACATTTCTCTGTGTTACCTGGGTTGTTCTGTTCCATGTATTGTTAACTGAGGTCTCTCACATGACTACACTCAACTGGAAACTTGGCTAGGGCACTTTGGTTTTCGTTCAAGTTGTCTCTCTCTTCATGTGGTGTCTCACCCTTGGGGGCCTATATTTGTCTGTTCTCACACTGCTATAAAGAACTACATGAGACTGGCTAGTTTATAAAGAAAAGAGATTTAATTGACTCACGGTTTCACAGGCTGTACAGGAAGCATGGCTGGGGAGGCCTCAAGAAACTTATAATCATGACAGAATGTGAAGGGGAAGCAAGCACATCTTCACATGGCAACAGGAGACAGAGAGAGCACGTGCAAAGGGGGAAGTGCCATACACTTTCAAACAATCAGATCTCTTGAGAACTCACTCACTATCACAAGAACAGCAAGGGGAAACTGCCCCCATGATTCAGTCACCTTCCATCAGGCCCCTCGGCCAACACAGGGGGATTACAATTTGACATGAGATTTGAGTGAGGACGTACAGGGATATTCCTCATGGTGTTTCTCTTTAGTGATATAGCCTGTACTTACTTACAGTACAATATCTGGCTTCCAGGAGGGAGTTTTCTAAGAAGACAACTTGAATGTGAAAGCCCTCAACAAGCCTTGCTTGTGTCACACTGGCTGATGTCCACCGATAACCACAGCAAGTTACACGACCAAACCCAGAGTCCTTGTGGAAGATGGGCTATATAAGGACATTAGTATCGAGAGGAACAGTTTGGAAAGAGGGAAATTAAAGCACCGGGCTGCCACAGATTCCTCTATAAATTCATGTCTAAGCCTCTTCCAGAATCAATAAGAAGATGCCAAAGAACTGATTTTAACTGAAAGAGTCTTTAGTCCTGTGAATAATGAAAGTGGAATTGAAACTGACTTAATTTTCCTTTCAGTCTGATTCTCCGTGTCAGATGTGCATGGCCCTATTATAGAATGAGAATTTAGAAATAATAGCAAAGACATTTCAAAGAGCTAAGGAAAAGAGAATAAATCATGACCTCATAAGTAGCACTCAATTCTACCTCTTAATGCACTAAAAAAAAGTGTCATAGATTATGACAATCATTCATCTAATAACACACACATAACATCATCATCATTAGGGTTGCCATTATAACCATTACGTTTTTATTAACATTTTCTTCCTGAAATTTCCATTCAAAAGCCAATGGCAATTTTCTTTTGAAATAATTTCTAACTATGAACGGCTCCACTACGTATTTTGTTCTAAAGTCAACCTCCGCTGACAAAACCTGTTTAACTTTTTTCTTCTTCCTTTCCTGTGCTCTTCTAGGGCAAAAAAGAAAAAGACATTCTTTACAGAGAGAACTATTATTGTATGTCTGTCATAATTACACACAAGATTCAATTACACTGCTCTGAAATATTCATTGCAAATGTGTGATTTAAAGATATTTCATTTCTATTCATGTGTAGTTCCCATACTCACAGTATAAATATTTACAGTTAATTATGGAAAATTTCACACAATAATTCCAGGAGCAGGAATATATATTAATGAATAAGTCTTTAAAAAATTGTCTTGAAGTGGGAAAAGAGATGGGTGTGATGTATCTACAGTAGCCAGTGCTTAAGTTTTGGGATCTCTCATTTACCCAGGTCCTTTCCAAGGCCACATTCACATAATCATATGCTTCTATAAAATTGACCAAATGAAGATACTTTATCTTAGGATGACCTCTGTCTCTTTCCACTGTGAGTTTCCTCCCATTGCCTGTTTCCTCAGGTAGAGTGGTATTGAAGTGGCCATGGCATTTTTAGGATCTGCTTAGGGCTACATTTAAGGTCTTGTGGGATATATTTATGTGGTTTGCAGCTGCTTCAATATATAGTTAAGTTACTGCCAGTCATCCCCATACAGAAAAGGCTTTCAGAAATACATCTTTCCCGTAAACACTGCACACATTCATACAATGTGGTCACACAAAGGCTCAGACCAGAGTTCCTATCTCCATGTGAATGTATCTTACAGTATCTGGCATGGAAGTTGATATGGTTTGGATCTAAGGCCCTGCCCAAATTCATGTGGAATTGTAATTCCCAGTGTTGGAGGTGGGGCCTGGTGGGAAGTGATTGGATCATAGGGGGCGGATTTCCCCCTTTGGTGCTGTTCTCGTGATAGAGTTCTCACAAGATCTTGTTGTTAAAAAGTGTATAGCACCTCCCCACTCTTTCTCTCTTCCTCCTGCCTTGGCCATGTAAGACACGCCTGCTTCTCCTTCACTTTCTACCATGATTGTAAGGGCCTCCTCAGAAGCCAAGCATATGGCCAGCATCATGCTTCCTGTACAGCCTGTGGAACCATGAGCCAATTAAATCTCTTTTCTTTATTAATTACCCAGTCTCAGGTATTTCTTTATAGCAATGTGAGATTGGACTAATGCAGAAGTTTATTGGTGATGGAGGAGAAACATAGTTTGAAATGTATCAACTAAATTGCCTTTCTATTCTGAAGGGGCAACCAAAAATACACACCAAAAACTGGAGGAGGAGAGAGTAATAAACATCTATCAGGCAATTAAAAGCATATATTAATTATACATATTAATATATACTAAGTATATATATATTAATTAAAAGTATATATTTCCTTTCTGGATTTTGTTGTGTTTACAGTATTTTTCAGCTTTCAAAATTTTGTAAATTGTTATGATTTCTTTTCTCATTCTACATAAATATTCACTTCATACCTAATTTCACATTAGTACTTTTGTATTAACTTCTTAATGAAAGGTCCCCAAACTGTACAAGCAAAACCTGAATCTGCTTCCAGTGGTAACTAACCCCTGATACTGTGAAATATTGTCGTATTTGTGGGGGTGAGTTCTTGAGCAATAATAAGATCATGTTGAGTAAATTCTCTTCTCGTTTTGGGGTTTCCATTTTTCTTCTCTTTACTCATGAAGACTGATTTCCGCATCTGTGAAATGTGACTTTAGTCTCATACTTTTACATTAAACTCTAACCTGTAGGAATAGTGATGAATTTTAGCCAGAGGTAGATCATTAATCATACTTGACTGATTGTATTAGCCAGGGTTCTCCAGAGAAAAAGAACAAATAGGAAATATATACATGGAAAGAGAGATTTATTTTAAGGAATTGGCCCATGCAATTGTGAAGGCTGGCAAGTCCCAAATCTGCAGGGTATGCTAGCAGGCTGGGCACCAAGAAGAGTTGGTGTTGCAGCTCAAGTCTGAAGGCAGACGGAGGAAGAACTTCCTTTTCCTCATGGAGTTGGTATTTTTGCTCTTCAGGCCTTAACCTGATAGAGGGAGGCCCACCCACATTATGGAGGGTAATAGAATGTTAATTCTATCTTAAAAATACCTTCACAGCAACATCGAGACTCATGTTTGACCAAATATCTGGGTCCCGTGGCCTAGCCAAGTTGGCACTGAAGAACACACAGTGAAGGCGGGGAAGCAATATTGCTACATTGACCTAAACCACGACATGAAAATACATATCCCATATTCTGTCCATTCGTCTGGAGGATGGATTCTATAAAATTGAGTGCAAAATTAATAAGTAAAGGACTGGATAAAGCAATCTTTACCCAGATGCCAGAAAAGTACACGAGGTCTTAGCTCTAGATACAGCGCATAAGAAAAATGTTGAGATTTGGCCAGGTTATAATGTTGGTGCAGTCCGTAGGAAGCACCTAGAAAAAAAAGATTACTCTGTATTGTATTTCTTTTAATCCCTTAGAGAATTCAAAAAAAAAAAAAAAAACCACAAAGATATAACCATGTGAATCAAGATCCCTTACAGTTTTAATATCCTATAACTCAATTTGATTTTATGAAATGAAATTTAGGAGAGATGGGGAGGAACTACTGAAACCAGAAGATTGGGTAATAACTCTAGATTAGGTGTGTTAATAGGATATGCTACCTTCTACCTCAGAGCCTATTAAAAAATTATTATCTAAAAATGACAGCTTTGAGAGGCAAAGGAGTTTTAAAATCAGACATTTATAGCTTATATAATAGTTCAAAATAGCTGATTCTCTAAACAATGTTTAAAAAAAACCGCTTTTCAGGTGACGCTTAGAAAGTGCTTGAGAAGTTAAACACAAAATAGCCACCCTTTATGATCTGAAACTTTAACATTTTGAAAACGGAACTCATGAGGTGAAAAACTTTTAGTTCAGGTTTCTTCTGACAAGCATCATTCTCTTTATGCCACTGTGCAATTTAATATGATACGTTGTCTATCAAATTGTCTATATGATACATCGTCTATCAAATCAGCCTCCAGACAACATTCTCTCCTGTTAGTCTCTAACTTGATTCCTCTCTGTGTTGTACTAAAAGCCTGCCTGCGCATCTCCTTTCACCTACACTTTATTCATTCTCTGGCTTATATGTCCTATTTCTTAATTCTAATCCAAATCTAATACCTCATTCAAAGGTCAGATCATGTCTTAACCCCTTAATAAATGAGTGCAAAACAGAGAATAATCAAGATAGTATTAAACCGTTCAATATTTGTAGCAGTGGTTTTCAAACCATGCTTTTGCAAAACACTAGTTTTCCTCAAGCTGATGTAAGATTTCTTAATACGAGACATTTTAACTGCTAACATTTTAATATTCGTAGTCTTTCCCCAATCTGCATATTTTTAATGTAATTAGTAGATAAAATTTTTGATGCTAAAGAATTTGTTCTATAAACTTAAACTAATTTTTAGTATCAGCTAGAATTCACCAGATGATAAAATGAATGTCAATAAATGAATATTAATGAAAATTAAAGAACTTATTTATTTTATCTTCTGGTGGGTATTAGTTGTCACTAAATTTTATGCAAGCATTCTCCTCTCTTGAAAGGAATATCTTTCACTGTAAATTAATACATCAATATTCTGATTATCCATCATATTGCCCAAAGAATAAGTTTCTGGTAGCCATATTGGCTCAAAGCGCACTAACAAATTGAGTTTCTGTATCTGATATTTTAGGTTTTTTGTTTGTTTGTTTGTTTGTTTTTGAGATGGAGTTTTGCTCTTGTTGCCCAGGCTGGAGTGCAATGGCACAATCTTAGCTCACGGCAACCTCCAACTCCTGGGTTCAAGCGATTCTCCTGCCTCAGCCTCTCAAGTGCCACCACGCCAGGCTAATTTTGTATTTTTAGTAGAGATGGGGTTACTCCATGTTGGTCAGGCTGGTCTCAAACTCCCAACCTCAGGTGATCCTCCCGCCTCAGCCTCCCAAATTGCTGGGATTACAGGCACGAGCCACTGCGCCAGGCCAACATTTTAGTATTAACCCTGAGCTTTGACATCTCCACCAAAGCATCACCATCACACAAGACCATGCAGAAACAGTCAGCCTTCCAACTTACCCTCATCACTCATTCTAGAAATGCAATGTGGATTTTGTGTTTATCCAATTGTAAGTTATTCAAATACATGGAGTATGACTTCCACTTCTTGTGTATCCTCCACACCACCTATCACATTACTGACATGCCAGAGACACTTAATAGATGTTTATGGTATTGTTATTTCTGCCATGGTATCCTCCAATGTTAGATCTACCAGTCTTCACCCAACTACCACCACCCACAAACCCATACACGTCTTCCCAACACCAATCCTAGCTGCTAATCTCTTGGTCAAAACCAAGGAGTAATTGGAGACTAATGTTTGGTTTTGTCCCCAAACCTCAACCCCCCAACCCTGCACTGGTCCCTTCAGTGTATACATTTGCTCTCCTAACTCTGAACTACTGAAAAAGAAGCAACAGAAAAAGATACCCTCACTCACTCTTTTCTGGCAGCTAAATTTCTAGAAACTCAAAGTGCACTGCCTGAAAGCCAGAATATCTGCATCAACAGCATTAGTAATGCTAACTACTTTTATGAGAGGCTTCATTTATATCGGGCATTGTACAAAGCACTTTACAAGAATCATCTTGTTTATTCTTCTTAATACACCTATGAAGTATGTTCTGTAACTTGAGGACTATTTTCCATAAATCCTACATTGGATCTGTTATGGAAAAGGAAACTAGGATTCCTAATGAGGCCTTGCAGTGGGGATGAGAAAGGAACAGCAGTCATGATGACTAAACCCCGGGCAGTCAAGAGAATGTCCCCAGGAGAGATAAATGATGACACCCAGGATCAAATACTCTTTGCCTCCTTACCTTACGGCTATTCAAGGAAAAGGAAAGATTTTGTGTATATGGGCTAAATGAACCTGAATTAACTGAGATTGTTTTCTTAATAGATAAATTAGACATTCATAATAGAAATTAACTCCAGTTACGGAAAAATAAACCTGTATTTCTTGCACAACTCTATTTGTGGACTCACATAATAATATCACCCCTCTGCTTCTGGAAAAAATAAAAAATAAAAAATCCTGAGATTCTAACATTAACATGCCTGTCCATGATCATACAGCTATTTATTGATGGTGTCCAGATTTAAAGTCATAAGGTCTGAATCCAGTCTTCCAGAAGGTATGCCCTTTCTGTGTATCTTCGGGTCATCAAGAAAAGGTGAAAATGTATTTAGCTCATAGCACTGTTTGATAAAAATCTAATTCAAAATACATATATAATTTTAAGTTTTCTAGCAGCCATAATTTAAAAAGTCAAAAGAAACAGGCAAAAATAACTCGTAACATATTCCTTTTTAAAAATAGGTATATAAAATATTACCAATTTAACATGTAAACAATATTTTTAAACTTTTAATAAACTATTTCACATTCTTTTTCAATATAAAGTCTTCAAAATCTGGCATGCATTTTATACTGACATACATCTCAATTCAGCTTAGCCACATTTCAAGTGCTCAAAAGCCACGTGTGGCCAGCGGCTACTGTATTGGTCAGTGCTGGCTTAAGTAAAAGAGTAAAGTGATGATACAAATTCATCAGAAGGGACACTGTATGGTCCCCACTCATGTTGTCCCCAGATAGTCATTCCATAGTGTGCAGCAGGAAGCACAGCCCTCCTGTCTGTCTTTCTCAGAACTTTACCTTTCTTTGAAAGAAAGCTCAGATTTTTCAGGAGTCGAACTTAACGTTTTCTTCCAGTATGACAACTTTCATTTTAAAAACGTCTCTCATTTTAGTTAACAGCTTTACTGAGGAATAACTGACATACAAAAACTTACTTTTATGTGGAGAGAAAAGTTTTATTTTGCCTTAGTAACTGTCCTTGGTTTTATTGATGATCTCAGTTAAGTCTTGCCACCTATAAGTTAGGTACCACTAGTGTTATTTTTCCAATGTCATAACATCAGGAAATTGAGGCTCAGACTATTGAGAGAACTTGTCCTAGGCAATTCACCTGGAAAGTTGGGGCATCTGAGTTCAAAACTAAATAGGCTGCCTCCACTTAGCATTCAGGAGAATCTATTTTTGTGTTATTGGGCCATAAAATGTGAGAAGCAGAGATGGGGAGGTGGGAGCATTTTAATATAATTACCTTGCAAAATAGAAGAAACAAAAATGCCTTTATGCAAATTTCTAGCTAATCAGTCAAATTAGCATAGCTTGTTATGCTTTCTATTGTTTTATATAATAATTTGGCAATTTGGCAGTTGCGTAAAAGGATATGTACCAATGATTCTGATAATAGATAATGCCTTTAGGTAATGCCTACTTACTTATATACACATTTGTTTGACCATTAGGTCTCTTATAACTTTAGTATTTGTAAACAATGAGCTTAATAATAATTTGACATGTTTGCTGAACACATCACAAAGTGAGAGTACTTTATAAAACAGAATAGTGTGAGATTTTTAGTGTTATGCTCTCATGATATATTCAAGCACTTTTGGAACTATACTGAAAGTTTTCATGGATGCGCTCCCCCGCTAAAGAGCAATTTCTGGAATATTTTAGAAATATGAGGGCTGCCAATATTTTTCCTCTAAAGATGTTCTTTCCCTCCTTGTAACCTGGTCACCACTGTCCACTATCACCTTTGTCACCATTAACTAATATGGAGAGAATCCCACACAAGCCTAAGTTGCATTCTTCCTAGATGCAGACATGCCTGAGCATTTCTGGAGAATGGATCAATCAGAGCCACAAGGAATCAGTTTGAGAAAATTAAAAATAGCCTCAGAGCAAAGAAAAGGGAAGCTTACTGTTTCATCTAATAAAAATGCCCCGGGTAAAGAGCGCAAGGAGTGACATAAAGCGAGTGTGTCTCATCTTGTTCTGTGACTTCCCCTCTTCCTCATAGGCTCTCTCTTCCTTCTATCTCTCTGGGAACCCGAGGGGAGGAGCCTTTGGCAGAAATATAAGACTGCTGCCTAGCTCAGAGGTCTGAGGGATACTGGGCACACGAATCAGCATTGCTTTTGAACTTTGAAAAACTATAGAACAAGAGTGGGATTTTTTCCCATTTGGAAATGAAACCAATACAGATCTAAGAAGTCAAAAAACTTGGTGAAGCCTTGGCATACCTAGAGCACCAGCACATCAGCAGTGACCAAGACCTCTCGACACAGAGCATTGCCCCAGTGACCTCAGCTGGCCTCAACAAGGCAGGAGCCGCCACCTCATGGCAACACATTGATGAGACACCTACATATACACAAACAAGCAACACGTGGCAGCCTGCATCTCCTAGAGTCCAGCTAAAGAAAGAAAAGGGTTTGTGTGGTGGCCGAGAAAACCATTTGAACACCTATGGGAATTTACAGGAACTCCCAGAAATCGTTGAGATAGGGACACCCGGAAGTGGCTGGAGATCCCACAAAGGCAGGTATACAATCAAAGAAATAATTTACATGACCACTGCTATGAGCCTAATTTTTTTCCTAGCTTTCTGTGGTCTGGGCATGGGTTATACCCTGACTCATTAAGCCCTATTATCACATTAACACTGTGCTAATCCCTCTACTGTTACTCAGACTCCAGCTCATCGTAAACGCTCAGTGATGCTCAATTAATCTTTCCTGACCACAAGAAGGAAAATTAACATGTCAGTGGAGGACAGGATGAGGAGGATAGGCCAAAGGAGAAGACTGTCTTAGGAGACGCTAGGAGAGGAATGGCAGTAGGACGAGTTATGGAATTGTGCTGGGGGACCCATCCTGCAGTGGCTGACTGCCACAGCTCCAGTGACCACGGGGGGTCTCAACCCTGGAGCTGGGAAAATAAATGCTGAATGGAAGCCTCCCCTTTAGTCAAGTCCTAAATTGAGAAGGAAGGAAGCAGAGATGATTGATATTCTTGCAATTAATTATTATCAATACAAGTTAGAACCAACAATCCCTCTAACAAATCAAAAATGTAGTAGGAATTTCATTGCTTTATCAGGAGGTTTTTTTGTCTTATGTTTGCTTTAATAGAAATTTCTCTCAGTTCCTCAATTCTGTAGCTGAGCAAAAAACGTCACACTATTTCAGAAATTCAAATTATTTTGCATAAACAAATAGGAAAATGATTCGTTTTTTCAAACTTCCCTAAACAAACAAGGGAGCTGCCAAAAACACTAGGAGCATTTGTCCACAAGAGGGCGCCAGAAGCTGACGGTTTCTGAGTTTGATGACAAAGTTAAAGGAGGAAAAACACCAAATAAAAAGCGATAGGTAAATGTATCTGGTTCACATGCTTGCCTTATGCTAATGCTTACATCGTATTGAACTCCCTTTAGAGATTCAGGATGTTAAATATGTAAATAGCAACCTCTGAGCAAGGGAGATAGTGGTATCATCCTATTGAAATTGCCTTGCGACAGTGGGGTTTTTTAAAATGAATTAATTTTAATAGGTTTTCCTCCACTTAAAGGGGAACTGGAAATGCCTTTTCAATTATTAGACTCATTGATACATGTCTGTTTATGCAATTGCCAAATTGTTACATAAAATAATAGAAAGCATAACAAGATATCTACCAAAGTATATCATTGTTAATTTGCTAAGCAATGCCAATCGTAAGGATTTGGATTTGAAATGAAGCTGCAATGTAGAATACAAACAGAAGATTTTAGAATATTCTATTATAAAAAGAGAGAGAAATAACATTGTTTTTAAAAGGGGGAGGAGACAATATGTGATAGCAAATTACGGTAGAAATAGATTTAATTTTTTTTTTTTTTTCAAAAAAGAAAAGGTCAATGTTATTGAGGAACTAAGAGCTCAACTATTTTCAGCAGGAACATGTGAAACTGATGACTGTGTGACAGGTGCACACCATGTAATTTTATTCATATTATTCAGTCTTTCACAAACGTATTTACTTTTATATGCAAATAAAAACTGTTAATGAGTTATATCATTTCATTGTATCTTATATTTCTCCTTTCAGCATTTAAAATTGTAACCCAAACACCACACCTTTTATTTTATTTATTTATTTAACTATCTATTTGCTTACTTCTAGAGACAGAGTCTGACTCCGTCACCCAGGCTGGTCTTGATCTCCTGGCCTCACTATGTTGCCCAGGCTGATCTTGAACTCGTGGCCTCAAGTGATCCTCCCACCTCAGCCTTCCAAAGCACTGGGATTACCAGCATAAGCCACCTCACCCAGCCTACACCCTTTATTATGGAAGGGTAGGGTAGTATACTTGATAATCCTAGAGTCTTGTGGGCCAGTCAAGCAGACAGACAGAATTTAAAAGAATAAACAAATAGCTTAGATTGGAGCAACATGTTCAACCTCTATATAATCCACAGAACAGTGGAATCTTGGAGTGGATTCTCTCTTTAATTCATCTCTTAGTGTATTAGTTTTCTGTTGCCACATAATTAGTTATCTCAATACACGTGGCTTAAACCAACACAGATTTATTATCTCAGTTTCTTTGGGTGAGGAATTCAGGAGAATCTTAGCCGGTGTTGGCTCAGCGTTTCTCATAAGGTTGCAGTCAAGATACCAGCCCAGGCTTAGTCATCTGAAGGCTTGAGTGAGAGGAAAGGATACACCTCCAAGATTGCTCACTCGGAGGGGGGTCTCAGTTCCTCACCTATGGACCTCTCCACAGAGCTGCCTGAGAATCCTCACAACATGGCAGCTTTCTTCTTCATGATTGAGTGGTCCAAGGACCACATGTCTTTCACGATCTAGCCTCAGGAGACAAACTCCATCATTTCCACAATATCCTGTTGGTTACACAGGTCAGCCCTTTTCAGTGTTGGAGGAGACTATATAAGAACATGAATACCAGGAGGCTACAATCCTTGAGGGCCATCTTGATGTCTGGTGCCACACCTAGCTCCTCCAGTGTTCAAGATATTTATGGCATCCCCATATGGCCAACATAAATGTAGGCAGAAAAATATCTTTGCCAAAGGGCTTTTCTATCTCCTTCCTCCCACAACCTCTACAACCCTCTTCAGATCCCTTTTTTCCTTGCCCTCATCTCCTTCAACCAAACTCCATGAGTCAGTCATCTGGTCCTTCCTTGTTCAGCTCCTTCACATTCCATTGCCAAGTTGTTGCAGAGATTTTCAGTTGCTGAAGGCAGAAGAGAGAAGAGAAAAAAATCTTCATTTAGGTCAGTCTTTTACCTTTTTGGTATAAGGCCATTAGCTTCTTCATACTACAAAAATCAACACATATTAGTATATCGTTTGCACTTTATTGTACTGAAGAATATCTGTCTCCTTTTTGAGTCAAATTCACCACAGCTCTGTTTACTTGCTCTCAATAGGAGTCAGTCTTCACATGAGACATGTGGTGGGGAGATGAGGGGAGGGGAATCAGAAATCCATATTGCTACACAACAATTACAATCCACAAATTACTTGTAAATTATTCCTTTGGTATACATCTTGTCTAATAAAATATAACCTTGCAAATGTAAACAGTGACTACATAGAAGAAGGTTAGAGATTCGTTGAAGAGGGGGAGTCTTTGAAATGAATCAAGGAAGAGAATACCATGGGGTCTCCCTTCACCTACACGAGGGAACAGGGGTGTGTTTCCCTAAAAGCAAGCCAAGGAAAGGGGACCCTAAGAGGACCACTCAGAGATGAAAGTTTTCTCCAAGAGGTAGTTCACTCCTTAGGTGGAAGTTTGCTGAGTGGCAAAACTACGTAGGCAAATTGATGAGAGTATTTGGGGAAGCTCTGACATGTCTCAGGCATTTCTCCATGCATGAAGAGACAGACTGGGACTCTAAAGGAATCTGTAAGCAGGAGACCGCTGGAACAGTCCATAATGGTAGGGCAAGGACAGAGACTGACAGGCAAAATGGCCAGCGTTTAGCTGGCCCCAGATGCACGAATTTTCCCATTTTCCATCATTCTACCTGCTCTGGGAAGAAAACTGCGTGAGTCTAGCAGGGTAAGAACTGAGGTAGGGAGATTGGAAAGCATCAGCCAGTAAGAGCATTACAAACACCAGGAAACTACAGTGCAAAGATCCCTGTGGGTGGAGAGGAAGGCAGAGAACACACAAAATCATCCCACAAAAGAGAACTAGTGATGGACACCTGCCAAAGTAAAGAGTAATCAGCATTGGTAAAATAGCCTCAGGCTAGACACAGTGGCTCATGCCCATAATCCCAGCACTTTGGGAGGCCGAGGCAGGTGGGTCACTTGAGGTCAGGAGTTCGAGACCAGCCTGGCCAACATGGTGAAGCCCCATCTCTACTAAAAATACAAAAAATTAGCCAGGCAGTGGCACATGCCCATAATACCAGCTACTCAGGAGGCTGAGGCAGAAGAATCACTTGAACCCAAGAGGCAGACGTTGCAGTGAGCCGAGATTGTGCCACTGCACTCCAGCCTGGGTGACAGTGCAAGAGTTCGTCTCAAAAAAAAAAAAAAAAAACAAAAAGAACGGAACGAAGGGAGGGAGGGAGGGAGAAAGAGAGAGAGAGAGAGAGAGAAAGAAAAGAAAGACAGCCCCAGAAAAAAAAAGAATAATACCCAGTAATAACTAATCCCGTAAAAATATCCAGTAACACCTAACAATTACTGAGTAAATGCTTTACATAAATCAATTATATGATCCTCAGGACCATAAGTCATTATTTTAAAAGTCATTATTGGGATTGTGAGGAAGGGACACTGTGGAGACACATAACCAAGGTGACCAAGGTAGTGGGTGGTAGGGGCGCCGACCCCAAGTCTCTCACTCCAGAGTTCATGATCTTAACCCCCTTTTACTGCCTCCTTTTTAACCCCTTTACCTCTCATCACACCCCTGCCCCCGCCCTGGACGCTGGAAGAGCCAGGAACAGCATAGTGAGCTGGAACTAAGGAGAGAGAAAGAAGAGTTAACACCTCCCCTGTCCCCACCCACATCACTAATTCCTAAAACAGGGTCCAGCTGGAGGCTGAGGCAGGAGAACGGCGTGAACCCCGGAGGCGGAGGTTGCGGTGAGTGAGATCACACCACTGCACTCCACCCTGAGCGATAGAGCGAGACTCCGTCTCAACAACAACCACCACCAAAAAAAAAAAAAAAAAACAGAGTCCATGCCAAGCCTAAAGGGAAAAATTTTTAAACTGAAGGCAAGATTAGAATACTGGCTTAGAATGGACTTTTTTTTATTTTTTTTATTTTTATTTACTTTTTTTTTTTTGAGACAGAGTCTTGCTCTGTCGCCCAGGCTGGAGTGCAGTGGCGCAATCTCGGCTCACTGCAAGCTCCGCCACCCGGGTTCACGCCATTCTCCTGCCTCAGCCTCTCCGAGTAGCTGGGACTACAGGCGCCCGTCACCACGCCCGGCTAATTTTTTATATTTTTAGTAGAGACGGGGTTTCACCGTGGTCTCGATCTCCTGACCTCGTGATTTGCCCGCCTCGGCCTCCCAAAGTGCTGGGATTACAAGCGTGAGCCACCGCGCCCGGCCAGAATGGACTTTTAAACACTTGTTGGCCGGGCGCAGTAGCTTACGCCTGTAATCCCAGCACTTGGGGAGGCTAAAGCGGGTGGATCACCTGAGGTCGGGAGTTTGAGACCAGCCTGGCCAACATGGTGAAACTGCGTCTCTACTAAAAATACAAAAAATTAGCTGGGCATGGTGGCATATGCCTGTAGTCCCAGCTACTCAGGAGGCTGAGGCAGAATCGCTTTGAACCTGGGAGGTGGACGTTGCAGTGAGTTGAGATCGTGCCACTGGACTCCAGCCTGGACAATAGAGCGAGACTCCATCTCAAAAAAAAAAAAAAAAAGTAAATAAATAAACACTGTTAATGACTGACAAACTAAGAGATCTGTTTAAAAAATGCTGTCAAATAGTGGGAAAGGGGAAGTCGAAACCTCAGGTTGATATATAGTGGTGGAAAAACAAAGCTATTTTCTGATTGTATACTACGGAATCCAGATCATTCAATAAATGCTGCTTTTAGTAGCTTTTTATAGCTGCTTTTAGTAGTTTGAAACTGACAAAGTTGTGCTTATCCTTCTGCCATGCAGATCAAGAGAATTAACTCACCCATGTGTGGACAACATTAATTTTATTCATAAATTTATTAAAATGTAAGTCTGGAAGGACCTTGAGAAATATCTATTCTCCTTTCAAAAAACTGTGTTAAGTCTAAGCAATAATGAAAAATAATTGGGCACACAATGTAAATGAAATATAAAGGAAAAATGATTATTGTTTTCAAAGACTAATTGAATCATGACTTAATAACAAAAGAAAAAACTAATAGGATATTTATTTGCATGTTTTTTCAAAAACTCACAACTCAGAAAATTTACAACTTTAAAAATTTTTCTTATTAATTGATTCGTCTTTTTACTTTAATACTGGCAGTACAATAAATGACTCAAAACAGTCAAAGCTGTAGGATACTCAGTAAAATAGTCTAACTTCCACAAACCACAACTTAGAGTTTGAAGGAAGTTAGACAAATAACCCTTATTTTTCTTCTATCCCCAGATATAAATCATTCTTGAAAAAAAACAGATTTTCTAAAGACATCTGTTTTTCTAGCAGGTTACACATCTAAAACTCTCTCAACAGTTATTGGGGAAAAAAATGTCAAAAACATTGATATTTTGTACCAGATGATTGCCTAAATGACTTCCCTAAGATATTTTACATATAAAAGAAGTCTCAAGAAAAAAAAAAAAAAAACCCTGTTAGAAAACCTAAGTTGTCTACACAGTCTTCAAAGTTCACTAATCTTGGAAAGGAGGTAATCTCCAGATTAGAAAAGAAACCATTTCAAGGAGCTGAAACTCTAAACAATGGTTCAGTCTGGGGTTTGTAATTGTGCTCACAGAGGGCACAAAAATAACCATTACCTCATTTTGCTTCCTTCCTGACCTATTGTAATTTTCAAGGGTAATATACTTTTTAAAAATTAATTTTATCACCATCTCCATTTTTAATTGAGGATAAAATTAAAGGGAAAGAATTCCAACTTTTTGACTAACAGCAATAAATGTTAGGCCATACCTCCAGAAATTCTGAGTTGTAATGCATCTTGGGTTAAAACTATTAGTTTTTTTTTTTTTTTTTTTTTTTTGAGATGGGGTTTTGCTCTTTTTGCCCAGACTGGAGTGCAATGGCACGATCTCGGCTCATGGCAACCTCTGCCTCCCAGGTTCAAGCGATTCTCCTGCCTCAGCCTCCCGAGTAGCTGGGATTACAGGCATGCATCACCAACGCCCAGCTAATTTTGTATTTTTAGTAGAGACGGGGTTTCTCCATGTTGAGTCTGGTCTCGAACTCCTGACCTCAGGTGATCCGCCCGCCTTGGCCTCCCAAAGTGCTGGGATTACAGGCGTGTGCCACCGGGCCTGGCTAGTATTTTTTAAATAGTCTCCCTAGGATGAGAACCACTGCTCTGGTTCATTTGTATATACAGGTATGCCTTGTTAAGACCTTATGTCCAAACCTAAAGAGTAGGCAGATGCAAACCTCCAGCTATACCTACATGCAGAGTCTGCCTTATGTGTTCAACATTCCCATAATTCTGCAACTACACTGTTCCTGGTCATTCGCTGTAGTTTTCCAAGTATTATAACACGTCTTAACTGTGAATCTAAATGAGTCCTAAATGGAATTTACAAGCTGTTTTTTAAACCATTAAACATATTAGGTGCCTAGACACTGTGCATTCATTGAGCCTTTGCTAAAACTGAAATTAGGGCATTGTTTTTACTTCAGATGACCCTTATTACAAATTTATTTAGTATTCATTGGAACGGCATTTTTTGGAATGACATTTGTATTTAAATGCATGTATATTTATTTCTATAGATATTCCATTAATTCAGTCTTTGTTAAAAATTAGTTGATACTTCCTCAATTGCCTTATTTGGGTGGAGATGAGTCCTCCCTTCTTTCAGAAGATCCCCGAAGCTGGCCTGATCGAGAGTTCTGGGTACATAAGGCAAAGTCTATGGTCTCATTTTGCCATACAAGCCAATCATCATTATTGCAACTGAATCCTCACTTGGTGAGAAAAATCAGGAAAATGTTCATTCTCCAATTATAATGTGGCATAAAAAACTGCACAATAATGGCCAAGATAGACATGGAAGCTAGATAGGAAAAATCATTTTCCATTTTTAAAATGTAAGGGTGTCTTTTCAACCAGCAAGGCCATCTAGTCTTTTATCTAACTGCTGATGTTAAAAATAAATATCGGTATTTATGCATTTTTATTCAACAAGAATAACAGTTATTATTTAACTAGCATTTATATTACCATTCATTTATTTTCTCATTCTCATGGCAAATCTACGAGACCAAAAAAAAAAAGACAGGCAAGCTGGAGCTTAGAAATATTTAGCGATTTTTTTCAGTGTGAAATAGCAAAATGATGGCAAAAGCAAGACCAAATTTTGAATCACTTTTTTTTTTGTTTGTTTCAGACAGATTCTTGCTCTGTCATCCAGACTGGAGTGCAGTGGTATGATCTTGGCTCACTGCAACCACTGTCCCCCAGGTTCAAGCAATTCTCCTGACTCATCCTCCCAAGTAGCTGGGACTACAGGCACCAGCCACCACGCCAGGCTAATCCTTGGCCTCCCAAAGTGCTGGGATTGCAGGCATGAGGCACCATGCCTGGCCTTGAAACTCTTAATTCTTACTTTATCTCTAATATAAATGTTAGTATATATTAGTTAAATGCTGGGGTATTTCTCTCAGTGATTGTATTAGTCTGTTTTCTGTTGCTTATAACAGAGTACCTGAAATTGGGTAATTTATAAAGAAAATAAATGCATTTCTTAAAGTTAAGGAGGCTGAGAAGTCCCAGGTTGAGAGGCCACATCTGGAGAGAGCCTTCCTGCTGATATGGACTCTCCAAAGAGTCTTGAGGTGGTGAGGGGCATCACATGGACAGGGGCTGAGTGTGCTGAGGTGCTCATTCCCTCTTCCTCCTCTTAGAAAGCCACCAGTCCCACTGCCATGACAACCCATTAATCCATTAACCCATTAACCCGTGAGTGAATCAGTCCATTCATGAGAGCAGGGCCCTCATCACCCAGTCACCTCTTAAAGGCCCCACCTCTCCAATACTGCACAATGGAGATTACATTTCAACATGAGTTTTGGAGGGGACAAATATTCAAACTATAGGAATAATTGATCAAGCAACAAGTATTTCTTATTTGCCTAGCACTGTATCCTCAGGCCCCATAGGATGCAAAGAAGAAAAAAGCATGATCCATAGAATTTAAAGTCTGGTTGGGTCTTGCTAAATTACTACCTCCTTTAAATTTTAAATTTTTATTTTTTTAATTTAATGTTTTCAATAACACTGTGGCAGATACAATCAGACAAACAGGAATGTGAGAAATGCTACAGAATGAGTTACATATTTTCTTAAACAAATAGGAACCAATTTTTAAAAAAGAAAAAAGAAAGACAGAAGCCTACTGATGAAAAACTGTTAAGACAAATGTCAATCAACTTTAATGTGTGGCCCTTGTTTAGATCCTACTTTGAATAAACCTACTGAGGGAATAGGAACATTGAACATTTAATGATAGCAAGAAATCATGGGTCGTTTCTTTGAAGAGCAATACTAATATTTTAGTCACATTTTTTAAATAGCCATCAAATTTTAGAGATAAAATTAAAAGGTTAGCAGCCAGCTATTGTTTACTGAGCATGTCATATGCTCCAAGGACTGTTGTAAGTATATTGCATGTATTATCTCATTTAAAACTTACAACATTAAACACTGGGTCTCATTTTACAGATGAAAAACTGAGGGTCAGATTTCTTAAAAGCAATACCTACAATCATAGAGCTAGCAAATGTTTGAGCTGACATTTGAACCCAGGTCTGTCTGATTACAAAGTTCACACCTTAGGTACTCTGTCTGCAGTTAATTGTGTTTTTACATACTGCAGAGCACTAAGCTATGCTTTTAAAGGGAGAAGAAATTTAAAAAATTGTAATTTTCTTTTTGAAACCAGAGCAATCAAAACTTTTACTGCTACTGAGAGTATATAAGAAATGCACTCACAAAGAGCAAACGAGATTTTCTTTTGATTGTCACTGTAAGGAATTTGAGGAATTTCTTAGGGGACGCAAAAACATTGTTCTTCTCCTAAATTGGTTCTATAAATTCAGCAAGTGAGTGAACACATTCAAGAACAAGGGATATGGCAGAACAGGCATTTAAATCACTTCAACTTCAAAATGCTTCGTGCTCTCTAAATCCTTTTGATCATTAAGCCAGCAGTAAGAGGATGTCTAAGTTAGAACATTTTGGGGAATATTTTCCAGAAAGTTTAGAAGAAATACTGGATCTTTGAACTGAATGAATTTTCTTCAATAACATATTTGAAGGCAGATGAACCAGTGCCCCAAGGAGAGAGCCTATTGTTATGAATGCAGTGAATCCTTTATGATGTCTTAGAAAATAATTGGATGTGGTTAAACCCAAGGGTAGAGAGAGAGGACTGGAGAGATGATATTTAGAGATATAGAAGCAGCAATGTCTCTCAGATGAACATGTTTGTCCTAATATGTTCTCATGTGAAAGAATAGTGTGAGCCAGCATTAACGTATTTTAAAATCTCAGAAGGGGAAAAAAAGAACTATTGCGTGATCTCCATCCATCCACCTCTCTACATGTAAATTAGACGATGTACCATTCAGCACAGCAATGTCCTTCATATGCAATACTTTATATTTGTAAAATATGTACAAGGAAAGAGCTAGCAGAAGTATATTATATCCACCCTGTAATTCCACCTACTGCTTCTTATCTCCACCTCTAGCAAAAGATGAATTTGCAGATAAAAGAAAGTGCTTCTTCTCTGAATACTCTCTTCAGATAATAAAATTTTAAATCTGTTATCAGAGAGTCACAGAAATTTAAAATTGGGAATGATTTTGAAATTACCTAGTCAAACTTTCCTGATTTGCATATAGAAAAAGTAATCCCAAAGAACTGACTCTGCCATATATTGCACATTTTCAGATTCTTTTTTATCAAAAAAAATTGACTAAATTATTAGTCAAGTAATTTACCTAAGGTAATAATAGAGCTGGTTAATGAAAGATCTGGTACTAAAAATAAAACTTTCTTACCCCTCAGGATCATTTTGGAGCAAAAGACTACCTAGATATATTGGGAAATTATAATTAAGCCTTCAAGGATAACTGTGCATATTTTAGCTAAATCTTGCTTTATGACATAAACATCCCATGGGATGAAAAATTTTAAAATTTCAAATATGACATGAGAATAACCGAGTTCTGTAAATATATATTTTTCTCCATTTCAAAGTGAAAACATTAGTGAGAAATATAGAAAATATTCTGAAAGGACTATAAAGAAGTAATAGCTTCCTTAAGAAGTAACACACATCAAGCCATACTCTGAAAAAGGCACGCATTGGGCATTGTGTGCACATTAAAGTACTTTTTCACCAAGAAAATTATTTGAAAAGGTCCTGTAATTTAGCATTTCTGAGCAATGCTGGATTGTTCATCTGAAAGTTCCTATGGCATTTTAATTTGTTTTTAAACATTCAGCTGGATTCAGAATTCTGAAGTTATATGAAATTTTATCTAATTTTAAAATCCACAAGAAATCTCATAAAACAGTGAATACTAACAAAGTGGTATTGAGCAAAAAATTGCAGATGAAGTTATACCAAGAAGCAAAAGCCAACTAATCTCTATTGTTATCATTTCTAATGCTAGTCTTTGAACTTAATAGAAATATTTTTTCTTAAAAAGACATAAATTGGCCGGGCATGGTGGCTCTCACCTGTAATCTCAGCACTTTGGGGGCTAAGGCAGGCAGATTGCTTGAGCTCAGGCCATGTTGCAGCCTGGGCAACGTCGCAAAACACATCTCTACTAAAAATACAAAAAAAGAAAAAAAAATGGTGGTGTGATGGCATTCCTGCAGTCCCAGCTACTTGGGAGGCTGAGCTGGGAGGATCAAGATTGAGGCTACAGTGAGCTCTGATTACACCACTATACTCCAGACTGGGTGAGAGAGCCAGACCCTACCTAAAAATATAGTAATAATTACATACTTTGCCATGGTATATAAAAACATTAAATTTTGTCTTTTAAAAAATTTTGTCCTGAAGATATAGAGCAGACCAACTAATTGTTTCAAATAACTAAGTCATTTATATCTGTAGGAGATGCATGTAGGAAATATCAAAATAGTAACAAATCTAAAGTTTAAATCTTCCAAGACATGAAGTCAAGAGGAATTAAATGTAATGGATGAATATGATCATGGCAAAAACATAAAAGAGCAGGTCTGAAGAGCCTCCTTCTGGCCAAATTTGGGATAATTTGATATCAAAATAATAATCATAATGAATTATAATGCATTAAAATTTCTTCATTATTCAAAGTGTTAACGAGGAAAGAAAGAAAAATGAGAGAGGAGATAAAGCTAGTTTGGCAAACTATTAATAACTGGTAACTAAATAAAAGATATGGAAATTCATATGTCATAATTGGAAAGCTTATATTCAATCAATTTATTGATGCTAGCTATTTCTATTTTCAAATATATATATATAGACAAACATGGAGTTGTCTTCTTGTTGTCTATGAAAGAAGAATTTGGAGAGCCTTATTTGTGTGGTGCTGGGTTTCTAGCACTTTCTGGAGGACAGGGCATAGGACTTTTTATTAATTTGACAGTTAAACCACCATTATGAAACTGAGTATGCCAGGGCAGCATGGTGGCTCATGCCTGTAATCCAGCAGTTTGAGAGCTGAGGAGGACGGATCACTTGGGGTCAGGAGTTCAAGGCCAGCCTGGCCAACATGGTGAACCCATGTCTCTACTAAAAACACAAAAATTAGCTGGCCGTGGTGGCAGGCGCCTGTAGTCCCAGCTACTTCAGAGGCTGAGGCACAAGAATCACTTGAACCCAGGAAGCGGAGGTTGCAGTAAGCCGAGACTGAGCCACTGCACTTCCTCCTGGGTGACAGAGAGAGACTCAAAAAAATTGTAAAAAAAGAAAATGAGTATGCCAAGTGCCAACTCTAGTGACACAAGTTATTAAATTCTCCTGAGTCTCTGCTCTTGAAGACAACTCCGTAGATTTGGGTAGGGGTAAGGGAGGAGAACTATGTTGAGTACTCAATATGCTCTACTTGGCAGACAAAGTTTTATTGACATTATGATTGATACATCAATTTTCTCCAGTTTTAGTGAGTATACATGGTTAAATATGTCTAGTCAATTAGGAAAAAATGTGTTTCTGAGTTTTTAGACAAGCAAACATCAGCAACAGAACAAAGATATGATCAATAACAGAATAGTTTTTTCTAATTAGAGCTTTTATTTTACTACCAAATATTTCTGAAGTGACCTTGAAATCTAGTAATAATATCAGTAACAAACTAATGTCAGAGGATACAAAACAGATAGAATTTTATGGTATAAACATCTTCAGGAAAGGCAAAAGAACTTCACACACTTTCCAATAAAAGACAATATAGACTCTTAGTTAAGAGAGGTTTCAGCTGGGCACGTGGCTCATGCCTGCAATCCCAGCACTTTGGGAGGCCAAGATGGGAGGATCACTTGAGGTCAGGAGTTGGAGACCAGCTTGGCCAGACAGTAGAGAAATCCTGTCTCTACTAAAAACAAAAATTAGCCGAGTGTGGTGGCAGGTGCCTGTAATCCCAGCTACTCGGGAGGCTGAGGCAGGAGAATCGCTTTAACCAGGGAGGTGGAGGTTGCAGTGAGCAGAGATCACACCACTGCACTCCAGCCTGAGTGACAGAGGGAGACTGTCTCAAAAAAAAAAAAAAGGAGGCTTCAACAAGACAATTCTTTCAACTTTCATCTGTGTATTTCTTTGAAGGATCTCTGATTCCCACAGATGAGTGAGTTGAAATTAATTCACTCAACCAGCATTTGTTCAGAGCCTGCTACATGTGAGGCTTCACTCTGGAGATTCAGCACTGGTCCCTACTTTTATAAACATTTTGTTATATATTGTCTGTAATTTATTATAAAATTCTTCAACATGGATGGCAAGGTAATTTTCTTTCACAGAGGCCCCAGCCTGTGAAACCACACTCTATTTCATGTGTTATACTGGCCTAATTAATGCATCAGATTATTTCAGCTTCCAGCACACCAACAGAAGACAAACTAGGGGGACCCTATAATGACAAATCCGGGTATTGTCAAATCTAAGACAGTCTTACAACTAATCAAAATTTTCTAAAGATTATGTCATGCCAGATGTCCTAGATCCTTGGTATTTATCCTGTAACAAATATTGGCCATATAAATTGTTTCTGGGACCAGCTACAAGACAGTGCCATAATCTGTCTGGATACCCAAGGAGAGGGTTATGGTAGCAGGTGGAAAGTAACAGGATATCAGCATTGGAATCTGACTAATTTGTGGGAAACTTCTCAGCACCAAATAAATATTATAGATGAAATCATCAAGATGAAATGGAAATTATGGAATATCATGGGAAAACCCTGGAAGGAAAAGATTACAGTAAGTGAATCAAATACACCCTTACACGGAAATATAATGAATAAAAAAAGAACAATGATTACTATATTTACAAATGCTTAGGGGATTTTACATAACAACAAGAAACAAATAAGAAATGAAATACACTATAACAATTGTTCCTGGATAGCCATTTTGGCACAAGCACAGTGGGAATTATTTTTTAAAATTAATAGAATATGTATTATAAAGCAGCCACATTGGACAGGGTCAATTAGAGTTCTGAAGACAGATATCTGCTCAGTGAATTGCCTCCAAATTGCAGAAACAAAAGAAAGAATTAACATTTATTCCACCTTTTTAGAAGGAATTGTGATTTAGAAAATTAAATAGACCCAATTGAAGAAAAAAACAGTCTACGTGATGAAGAAAGCTAACTAATAAGTGTGAAAGAAATGATAAGGATCATAGATATAACTATTTGCCCTGATTAGATTATTGATGCAGCCAACTCTTATCAATTGGTGTCAAAATAAAATGACATAAATGGCTGTTGGTGACCTGAAAATTCACACAGTTCTAGCCAAAAAAATTTGATCACAAACTGAGAAACATAATTTTGCAATAGAAGAATCAGACTTTTATTCCCTTGATCCTGTGGCCAAATTTAATATCACCACTGGTGGGACAATCAGACATTTATGACCATCAATGTGATGCAATGTTAAGTGTACGATATCACCTATGATTTTAACTTTGACAAAAATGTTTAACTTGAATTTAATATAACCTTTAGATTTGACTGCCAGATTACAGAGATTACTGCAGATGAGGAAACAAATAAAACATCACCACAAGAAAGGGATCAAACAGCATAAGATCTTCTAAAGGACAACTGGGAGGACTTCAGCAAGTCAGGGTGTCATTATAAAAGGTACTTTCAAAGAATAGAAGAGACTCACAGGATTTAACGAAACGTACTCAGACTGGATCTTGGTTCAGATTAAACCACCTGAAAAGGGAAAAATAGGAGAAATTTAAATACGGAGTGAGTATTACATGATACTAATAAACCAATAATTTTGTTAGGTGATACCATGTCATTTTGGCTATGTAAGGTGTTTTCAAGGAAGCATATTGATATATTGGGGCAAAATGTTTATTTTACACAAAATAGGTCACCATAGGCAATGCAATATATACATACGCATGAACTTTAATCTACAAACTATAAGCAGAATACTTATACTAAGGATAATTAGCATTTGGAAGACTATTCAAAAGCCCTTCAAGAGTAGCTTCAATTACCTCTATTTCCAGTCACCAAGCCTGCATTATGTACCCCCTGCATCTAATATAAAAGCAAAAATTATTTTTAAAATAAATAAATAAATATGCTACTCATACCTAGGTTGTGGGAAAAGAGATATATAGAGTCTACCTACATCGAACTATTGGAAGTAGTTAACTACGTAACTACCAAAGGAACCTAATTGTGAACAAGCAATGTAGTTAATGCCAGTTTGAGTTAGAGTCTAACAAACTGCAAGAGCAGTAACTTCGGGCACTAGTGTAAACACTGTGTTGAAAGCAAAAACTCTCTGTGTTAGCTAAACAGGAAATTGTTCTCAAAGAGTTTACATTATGTAAAATAAGAGTAACATCTGGATATCTATTTTCAAACCAAAATTTAGTGCTTAGTTTAACTTTAACCAGTTTAATTCCCAATTCCTTGCCTTTTTATTTTCTCTACCACAGTATCACACGCCTGAAAATAGATTTTTACTATCTTTTTTACATCAAAAGTATATTTATGTTAGTTCTTTGAAGCTAATCATAAAACATTTTAGACCTACAAGTCCCACAAAGTGAAAAAACAAAGGTTCTTTCATAGGACTTCGGGTTCCATCTTATTAATTGATCATAAATCATTGCTTTCCATTTACTTGCTAATTCTGAAAAAGGGCAAGAAAAAAAATCTTGGGTTCTTTGTTCAAAAAAGCATTCCTGGTACTGAATCTTGTTACAGTAACTACCAGCTCTGTAGAAGCACAAAAGGAGAAATAAGCTCTTTAATATCAGATTATTCAGGGCTTGACATTCTTGCTGAGTAAGCAACATATTTCAAAAAAACCAAAGGTCAGATATCAAATCTTCCTGGCCAGGTGATGACCTGTTTTAAGATTCCCTAGTCACAGTTTGTTAGAGCATCTGGCTTTCAATATTTCCTACCACTAACCCTTTATGCATGAAGTAATTTATACAAATAGACAATATATATTTGATGTTATTTTAATTTGGAACTAATTACATGATATTTAAATACAAATTTGCCCCCATTTTATGGAATAAGGCTACTCCTGACAAATTATCCAAACATTAAATATTTGTGGAGTATATATTTTAACTTCACCAGGAGTCCTTACTTAAAATAATAGCATCTACAATATACAATGGAAAACATTCTTTATGTAACAGTAAAAATAATTTATGCTAAGTTGTGGGTGCTTTTGCACAGCAACTTTATATTTGAATTTCTTTCATGTGCCTCTAATTCTATGTGTCTAATTAAGGTGACACATAGATTTTAAGGCTCATTATTCCAGCTAAACAAGTGGAAATTTAAATTTATTGACATTTCGTATATAAAGGCTTGAGTCACATTTCTAAATGAACTATTGTTTTATTTCTTCTTAGGACATTTGCAAAGTTAGGATTAAGGCCAAATGAAGAAAAGTTGATCTATTTCCTCTAAGACAATATCACTCATTTGTGTGCTTCCATCAGTGAAGGATGCTGCTTTGAGACATTACCATGTCGCTGAGCTTTTCTCCAGAGCTAAGAAAGAGCAGAAGTGGCTCACACGCCACCCAATTGTTCCTATTCTATTAAAAAATTGTTTCCCTATAGAGTACATTCTATTTACTAACATTTGCAGAAACATGTAGGAAAAATTAACTATGAAGCACTCTTTCAAGAAACACAGACAAGAGGGTATCTCAGTCTGTCTGAGCTGCTATAACAAAATATTATAAACTGAATAACTTTAGGCCAGGTGCAGTGGCTCGAACCTGTAATCCCAGCACTTTGGGAGGCTAAGGCGGGCCGATCACCTGAGGTCAGGAGTTCGAGACCAGCCTGTCCAACATGGCGAAACCCTGTCTCTATTAAAAATACAAAAATTAGCTAGGCATGGTGGTGCATGCCTATAGTCCCAGCTACTTGGGGGGCTGAGGCAGGAGAATCGCTTGAACCCAGGTGGCGGAGGCTGCAGTGAGCTGAGATGGCGCCGCTGCACTCCAGCTTGGATGACAGAGCAAGACTCCATTTCAAAATAAACAAATAGGATAACTTATAAACAACAAACACTTACTTCTCACAGTTCTGGAGGCTGGAAGGTTCAAGATTAAGGTGCTAGCAGATTTGGTATCTGGTGAGGGCCTGCTTCCCTTCATGAGGGCTCGGTGCTCAAGATTTAATCATCTTCTAAAAGACCTCAACTCTTAATGCCATCACTTTGGGGGTTAGGATTTCAACACAGGAACTTTAGGGGACACAAATATTTAGTCTGTAACAGTAGACAAAGTCTTTCAACATCACCAGCTTCAAGGCAGATAACAGACTTTGTGATCAATTTAAATATTTTTTAGGCCCTTCCTTCCTCCTGTTTTAATCTATTTCAACAAGACTTCTTCCTTTTGGCAGCTGATGGTGTTAACTGCACTCTTGCCTAAATTGCTTTAAGCACTAACATCTTGTATTTAACTGGCTTACAATCCTCAGGAACCTCAAGCCCCCACCCAGTGTTTGCCTTGAGAAAACTATTCTCCCTGGCGAGAGATTCTTTATTATTATTATTATTATTATTATTATTATTATTATTATACTTTAAGTTCTAGGGTACATGTGCAAAACATGCAGTTTTGTTACATAGGTATACGCGTGCCATGGTGGTTTGCTGCACCCATCAACCCATTACCTACATTAGCTATTTCTCCTAATTCTATCCCTCCTCTAGCCCCACACCCGCTGACAGGCACTGGTGTGTGATGTTCCCCTCCCTGTGTCCATGTGTTTTCATTGTTCAACTCCCACTTATGAGTGAGAACATGCAGTGTTTGGTTTTCTGTTCTTGCGTTAGTTTGCTGGGAATGATGGTTTCCAGCTTCATCCATGTCCCTGCAAAGGACATGAACTCATTCTTTTTTATGACTGCATAGTATTCCATGGTGTATATGTGCCATGTTTTCTTTATTCAGTCTATCATTGATGGACATTTAGGTTAGTTCCAAGTCTTTGCTACTGGGAATAGTGCCACAATAAACATACGTGTGTATGTGTCTTTATAGCAGAATGATTTATAATCCTTTGGGTATATACCCAGTAATGAGATTGCTGGGTCAAATGGTATTTCCAGTTCTACATCCTTGAGGAATTGCCACACTCTTCCACAATGGTTGAACTAATTTACACTATCACCAACAGTGTAAAAGCGTTCCTGTTTCTCCACATCCTTTCCAGCATCTGTTGTTTCCTGACATTTTAATGACTGCCATTCTAACTGGCATGAGATGGTATCTCATTGTGGTTTTGATTTGCATTTCTCTAATGACCAGTGATGATAAGCTTTTTTTCATGTTTGTTGGCTGCATAAATGTCTTCTTTTGAGAAGTGTCTGTTCATATCCTTTGCCCACTTTTTGATGGAGTTGTTCATTTTTTTCTTGTAAATTTGTTTAAGTTCTTTGTAGATACTGGATATTAGCCCTTTGTCAGGTGGCTAAATTGCAAAAATTTTCTCCCATTCTGTAGGTTGCCTGTTCACTCTGATGATAGCTTCTTTTGCTATGCAGAAGCTCTTGAGTTTAATTAGATCCCATTTGTCAATTTTGGCTTTTGTTGCCATTGTTTTGGTGTTTTAGACATGAAGTCTTTGCCCATGCCTATGTCCAGAACAGTATTGCCTAAGTTTTCTGCTAGGATTTTTATGGTTTTAGGTCTTACATTTAAGTCTTTAATCCATCTTGAGTTGATTTTTGTATAGGTGTAAGGAAGGGGTCCAGTTTCAGTTTTCTGCATGTGGCTAGCCAGTTTTCCCAGCATCATTTATTAAATAGGGAATCCTTTCCCCATTGCTTGTTTTTGTCAGGTTTATCAAAGATCAGATGGTTGTAGATATGTGGTGTAATTTCTGAGGTGTCTGTTTTGTTCCATTCATCTATATATTGGTCTTGGTACCAGTACCATGCTGTTTTGGTTACTGTAGCCTTGTAGTATAGTTTGAAGTCAGGTAGCATGATGCCTCCAGCTTTGTTCTTTTTGCTTAGGATAGTCTTGGCTATGCAGGCTCTTTTTTGGTTCCATATGAAGTTTAAAGTAGTTTTTTCCAATTCTATGAAGAAAGTCAATAGTAGCGTGATGGGGATAGCACTGAATCTATAAATTACTTTGGGCAGTATGGCTATTTTCACGATATTGATTCTTCCTATCCATGAGCATGGAATGTTTTTCCATTTATTTGCATTCTCTCTTATTTCCTTGAGCAGTGGTTTGTAGTTCTCCTTGAAGAGGTCCTTTGCATCCCTTGTAAGTTTTATTCCTAGGTATTTTACTCTCTTTGTAGCAATTGTGAATGGGAGTTCACTCATGATTTGGCTCTCGGTTTGCTTGTCATTGGTGTATAGGAATGCTTGTGATTTTTGCAAGTTTATTTTGTATCCTGAGATTTTGCTGAAGTTGCTTATCAGCTTAGGTAGATTTGGGGCTGAGACGGTGGGGTTTTCTAAATATACAATCATGTCATCTGAAACAGGGACAATTTGACTTCCTCTTTTCCTACTTGAATACCCTTTATTTCTTTCTCTTGTGTGATTGCCCTAGCCAGAACTTCCAATGCTATGTGGAATAGGAGTGGTGAGAGAGGGCATCCTTGTCTTCTGTCAGTCTGCAAAGGGAATGCTTCCAGCTTTTGCCCATTCAGTATGATATTGGCTGTGGGTTTGTCATAAATAGCTCTTATTATTTGGAGATACGTCCCATCAATACCTAGTTTATTGAGAGTGGTTAGCATGAAGGGCTGTTGAATTTTCTCAAAGGCCTTTTCTGTAATTATTGAGATAATCATGTGGTTTTTGTCATTGGTTCTGTTTACGTGATGGATTACGTTTATTGATTTGCGTATGTTGAACCAGCCTTGCATCCCTGGGATGAAGCCAACTTGATCTTGGTGGATAAGTTTTTTGATGTGCTGCCAGGTTCAGTTTGCAGTATTTTACTGAGGATTTTCACACGGATGTTCATCAGGGATATTGGTCTGAAATTTTCTTTTTTTGTTGTGTCTCTGCCAGGTTTTGGTATCAGGATGAGCTGGCCTCATAAAATGAGTTAGGGAGGATTCCCTCTTTTTCTATTGTTTGGAATAGTTTCAGAAGGAATGGTACCAGCTCCTCTTTGTACTTCTGGTAGAATTCGGCTGTGAATCCGTCTGGTCCTGGGTTCTTTTTGGTTGGTAAGCTATTAATTACTGCCTCAATTTGAGAACTTGTTATTGATCTACTCAGGGATTCGACTTCTTCCCGGTTTAGACTTGAGAGGGTGTATGTGTCCAGGAATTTATCCATTTCTTCTAGTTTATTTGCATAGAGGTATCTATAGTATTCTCTGATGGTAGTTTGTATTTCTGTGGGATCAGTGGCGATATCCCCTTTATCATTTTTTATTATTTCTATTTGATTCTTCTCTCCTTTCTTCTTTATTAGTCTGGTTAGCAGTCTATCTATTTTGTTCATCTTTTCAAAAAACCAGCTCCTGGATTCATTGATTTTTTTGAAGGGTTTTTTGTGTCTCTATCTCCTTCAGTTCTGCTCTGATCTTAGTTATTTCTTGTCTTCTGCTAGCTTTTGAATTTGTTTGCTCTTGCTTCTCTCATTCTTTTAATTTTGATGTTAGAGTGTCGATTTTAGATCTTTCCTGGTTTCTCTTGTGGGCATTTAATGCTATTAATTTCCCTCTATACACTGCTTTAAATGTGTCCCAGAGATTCTGGTACACTGTGTCTTTGTTCTCATTGGTTTCAAAGAACATCTTTATTTCTGCCTTCATTTCGTTATTTACCCAGTAGTCATTCAGGAGCAGGTTGTTCAGTTTCCATGTAATTGTGCAGTTTTTAGTGAGTTTCTTAATCCTGAGTTCTAATTTGATTGCAGTGTCATCTGAGAGACTGTTTGTTATGATTTCCATTCTTTTGCATTTGCTGAGGAGTGTTTTACTTCCAATTATGTGGTCAAATTTAGAATAAGTGCGATGAGGTGCTGAGAAGAATGTATATTCTGTTGATTTGGGGTGGAGAGTTCTGTAGATGTCAATTAGGTCAGCTTGGTCGAAAGCTGAGTTCAAGTCCTGAACATCCTTGTTAATTTTCTGTCGCATTGATCTATCTAATATTGACAGTGGGTTGTTAAAGTCCCCCACTACTATTGTGTGGGAGTCTAAGTCTCTTTGTAGGTCTCTAAGAACTTGTTTTATGAAACTGGGTGCTCCTGTATTGGGTGCATATATATTTAGGATAGTTAGCTCTTCTCGTTGCATCGATCCCTTGACCATTATGTAATCCCCTTCTTTGTCTTTTTTGATCTTTGTCGGTTTAAAGTCTATTTTATCAGAGACTAGGATTGCAACTGCTGGTTTTTTTGTTTGTTTGTTTGCTTTTTCTTTCCATTTACTTGGTAAAAATTCCTCCATCTCTTTATTTTGAGCCTATGTGTGTCTTTGCATGTGAGATGTGTCTCCTGAATACAGCACAGCAATGGGTCTTGACTCTTTATCCAATTTGCCAGTCTGTGTCTTTCAATTGGGGCATTTAGCCTGTTTACATTTAAGGTTAATATTGTTATGTGTGAATTTGATGCTGTCATTATGATGCTAGCTGGTTATTTTGCCCATTAGTTGTTCCAGTTTCTTCATAGTATCAATGGTCTTTACCATTTGGTGTGTTTTTGCAGTGGCTGGTACCGGTTGTTCCTTTCCACGTTTAGTGCTTCCTTCAGGAGCTCTTGTAAGGCAGGCTTGACAAAATCTCTCAGCATTTGCTTGTCTGTAAAGTATTTTATTTCTCCTTCACTTATGAAGCTTAGTTTGGCTGGATATGAAATTCTGGGTTGAAAATTCTTTTCTTTAAGAATGTTGAATATTGGCCCCCACTCTCTTCTGGCTTGTAGGGTTTCTGCAGAGAGATCTGCTGTTAGTCTGATGGGCTTCCCTTTGTGGGTAACCCAACCTTTCTCTCTGGCTGCCCTTAACATTTTTTCCTTCATTTCAACCTTGGTGAATCTGACAATTATGTGTCTTGGGGTTACTCTTCTCAAGGAGCATCTTTGTGGTGTTCTTTGTATTTCCTGAATTTGAATGTTGGCCTGCCTTGCTAGGTTGGGGAAGATCTCCTGGATAATATCCTGAAGAGTGTTTTCCAACTTGGTTCCATTCTCCCTGTCACTTTCAAGTACACCAATCAAATGTAGATTTGGTCTTTTCACATAGTCCCATATTTCTTGGAGACTTTGTTCATTCCTTTTCATTCTTTTTTCTCTAAACTTGTCTTCTCACTTTACCTTATTAAGTTGATCTTCAATCTCTGATATCCTTTCTTCCACTTGATCAATTCAGCTATTGATACTTATGTATGCTTCACAAAGTTCTCGTGCTGTGTTTTTCACCTCCATCAGGTCATTTATGTTCTTCTCTAAACTGGTTATTCTAGGTAGAAATTCATCTAATTTTTTTCAAGGTTCTTAGCTTCCTTGCACTGAGTTAAACATGCTCCTTTGGCTCAGAGCAGTTTGTTATTACCCACCTTCTGAAGCCTGCTTCTGTCAATTTGTCAAACTGTTTCTCCATTCAGTTTTCTTCCCTTGCTGGCGAGGAGTTGTAATCCTTTGGAGAAGAAGAGGCATTCTGGTTTTTGGAATTTTCAGCCTTCACTAGTTTTTCCCCATCTTCGTGAATTTATCTACCTTTGGTCTTTGATGTTGGTGACCTTTGGATGAGGTCTCTGATTGGATGTGCTATTCCTTTCTTTTTGTTAGTTTTCCTTCTACCTTCTAATAGGCCCCTCTGCTGTAGGTCTGCTGGAGTTTGTGGGAGGTCCACTCCAGACCCTGTTTGCCTGGGTATTACCAGTGAAGGCTGCAGAACAGCAAAGATTGCTGCCTATTCTTTCCTCTGGAAGCTTCGTCCCAGAGGGGCACCTGCCGGATGCCAGCCAGAGCTCTCCTGTATGAGGTGTCCTTCAGACTCTACTGGGAGGTGTCTCCCAGCCAGGATACACGGGGGTCAGGGACCCACTTGAGGAAGCAGTCTGACCCTTAGCAGAGCTTGAGCACTGTGCTGTGAGATCCACTGCTCTCTTCAGAGCCATCAGGCAGGGACATTTAAGTCTGCTGAAGCTGCGCCCACAGCCGCGCCTTCCCCCAGGTGCTCTGTCCCAGGGAGATGGGGGTTTTATTTATAAGGCCCTGACTGGGGCTGCTGTCCTTTTTTTCAGAGATGCCCTGCCCAGAGAGGAGGAATCTAGAGAGGCAGTCTGGCCACAGCTGCCTTGCTGAGTTGCGGTGGGCTCCACCCAGTTCGAACTTCCGGGATGCTTTGTTTACACTGTGAGGGTAAAACCGCCTACTCAAGCCTCAGCAATGGCAGACGCCCCTCTCCCCACCAAGCTCGAGTGTCCCAGGTCGACCTCAGACTGCTAGGCTGGCAGCGAGAATTTCAGTCTATCTTAGCTTCCTGGGCTGCATGGGGGTAGGACCCACCGAGCCAGACCACTTGGCTCCCTGGCTTCAGCTCCCTTTCAGGGAGAGTGAACGGTTCTGTCTTGCTGGTGTTCTAGGTGCCACTGGGGTATGGAATAAAAAACTCCTGCAGCTAGCTTGGTATCTCCCAAATGGCCATGCAGTTTTGTGCTTGAAACCCAGGGCCCCGGTGGCATAGACACTGGAGGGAATCCCCTGGTCTGTGGGTTGCAAAGACCATGGGAAAATCACAGTATCTGGGCCGGGGTGCACCGTTCCTCAGGCACAGTCCTTTATGGATTCCCTTGGGTAGGGGAGAGAATTCCCGGACCCCTTGCGCTTTGAAGCAATGCCACATCTTGCTTCAGCTCACCCTCCATGGGTTGCACCCACTGTCCATCCAGTCCCAATGAGATGAACTGGGTACCACAGTTCAAAATGCAGAAATCACCCACCTTCTTTGTCGATCTCACTGGGAGCTGCAGACCAGAGCTGTTCCTATTTGGCCCTCTTGCCCAGGAGGCTGATAACTCAAGAGATTCTTTCCTGAGTCCTCTTCACTCACAAATTGTAAAGAATTGTATACCTACATGATAGGTTTATAAACATACCCGTCTTTTTTTTCTAATTAGTAGAGAATTATCTTATTCACTCTATTCACTCTATTCCTTATCACATACTCACATTTTATTCACATATTCACTCCATTCTTTATCAGTTCAGTACTTCATTTTCACCAAATAGTTTTTGGCTTTCCATAGAAAAGTTAAGTTTTCAAGGACTCAAGTATTTCTTTTTATTATGTCATGTGTGTGCAAAGTGTGTGTGCATGTATGTGTATGTGCACACTACAAAATAGATTGAGGAAGAGAGTATGTATATGCTTTTTATCATAATATTTTTAATTATAAAATTTATATACTTCCACCTGGAACTATAAAAATCCTGGAAGAAAACCTAAGGAAAACTCTTCTGGACATTGCTCTACTCAAAGAATTCATGATTAAGACCTCAAAAGTGCAAGCAACAAAAACAAACATAAACAAATGGGACTTAATTAAACTCAAAGGCTTCTGCACAGCAAAAGAAACAATCAATAGAGTGAACAGACAACCTATAGGATAGGAGAAAATATTTGCAAACTATATGTCTGAAAGAGGGCTAATATCCAGAATTTACAAGGAACTCAAACAGCTCAACAACAACAATAACAACAAAACAACCCCATTAAAAAGTGGGCAAAGGGGACCGGGCGCAGTAGTGGCTCATGCCTGCAATCCCAGCACTTTGGGAGGCCGAGGCAGGTGGATCACGAGGTCAGGAGATCGAGACCATCCTGGCTAACATGGTGAAATCCCGTGTCTACTAAAAATACAAAAAATTAGCCAGGCGTGGTGGCAGGCGCCTGTAGTCCCAGCTACTCGGGAGGCTGAGGCAGGAGAATGGCATGAACCCAGGAGGTGGAGCTTGCAGTGAGCCAAGATCGCGCCACTGCACTCCAGCCTGGGCGACAGAGCGAGACTCCATCTCACAAAAAAAAAAAAAAAAAAAGTGGGCAAAGGACACGAACAGACACTTCTCAAAAGATATACACATGGCCAACAAGCTTATTGTTAAAATGCTTAATATTACTTACCATCAAAAAAATGCAAATTAAAACTACAATGAGATATCATCTTACACAAGCCAGGATGGCTATTACAAAAAGTCAAAAACAACATATGTGGCTGAAGATGTGGAGAAAAGGGAATGCTTATACACTGTTGATGAGAGTGTAAATATGTACAATCTCTCTGGAAAATAGCATGGAAATTTCTCAAAGAACTAAAAGTTGAACTACCATTTGATCCAGCAATCCCACTACCAGGTATCTACCCAAAGGAAAAGAAATCTTTATATCGAAAAGATATCTGTACTCATGTTTATTGCAGCACGGTTCACAGTAACAAAGACTTAGAATCAACCTAAGTATCTGTCAGTGGATGAGTAGAGAAACTGTGGTATATGTACATACAATGAATAACTAGTCAACCATAAAAAAGAACGAAATTGTCTTTTTCAGTAGCATGGATAGAACTGGAGGCCATTATATTAAGTGAAATAACTCAGAAACAGAAAGTCAAATACTACATGTTCTCACTTACAAATGGTAGCAAGGTAACATGTACACATGGACATAGAGTGTGGAGTAACAGACACTGGAGACTCAGAAGGATGGGAAGGTGGGAGGGGAGTGAGGGATGAAAAGTGGCTTAATAGGTGCGATGTACATTATTCAGAAGATGGTCACACTAAAAGCCCCAGACTTCACCATTATCCAAAATATCCATGTAACAAAACTGCACTTGTGCCCTTAAATTTATACAAATAAAAAAGGTTTTAGATGCACATACTTCTGATAGAAAGTAGATACAAAATCACCCATTATTTCATAATCAAAGAGTAATAAAATTACAATGTATGTCTTCTCAATATGTTTTTATATATGCATTTTTAACTTAATTTGTTTTAAAATTTTTACCAAAAAAGTCATATTATATAAATAAATTTTAGCCTATTTTTCCCTTAGTAGTACATTATAATATTTTCACATATCAAAAAATATTCTTCTATAATATGATTTTAAAGGAATCATAGTAATAATGGTGTTTTTGAGTAATTGAACAATATTCATCTTATGAGTACCTCCTTAGAGATAAAGCAACAGAAAGAATCCATAACAGCAAAAAGTGTAGTGAGCTTTTTATTTGTTTTTACATATCATAGTAATTTTTGCCAAATGCCTACTGTTTGTCTTTTATGTACTGGGAAAACAAAGATAAGTTTTTAGAGCAGTTATAAGATAGGTAAGTTAGTCAAATATTATGTGATGGGTACTAAGACAGAGATAGTCCTACGTGGTACAGGAACACAGAGAAGAGGCCTCTAAGTAACAATGAGAGTCACCTGTAAAGTGACACTAACTAAACTATTGAAGGACAAGGGGAATGGGAATTGCAGAACAAACAGCATAAGTAAAAGGACTGCCTAGAAACAGTCAAGCATTAATTCACAAATTGGCTTGATCATAAAAATCAGTAGAGACTGCCAGGCACGGTGGCTCACGCCTGTAATCCTTGCACTTTGGGCGGCCGAGACGGGTGGATCACCTGAGGTCAGGAGTTTGATACCAGCCTGGCCAACATGATGAAACTCTGTCTCTACTAAAAATACAAAAAATTAGCCGGGCGTGGTGGCGGGCACCTATAATCCCAGCTACTCAGGAGTCTGAGACAGGAGAATCACTTGAACCCAGAGACGGAGTTTGCAGTGAGCTGAGATCATGCTACTGCACTCCAGCCTGGGCAACAAGAGCAAAACTCTGTCTCAAAAAAAAAAAAAAAAATCAGTAGAGACATAAGCCCCACTCCTGGAGATTCCAATTTAATATATTTAGGGTCAGGCCAAGAATCTGCGTGTTTAATAACGTCCCAAGAAATTCTTACATTCAGTCAAGGTTAAAAAACAATTCTAGTCCCTCCAACTGGAAACCTGCTTGTTTTACAATACAGCAGTAAGGAAGTAGCCATCCCTGAAGCTTGGAAAGTGGCCAAAGACAGAATGTGTGGGTTAAGCCTTGAAGTTTGTCCTGAAAGATAAAGGACTGAATCCGAGTTTGCAGAGCAGATTAGCATTTTGGAAGGATCACTCTGTAAGAAAGGGAGTATGATGTGTAAGGAAATCTTTTGAGGAGGCTAATGCAGCAATTTAGGTGAGAAGTCATTAAGACCTTAATTTAAAAAGTGGTTATGAGTTTAGGAAAGAGGAGAACAAGAGATACCAAGGAATTAAAAGCCACAGGGATTAGGGATAGATTGAGTATAAGTGAGAATGACCTAGGAAGACTCCCAGGGAAGTGGATTGGGTGACTGGATAAGAGATACGCCATTTATGAAAATGTGGCATTCAAGTAAAGCGCAGGTTTGAAATACATAAGTTCACTTTTAGATATACTGAATTTTATTGGAAATTCAATCGTAGGTTCCATCGCAAACTCAAAAGGAAGATTTGGCAGGAGGAATTTTGTAATATAACAGTGATCGAAGTTGAACCCATGAGGAAGATAACACTTAATGTTTAAGCAGAAAAAAAAAAGGAACCTACAATGGAGACTAAAAAGAATTACCTTTTTTCTTTTTAAGGAAAGAATAATGCCACAGAAAACAAAGGAGAAGGACTCCAGAAGGAGAAGAACTGCTACAGATAAATCAAACAAAATAAGGACAAAGCAAAGTTCCCTGAACTGTGCCATATGGAATTCAGTGGTGCAGGTATCAGGAGCATCTCCTCTGCACATGTTTCTGGTGGGCTTGGCCAATCAAATATTTCCTTCCTAGGAGCTAAATCTTAAGTGGTGACACAAGGAGGAAAGGCAGTTGAACCTTAGTAAATATACATGATTATGAATGTCCACGGTTTCATTTCAGTGGTCCTGTACTTTTTGCCCTCAGGAAGCTTGACTGTTTAGCATTTTCTTCTGTTCTGCATTATACCAGTATATTTCCAACGCATATCATTTTTTCCATAAGTTGTTCTCAATTTGTTTCTTTGGCTTATAATTAGAGACCCAAAACTGCCAAGGTAATTTTACTTTTGCTTTCATTTTCAATAAGACAAACCACTGTTCTGTTTATCTTCTGAAGTAAAACAGGAAAGAGGGAGATGATTGATATAATAAAGTCATTGAGTACACAGAAGAGGATGGAATCCAATCTACAGGCTGAGAAATGAGCCTCGAGTTAGATGGGCACCTTTTCCAACAGGAAGGAGAAGTACAAATGCCAATAAATGAGCATATAAGTAAGAGGGAGAGGAAGGTGCCGTTTTCACTTTCTGCCCTTGCCTTTTCACAATGAAATGGACAGAATCATCATTTGCTGAGTGTAAGAAGAGTTGGTGGTTTTGACAGAAAGGGAAATAAATGTTTGGAATACCCACTGTCAGTTGATCAGAAGCACCTTCACCATAACTGAGGACTCAGCCTTGGTCAGAAAGCAACAATATACAGTGACATCAATTGGTATGGCTGTATGATTTTTCTCCAGGAACTCTCAGCTGCTCAGTTCCAGAGTCAGAGAAACAGGATGGCTGGATTAAGAGTTGATAGTAATACTGAAAGCATAATTTAAGTAGTGGACACCAGTGTGTGGAGCTGAACAGGGAAAATGGGAAGACAGAAGGAGACTAATTGATTAAGAGAAAATGGAGGGCTCAAAGCATATGGGGTCATGAGGTCAAAGGGCAGGCATAGTTCATATAAGGACCAGAAAGTTACCGAAAACAAATGGTGGAGAAAAGCAGATGTCTTGCCTAAACATCAAGCCTGTATCTGAATCTCCCTATGGATGGAGGGTTCACCTTTATCTACCTTCAGACTGCTCTACCCGGCTATCAGTCTCTCTTAGGATTCCTAATTTGTTTTTCTGACTTTTGCCCACAAGCTGGATGACCACTTGGTGGAGCTCCTGCAAAGAGAATGTCAGCCCGCTGGTTAACAAGATATCCTGAAAAACTTGAGATTCTATAAAATTATGCAGTTCACTTTAGCCTAGTCCAGTAAATGGTGGACTGATTGAGAAATACTTTTTTAAAAAAATTTTGTGAGCTACGCTTTCCCTGTTGCTTCCAATAGAATGACAGCTGATTCTGGTACTTGCAGCAACCAAAATTTTGGAAGGTTCTTTGATCTTAATGCAGCAATGAGTGTTCCCTCTACTACTAGCCTAAGCCTAATCTAGTCCTTCATCAGTTGTAGAAATATAATATCTTTAAGAAAGGATAGGAAAGAGTCCATAATTAAGACACTGTTCCTTTAGGCCTAGCCTATTAATAATACCTTTAATCTATTTTACCTCGCGGGTTTAAAAAAAATTCTGCCTGTTGCTTAGTGCCACCCATACTGCTGATGATGAACAATGATCCGTTGCGTAAATTGCCACCTACCTTTTTTTCTGTAGCAGCCATTCATTACAACTCTAAGGCCAGTAATTACCAGTGATGAAAGTGGCATTATCTGCCGTGACTTCCTGTTTGGTTTTACTTTGAAAGTGCCTTAGCTGGTTACCTTACTTGGATAGTGTAGACTGTTCGAGTGTCATAGACAACTTATTCTCCTATCCCTGGCATAGTCCCCCAAACAGTGCCTTCATTACTGCAAGGAGAGAGTGTGGCTTAATTACACTATATTCATCTCTATGACAAGCCAGACAACTCAAACCATAAGGTTTCATTACATGGTTGTTATAGTTTCATCATGGTTTATGACCAAGAGCCCACACTTTCTAATGCAGTGTGAGAAAATCAAGAAGATGTAGTTAGATTAATTAATTTGCAGCTAAATACTATCTGGAGCATCAGGAAGACTGGCAGGTGCTTCCAGTTCAACTCCATGTCATAGATCAAATTTTAAAATTTCAATAAGCAGTTTCTCTTCTTTTAATTGACAGATGTAGTGGTTACTTTTAGCTGTCATAGAATTGAATGAAAATCTGAGATAATAAGATAATACGATGTTGACATGTTTTTAGGTGGCAAAAATAAACCTTAATATTGTGTCATCAATTTCTTCTTCTCTGCACCTATAATTATGCAGGCTGTGTGGATTTCATTCTTTTCATACTGATAGTGTTATACTATACTTGGTCACATTCCCCCTAAGATAATGAGGCTAGATTGCAGATCTGGAGCAAACTTTTGCCCTTGGATTGTTGACAGGCACTGCAATTTAATTAAGTTGACATTTCTAGCATAAATTCCCAGAGATAGAAGACACCACAAAGAATCTTTTATCTAACCTTCTGCCCAGTATAGGAAATCTCTCCGCAGCACACCCAACAAGTTGCTTTTCCAGTCTTCCTTGATTTCATCAGCATCCCAAATTATTCACTGGGTGTTTAATGATGGTTCTGCTTTCTTCTAGGAAACATACACAGAGTCAAATTTTCTACTATCAGAGAGGACAAAAAAGGAAATGAGTTGTCTATCAGACAGAAATGGGCAAGGACAAAGGGAAAATCATTAGTGGAAAGAAAAAGGAGCATTAAAGGGCAGTATGATGAAAAACAGGAGGAAGAGATGTATGCAGTTTAAGCAGAGCAATCACTTTCACTAAGCCCTTTTCATTCTCTTGCAATACTCTCAGGAATTACAGATTGGAAGGCACTGCACTGGTGTGGAAGTAGGCTGAGAAGAAACATGGGTTGGGCACAGTGGCTCATTCCTATAATCCCAGCACTTTGGGAGGCCAGGGTAGGAGGATCACTGGAACCCAGGAGTCTGAGACTGACCCAGGCAACATAGCAAGACCCTATCTCTACAAAAAATGTAAAAATTAGCCAGGTGTGGTGGCCCATGCCCGTAGTCCCAGCTTCTCAGAAGGCTGAAGTGGCAAGATCACTTAAGCCCAGGAAGTTGAGGCTGCACTCAGCCATGATTGCACTACTACACTTCAGCCTGGACAACAGAGTGAGACCCTGTCTCAAAAACAGAAAGAAAAGAAAAGAGAGAAGATAAGAGAAGAGAAGAGAAGAGGAAAAGAGAAGAGGAGAAGGAAGGGGAAGGGAAGAAACATGGACTGGAGAGAAGTGTCAATGTCATTATCAGAGCCTACAGGGGCATTAATGTGGCCAGTACTGTGTCTTTGTTTGGGGGTTAAGAAGGAAGGTCTACTTAGGTCGGCACCTAAGAAAGATGCATTCCTCTATTTGTACTGCTAACTTCTAATCTGTCACCTACCTGACCCACTAACTGTGGACCCACTAACTCTATTAACACTATGTATAATTGTATTAGTATAGATCTCTTTTAAAAAAGATGAAACAAGGGCTTATGTGCAAGGGATTATTTTGGGAAATGATTCCAAGTTTTAAGGAGTGAAGGGACTGGAGACAGTAAAATAGGGAAGAAAGGAAAACAGTATCAGGGGAAGAAGGTCTCAAGCTGAACATGACCACAGATCACGATCCATTGAGAATCCTCTAAAGATCCATACAGAATGAGCCTCAGAATTCTGCAAACAAGGGACAGAAGAAGGTGGCATTTATCCACTGGGTCTGTCCCTGATACATCACGATTTGCCTTAATGACATTAACCTCTCGTATACAATGTGTGAGGCAGATCTGTTACCTACAACAGACACCCCAGTTGCCCTGTAGAGTTAGCAATGGGGCAGAAATTAAGAAAAGCAAAGTGTGGCCTGGCACAGTGGCTCACACCTATAATCCTAGCACTTTGGGAGGCCAAAGCAGGCTGATCACTTGTGGTCAGGAGCTTGACACCAGCCTGGCCAACATGGTGAAACCCCCATCTCTACTACAAATAAAAAATTAGCTGGGCACGGTGGCAGGCACCTATAATCCCAGCTAATTGAGAGGCTAAGGCGGAAGAATCACTTGAACCCGCGAGGCTGGGTGCACTCTAGCATGGGTGGCACAGCAAGACTCCACCTCAAAAAAAAAAAAAAGAAAAAAGAAAAAAAGAAAAGAAGAGAAAAGGCAAGTGTAGGCTGAATAATAGACACTTTCACATTAAAGGAGACTAAAAAGATATAAGAAGTAAATGCTATGCGTGATCCTGTTCAATTCTGAACCAGAAAAAAGTCATAATTCATAAAAGACATGATTAGAAAAATTTGCAAACTTGTATTAGATGTATTGATTAAAATATTATATCAATGTAAAATTTCCTAGGTTTGATCATTTTACTACAGTACATAGATGAATATGCTTGTTCTTAAGAAATACACACTGACATATTTAGGAGTAAAGGAGCATGGCATCTGCAACTCACTTTCAAATGGTCCTGTATATATGGGGGCAGGGTGGGAGAGAGAAATCAAATGTGGTAAAATGTTAACATCAGTGAATCTGCGTGAAGTATATGGGTGATCTTTGCACTATTCTTGCATCTTTTCTATAAGTTTGAAAATATTTGAAAGTAAAAAGTTTAAAAACTGTAAGCTCTGGACCAAAGGGAATTATAGTGAGGGTTCAAAAGACCTGAGCTTTAGTCCAAAGTCATTGATGCTTGTTGTTTCGATTTTCTCATCCAGAAACTTTATAGAATTACTGTAAGAACTAAATAAAGTGATTTATGTAAAAGACATTTGAAAGGTTTAAAATAACATACAATTGTGTAGTATTGTTAGAAATGGTAGTCTGACATTTGAAGATGGCTTAATAGGGTGTTAGATCATGTATCAGCTAAGCAGTGACAGACATATACAGAGAAACAGAGGAATGTGTGGGTTTATAACTTGAAAGTAGAGAGCATTTTAGGTCATTTTCAGCTACTAACTCCTTATTCCAAACTGGTACCCTGTAACAAACTTTAATTATCTACTGTATACTAGACAATACGTATATTGTAAGAATTGCAAGGATGAATGATTCATATTCTCAAGGAATTTAGATCCTATTAGAGGATAAAACTACAAAACTAAAAATCAATAATATGATCTATTAAGAAATGACTACAGAAATAAAAGTAAGAAAGCAGCAAATGTGAGGTTTGAGGATAGAGACAAAAGAATTTCTGACAGGAAGTAATATTTGAACTGAGTCTTGATGAATGAGAATATCATTTAGAAATAAGAAAAGGAGGACTGGGTGCAGTGGCTCATGCCTGTAATCCCAGCACTTTGGGAGGTTGAAGCAGGCAGATCACCTGAGGTCAGGAGTTCGAGACCAGCCTGGCCAACATGGCGAAATCCTATCCCTACTAACAATACAAAAAAATTAGCCATGCATGGTGGCGTGCACCTGTGGTCCCAGCTACTCAGAAGCCTGAGGCACGAGAATCTCGAACCCCGGTGGCGGAGGTTGCAATGAGCCAAGATCATGCCACTGCACTCTAGCCTGGGTGACAGAGTGAGACTCTGTCTAAAAAAAGAAATAAGAAAAGGGCATTTTAGGTAAAGAGAATGGCTGAGGAAGCTATAAAAATACCTTACATATTTAGTCTCTTTGCAATTTTTTGCCTCCTGTGTGACAGCTTCCCCACATTACCCTTCCTAACTAAATACCCATGAAGCCATAAGAATTCCCTCCATTTTTATTTCTTGTTTTGTCACCAACTTTGAAATTTTATAGTGTATTAAAATAATGGATGGTCCACCACAGCCATGAAGAACGAATAGAACCTCCTGATAAAAGTTGTTTTTGTGAGTTTTTTTAGGGATGGTTAATTTTTTAAAATCTGATTCTAGAACCCAAGAAGATTATAAAATGTTTTTAAATTTAAAAAAACAAACATCTGTATACCATGCTGTTCTCTTCTTTGCATTGGGATTTGGGTTATTTCATAGAGCATTTTAATTAATGGTGCTAATTAGTCTAATTACCTAATTAGTCTAAAGCTCTCAGAAGTGAGGTCAATGGATACATATGCTGTGGAAAGGCCAGTCTTTTCATAAAGCCACAAAAACTATTTTTGGTACCCAGAAGATGACTTGGTTAGTATCAAAAACAGTAAGATCTGCCTTCATTTAGGACACAAGTGAAAGACACTTCTGTGGTTAATAAATTTCACCTGCAGCAAGGGAGTAGAAGCCCCTAGGAGATACACTCCACTGCTTCTACAGAGAGGTAGAAGTGGAGTTTCAGTTTTAATTTTGCACTGTCTTTCTTTGAAATGATTCTAGCTTCTGCTTTTGAACAAACAGTAACAGTTTCTGACCCCTGTTTTACTGTCATTGAATATCAAATGGGGAACTAGTTTTTGAGACAGGAAATGCTAGTGAAACTCCTCGCTCCTGTCAGCACTTTCTAAGCAAAGTTAGGCACACTGCTTGCATTCTCTGTATTTGGAGATCTTCATCTTTACAAGATGCTTATTGGAATCCGGAAGCTAAAATAATCCATACTCAGGCTTCAATAGCCTAAACTGTTTTTTTGTTTCGTTTTGTTTTGTTTTGTTTTGTTTTGTTTGAGACAGAGTCTCCCTGTGTCACCCAGGCTGGAGTGCAGTGGCAGGATCTTGGCTCACTTCAACCTCCGCCTCCTGGGTTCAAGCAATTTTCCTGTCTCAGCCTCTCAAGTCCCAAGTAGCTGGGACTACAGGCATGTGCCGCCATGCCCAGCTAATTTTTGTATTTGTAGTGGAGACGGGTTTTCACCATGTTGGCCAGGCTGGTCTCAAACTCCTGCACTCAAGTGATCTGCCCCCGTCAGCCTCCCAAAGTGCTGGGATTACAGGTGTGAGCCACTGACCCAGGCCCAATAGCTTAATCTTCATATTTCACACCTGGAAAACTATAATTATAGTACTGCTGACTTTTTAAACTGGTACAAAGACTTATCTTAGGCAATGTCTGAAAAGTGCTCTAATCACCTTAGAAGAAAATTATGCACTCTACAAATCACAGACTTGGGAGGCATTGTTAAAAGTAACCTGTTCCAACACTGCAATATATGAATCAAGAATCGTTTGTATGATACAGTGAATTAAGATGGGTACTCTGGGCATTTTATTTTGAAAGGTCAACAAAACGCAACTTGTTAGAACAGTTTTAGCTCTGTAGCCTATGGCTACCAATTTATGCTAAAATAAGTCTTTTATTATATACAGTGACAAATTCTTCCATCTCTTCAGCTCTCTTCACCAATGCAATGTATACTGAGTAATATCTCCTTCAGTTAGTTTAGGCCATCTCTGGCTCTTCTGGAATATTCTGTCCTTCTCAGGGCTACATTTGAGATGCATTTTAAATGTACTTTGCCTATAATTTAAAAGCTAGCAGGATGGGGCTGGGCACTGTGGCTCACGCCTGTAATCCCAACACTTTGAGAGGCCATGGCGGGCAGATCGCTTGAGGTCAGGAGTTCGAAACCAGCCTGGCCAACATGGTGAAATCCCATCTCTAATAAAAATACAAAAATGAGTCAAGTGTGGTGGCAGGCGCTTGTAATCCCAGCTACTTGGGAGGCTGTGGCACAAGAATCGCTTGAATCTGGGAGGAGGAGGTTTCAGAGAGCTGAGATTGCGCCACTGCCCTGTAGCCTGGGTAACAAAGGAAGACTCTGTCTCAAAATAAATAAATAAATAAATAAGATAGCAGGATGGGCGCAGTGGCTCACACTTATAATTCCAGCACTTTGGTAGGCCAAGGGGAGAGGATCACCTGAGTTCAGGAGTTTAAGACCAGCCTGGACAACATGATAAGACCCCATCTCTATAACAATTTTAAAAATTAGCCAAGAGTGGTGGCAGAAGCCTGTGGTCCCAGCTACTCGGGAGGCTAAGGTGGAAGGATCGCCTGAGCCCACGGGGTAGAGGCTACTGTGTTTGCACCACTCACTCTAGCCTGGGCAACAGAGTGAGACCCTACCTCAATCAATCAGTCAGTAATAAATAAATATAAAATGATAGCAGCTGGCAGTCAGCAGAGGCGGCAAGGGAGATTTCCCAAAATATGAAATTCTCAAGATTCTATCCTCAGGATAGATTCTGAAATCCTCAGAGAATTTGGAAATTCTTGAGAGGTAGTTTTGCTAACACACAGCCACTTGTAATCCATATTGTCTTTTCTCCCTTGGGGTTCAAGGCCTTAATTAACAATATTTAACTTAAACAGTCTCACAGTGCTACAACCAAGGGAACTCCTAAGCTACTTCCTGTTTCCAAGTCCCTGGCCAAGCCGCTCCTGAACTGCTCCATGCCCCAAAACAAACAAATTCTTTTAGTTAATATTTAAACTCTGTTCATTTGAGCTTTATTCCTTTGACCCTAATGCTTTAACTTCTGCTAAAATAAAAATGCTCTTTGTACTATTATTAATTGTTTATGCTTTACTGTGACGGAAGAATCCAAACAATTTTGATAGGTGACTGCTTAAGCCTCTGAGAGTGAATTAACTGTATTGATCTCTTTGAGAATAAATTAACTATTATTGCTCATTGCTCATTTACATGTATAAGCTCTGGACTGGATACGTTTTTTAGACACTTAATATTTTAAGGCACTTAATTATTGTGAAACTTTATATATACATATATATGTATGTATGTATTTTTAAGTCTCACAATAATTCTACCAAGTAGGCATTCTTTTTTTGAAATGGAGTCTGGCTCTGTCTCCCAGGCTGGAGTGCAGTGACACCATCTCTGCTCACTGCAACCTCCTTTTCCCAGGTTCAAGTGATTCTCCTACCTCAGCCTCCCAAGTAGCTGGGATTACAGGTGCGTGCCACCACACCTAGCTAATTTTTGTATTTTTCATAGAGACAGGGTTTCACCATGTTGGCCAGGCTGGTCTTGAACTCCTGACCTCAGGTGATCTGCCCACCTCGGCTTCCCAAAGTGCTGGGATTACAGCATGAGCCACCGTGCCCGGCCCAAGTAGGCATTCTTATCTCTATCTTACGAAAGGGAAAACTGAGGTTCAGAAGTTGGGAAAGGTTTACACCACCTGTAAGTGACAGCCAGAAACTAAACTCATTTGTGTCTATCAGATGCCAAAGCAGGGGTCACAATTTTGCCTAGACTCAAAATGACATATGCAGGTTCTTATTTTCGATGGTAGCAGGAAGAGAGTAGATGGGTGAGAACCAGAGACCCAGGAGAAGACTGGGGCTGTGGTATAGGAAACACAAGAATAAAAGAAAATTGTGGCCAGGCACAGTGGCCATGCCTATGATCCCAGTGCTCAGGGAGGTCCAGATGGGAGGATCACTTGAAGCCAAAAGTGTGAGGCCAGCCTGGGCAACATAGTGAGGCTCTGTCTCTACAAAAAATTTAAAAACTTAGTTGGGCATGGTAGCATACCTGTAATCCCAGCCACACAGGAGGCTGAGATAGGAGGATTGCTTGAGCCCAGGAGTTCAAGGCTTCAGTGAGCTATGATCAGGCCACTGTACTCCAACGTGGGTGACAGAGTGAGATCTTGTCTCTAAAATAAATTAATTAATCAATTAATTAATTAAAATGGAATGAGATTAGCAAAACATGAGGAAAAGTACATCTACTCAGTTAAGAACATTTATTGAGTAACTACTTAAAAGAAGACACCGTGCTAAATCCTGGCATAAATATGTGCATATGTATATATTAATATACACATCTTTGTGTATATACACATATAAATATACACGTCTTTGTGTGTATATAAAAATATATATTAATATATATTTGTTATTTAAGGTAAAATACATAGATGTTCTTTAAAAAATATAGACAACAGGCTGGACAAAGTGGCATTAGCCTGTAGAACCCCGCTATTAGGGAGGCTGAGGAAAAAGGATCATTTGAGGCCAGGAGTTTGAGGCTGAGGCTGTTGCATACTATGATCATGCCTGTGAATAGCTATCATACTCCAGCCTGGGCAACATAGCAAGAACCCATCTCTAAATATAAAAATAAAAAGAGAAATGGTAGCGTACAATACAAACTTTATTCTACATCTTGCTTTTCTTATTAATATTTGTTATGTTAGTAAATATAGCGCTAGCTCCATTCATCCCAATGGCTACATAACATTCCATCATCATTACCAGACATCAGTATGTACTAGCATACATCAGTACCATAGGTTATTTAACCAGTTCCTTTTTCATGGACATTTAGGTTGTTTACAATATTTTAGGATTAGATATGTGTTGCAATGACTATCCTTATGCACATATGATTTTGCAAGTGCAAGCCTATTTATAGGGTAAATGTAGAGGCGTAGAATTGCTGAGTTGAAGGATATGTACATATGTATACATTTAATTTTGACATGCATTGCCAAAATGCTCTCCATAGAGGTATTCCCAACTCACATTCCCACCAGCAATACATGAGAGTTTCTATTTCCCCACACAACACCATTTGAATTTATCCAGTCTGTAGGTAGAATACAGTGTTTCTACAGTTTTTATTTGAATTTACAATATTTTAAATACAGAGTATTTCATTTTTTAAAGAAAAGGATTTCCAACATCTCTTGAAAAATCTGAAATACATCAACTCTGGATCCACTTTCCACAGCTGAATAGTGACTACTTTCCTTAGATAAGGTATATGCAGTCAATATTGTCCTTCCTCCACACACACATAATCTCATAGTCATCTCTGACACTGAAGCCAAGAGCCAGTTGCTATTCATCATTTTCCAGTGCAGCCCCATTTACTAATCTATATTACCTTACTGGCTTCAGATATTTGAATTTTCAGCCAGCCTGAAGATAAATTAATAATAAAAGAGAAAACAAATGAAACAAGAAGTAGAAAAGGTAGACAGAATATTGAGTGAATATGAAAGAAAGATATGTTAACACAGTTCATGAGTAACAAATTTAAGGCTCTTCTGGTCTCCCATCCTCCTGGAATTTATCAGGTTATATCCACAAACTTAATACAACATTGAATAACTTTATGTCTCTGGCACAAACATGCCAGAGTAACATTTTGAGAATCTTGAGGATGACTCTGGTTGTGAATCTAATTTTAGCAATGACCTTGGCCCTGACCTTCTAGAAGGCAAATACCTTCTATATATTCAGGTACATAAAGCATCACATTCCTTTATTTCCTTATATCAAATTAAATTTGGAGTTATGCCCACACTCACTATGGAATTAAAAACAGCAGATATTAATTATCATGGGGAGGCAAGAGAGAAGGGTCTCCCTGGGGTGGATGAATGCTGCCCTGATAACTTGGAGAAGGACTCTAGTCTGTGCTCTTTCATCTTCTAAACCTTTGATGTTCATAGAAGACCAGCAGCCCATTCCCTTCATGGCAGTTATGGTCACTGGAAGTTTTCACCATGATTCTCAAAGCTATAGCATCCATGCACTTTCTGGAAGAGTTCCCCCTCCTACACTCTTGGCTCCACAAGGTGTAATGTGCACCCTCAGTCACCACACCACTGGGAAGCTACCTGGTGGAGATAAGCCACATTTATCTGTTCAACTCCAAAATCCAGTTTTGGTACTTTCTTCCTCTGAGATAATCCAGTTTACTTTTCTCCTGTTTAACCAGAGGCGGAAAGAGAAGTTCTAACTCAGGCCTTTAAAAACAAATTGCTGGCCACTCCTCTCTTGTTTGGGGAAAGGAAATGCTTTACTCTTCCCTTTTCAATTCACAGTGGGGAAAAAACACCTCTTTAGATTTTATTTTCTTAATAACATTTAGTCTGCTACTTAAGAGGGAAAGTTCTGCAAATCCTGCTATTTAAGAGTAGATTAGAAAGCCAGGTATGGTGGCTCATGCCTGTAATCCCAGCACTTTGGGAGGCTGAGGAGGGAGGATCATTTGGGCTAGGAGTGAGCAGCCTGGGCAACATAGCAAGACCTCATCTCTACTGAAAAATAAAAGAAACAGTTTTTAAATAAAGGGCGATTAGATCTACTCTAGATTGAACCATATAAGAGATTTGCTCCTAGATTAACCAGGCCAACCTAGAGAATAATTAATGAACCCAACTATTAAAACGTCTCCGAGACCTTTTTCTACACAATTACTTACAGAAATACATCTGGTCTGGATCTGAGTCCCACCATCATAGGGTATTAGCCATGTACTAATCTCTTCAATGCTGACCTGTCATTTAACCCATTTTCTCCATGAATTTGAAATGATCTCTTTGGAGTACAAAGAGAGTTATATTTATTATCCTCAAGGTTTCAGTTGAAGGGAAGGATGGAGGAGGTGAGGGAGGACAGTTAGATTCAGGCTCAATTAAAATTTGAAAGCAGATATGAAAGAGTAAATCATCATTCATACAGATTTACCTTCTTCCCCTACCGACAGATGGCCAAATAAATATGTATCTGAATATGTCTTCCTTTCTTGTAATAAACTTAGCTGCAGGGAAATAATTACCATTGCAAAGAATAGAGATATATGAAGCAGTTTTCCTGCTTATATAAGATCTCAGCAATTAATCACAATTAGAAAATTTGCTTATTGTATTTTTCTCTCAATATTTTGCAACTTGTCTAATAACTCTGAAATGTCTAGCAGAGTGTCGTGCCATGCACTTGTAATCCCACCTATCTGGGGGGCTGAGGAGGAAGGATTGCTTGAGACCAGGAGTTCGAATACAGTTTTGACAACATAGCAAGACCCTGTTTCTAAATACTTAATAATAATACTCTGAAATTTTTTAGACAAAAATAAGGTATTTCCAGTGACTAAAAATATATAAAGTACTACATCTAAATGAGTTTTAGTTATAAAACTAGTTGACTTTCCGAAGTCCCCTTACTGTGACTGCTTAAAAGATGAATGTAGAGAGCAGGAATCCTGATGGTTTCATGTGGGAGAAGGGTCAAGCCTCTATAAAAACTGTGTACCTTGCCCTGTCAAGTGTGTGCTTGCCTCCAGAATTCAAACTTCAGAAATATAATTAAGTAATTAGGTTGGATTTGCACTGATAGAGTTTTTGTGTTGTCTTTGTTTTTCTTTATAGAAACAGGGTCTCGTTCTGTCGTGCAGGCTGGAGTGGAGTGGCATGATCATAGCTCACTGCTGCTTGGAACTCCTGGGCTCAAGTGATCCTCTCACCTCAGCCTCCCGAGTAGCTGTGACTACAGGTAGGTGCCACCATGCCTGGCCCCTGACAGAAACTTTAAGAAGGCATTTAGTATTATGATGAGAGGCATTTGCACTGATTTCATGCAAAATGGCAACAGATAATTTGTACAGAGGACAGTTTTCCAGAAATAAAGTTGTTCTTAAATGAGAATGATGTCATACTAAAGCCATATATCAAGGACAAGTGCCCAACATGTGGCCTGTGAAAATGAAACTCATTATAGGTTTTATGTGATGAGTCACCACAGTTACAGTCACTGGACAATGTCTTCAGTGTAAATTTTGAATAGACTTTCCAGTTTATGGAAATTTTTGGCACCTTTTATACATAAAACATTACAGATTTCTCCATGACCCAGTTTTTTGTTGTTGTTTTGTTTTGTATGGATTCAGCCCAGAGCTTCTCCAGAATTCTCCTAGAGAGAGCAGGGCTTCCCTCCACCATTCCATGCCGCTGCTTCCTCTGTTCTTTCTCTATCTTTTTGACACCATTTGCTTTCTACCTCCCATGTATTCCTCATATCTTACCTGTTTAAAAGTGGAGTTACGGTTTCATTACCAAAAACAAACAAAACCAAAAGAGAAAGCTTTCCAGTTACTTCAGTGAGAGCTTGCCAAGAGAGTGAGGGAGTTGCACGAGTTCAGTCCTACTTCTTGAACATTTTCAGTGGCTCTTCATTAACAACATAAAATATTAGCTGGGCGTGTTTTTTTTGAGACAGAGTCTCGCTCTGTCACCCAGGCTGGAGTGCGGTGGTGCGATCTCCGCTCACTGCAAGCTCTGCCTCCCGGGTTCACGCCATTCTCCTGCCTCAGCCTCTCCGAGTAGCTGGGACTACAGGCGCCCGCCACCACGCCCGGCTAATTTTTTTTGTATTTTTAGTAGAGACGGGGTTTCACCGTGGTCTCAAACTCCTGACCTCGTGATCCGCCCGCCTCGGCCTCCCAAAGTGCTGGGATTACAAGCGTGAGCCACCGCGCCCAGCCTACCTACCTGTATTTTTTAAAATAAATTTCCTCAGCCTGGTATTCAAAGTTCTTTATGCCCCACCCTAGTAGCTCACTCTAAACTTACTCCTATTACTCTCAAATCATTGTTATATAAGAAGTTTCTGGCCAGGTGCAGTGGTTCATGCCTCTAATCCCAGCACTTTGGGAAGCCAAGGCACGCTGTTCACTTCAGGCCAGGAGTTTGAGAACAGCCTGGCCAAGATAATAAAATCCCATCTCTAAAAAAAAATAAAAATAAAAATAAAATGTTATGGGTTCAGTTGTATCCTGCAATAAACATACATTGAAGTCCTAACCCCTAATACCTCAGAATTTTCCCATGTTTGGAAATAGAGTTTTCACAGAGGTAACCAAGTTAAAATGAGGTCATTAAGGTGGAAATTTGGACACAGAGACAGACACGAACAGAAGGAAGATGACGTAAAGGCAGGGAGAACGTCATGTGAAGGAGGATTGAAGTGACACATCTGCAAGCAAAGGAATGCCACAGATTGCCAGGAAACCCAGAAGCTAGGAAGAGGCAAGGAAGGATTCTTCTGAAGCTTTCGGAGGAAACATGGCCCGGCCAGCACCTTGATTTCTGATTTCTAAACTGTGAGATAATACTTTTCTACTGTTTTAAGCCACCTAGCTCTCCAGTATTTTTTGTTGTTACAGCAAACTTAGGAAACTAATACAACTGTCACATTTTAAGCTTCTGTTGATATTATTTCTTCTGCTTCTATTTCTCCCCTTTTTGCTCTTTAAAAAATTCTATTCATTTTTAGAAGCCCAGTCACATCTTAGTTTCCTCTGTTGCCACTGTCTCTTTTAAAAACTGGGCCAGGCATGGTGGCTCACATCTGTAATCCTAGCACTTTGGGAGGCTGAGATGGGCGGATCACTTGAGGTCAGGAATTCTAGAACAGCCTGGCCAATATGGTGAAACCTTGTCTCTACTAAAAAATAAAAAAAAATAAAAAAAAAAAAATTAGCTGGGAGTGGTTGTGGGCACCTGTAATTCCAGCTACTCAGGAGGCTGAGGCAGAAGAATCGCTTGAACCCAGGAGGCAGAGGTTGCAGCAGTGAGTAGAGATCTAGCCACTACACTCCAGCCTAGGCAAGAGACTGAGACTACATCTTAAAAAAGAATAAAAAGTAAAAATAATTATTCCTTGAAATTTGAACTCCTATATCATTTTTTGTATTCTTAGTACTAATGATTTGTTATATTCTGTGGGTTATGAGGTTTCAGTGTTATTTTTACCTAAATCAATCTGGCCTGGTATATGACAACATAAAAAAACTCAAGGATAGGGCCCAAAAACTCACCAACCAAGCAAACAATAACGTTGAACCCCCCTGGACACTCTCTAATTGGATGTCTTGGGTACTCCCAATTCTTAGTCCTTAGTACCTACTTTTCTGCTTCTTTTATTCAGACCTTGTGTCTTTCGTTTAGTTTCTCAATTCATACAAAACCGCATCTAGGCCATCACCAATAATTCTATATGACAAATGCTTCTTCTAACAACCCCACAATATCACCCCTTACCACAAAATCTTCCTTCAGCTTAATCTCTCCCACTCTAGGTTCCCACATCGCCCCTAGTCCCGCTTGCAGCAGCCCTGAGAAACGTTGCCTATTATCTCTTCATACCACCCCCAAAAATTTTTGCCACCCCAACACTTTACCACTATGTCGTTTTATTTTTCTTATTAATATAAGAACACAGGAATGTCAGGCCTCTGAGCCCAAGCTAAGCTGTCATAGCCCCTGTGACCTGCACGAATACATCCAAATGGCCTGAAGCAACTGAAGATCCACAAAAGAAGTGAAAATAGCCTTAACTGATGACATTCCACCATTGTGATTTGTTTCTGCCCCACCCTAACTGATCAATGTACTTTGTCATCTCCCCCACCCTTAAAAAGGTTCTTTGTAATTCTCCCCACCCTTGAGAATGGACTTTGTGAGATCCACCCCCCGCCCTCAAAACATTGCTCCTAATTCCACCGCCTATCCCAAAATCTATAAGAACTAATGATAATCCACCACCTTTTGCTGACTCTCTTTTCAGACTCAGCCCACCTGCACCCAGCACCCAGGTGAAATAAACAGTCTTGTTGCTCACACAAAGCCTATTTGGTGGTCTCTTCACACGGACGCATGAGACAAAATTTCTAAGTAACAAAGCATTCACAGTGTGGCCTGACTGCTTCTACCAACCTATGTTCAGACACAGGAGCAAAGAAATGGCTTAAAGTTGGAAATTATGTTAATATGAATGGGAAGCAGAGCATAAAAGTTTGGAAAATTTGTAGCCTAACCATGTAGTAGGAAAAAAAAAAGCCCATTTTCAGGGGAAGAATCCAAGTGGCTGTGGAGCAACCACTTGCTAGAGAAATTGCCATGAATGAAAGTGAACCAAGTGCTAATCTGCAAGACAATGGAAAAAGGGCCTTGAAGGCATTTTAGAGACCTTTAAGGCAGCTCCTCCCATCACAGGCCACAGGGACCCTGTGCAGCCTGGGGACACTGCTCCCTGCATCTAGGCAACTTCAGCTCCAATCTCTGCTCAAAGGGCCCCAAATACAGCTCGGTCCACCACTCCAGAGGGTGCAAGCCATAAGTTTTGCCAGACTCCATGTGGTTTTAAGCCTGCAGGTAAACAGTGTAAAAGTGAAAGATGCTTAGCAACTTCCCCCTCGATTTCAGCGATATATTGGAAAGCGATATATTGGAAAGCCAGAGTGGCTGGCAGAAGCCTGCCACAATGTGGGGCCCCACACAGAGAAATTTACTAGGGCAGTGCAAAGGAGAAATGTGGGGTCAGAGCCCACACAGAGTTCCCACTGGGGACTGCCTAGTGGAGCTGTGGGAAGGGGGCCACTATCCTCTAGACCTTAGAATGGTGGAGCCACTTGTGTAGCTTGTGCCCTGGCACCTGGAAAAGACACAACCTCTCAACTCCAGCCTTTGAGAGCAGTTGGGACTGCAGCCTGCAGAGGCACAGGGGTGGAGCTGCCCAAAGGCTTGGGAGACCACTCCTTGCACCAGTGTGCTCTGGATGCAGTACATGGAGTGAAAGGAGATTATTTTGGAGCTTTAAGATTTAATGACTATTCTGCTGGGTTTCAGATCTGCATGGGCTCTGATGCCCCTTTCTTTTGACCAGTTTCTCCCTTTTGGAAGGCAATGTTTATCCAATGCCTCTACCCCCATTGCATCTTGCAAGTAAATTATTTGTCTTTGATTTCACAGGCTCATAGGTGGAAATAACTCATCTCCAGATAAGACTTTGGACTCTGGGACTTTTGAGTTGGGGCTGAAGTGAGTTGAGACTTTGGAGGACCAATGTCATTTTGGGAGAAGGGATAATTGTGTTTCGAAATGTGAGAAGCACATGAGATTTGGGGTGCCAGGGTGGAATAATATGGTTTGGATAGTTTTCCCTTCAAAGTCTCATGTTAAAATTTAATCCCGTGTTGGAGATCAGGCCTGAATGGAGGTGTTTGGGTCATGGTTGTTAATCTTATAGCTTTGTGCTGTCCTCACAATAGTGAATGAGTTCTCGTGAGATTTGGCTATTGTTGTTTTTTTGTTTGTTTTTTTGTTTCTTTGTTTGTTTTTGAGATGGAGTCACACAGGCTGGAGTGCAGTGGTGCAATCTTGGCTCACTGCAGCCTCCACCTCCCCGATTCAAGTGATTCTCGTGCTTCAGCCTCCCAAGTAGTTGGGACTACACGCATGTGCCACCATGTTCAGTTAATTTTATATTTGGTTGTTTAAAAGCATGTGGTACCTCCCCTACTTTCTTGCTCCCACTGTCACCATGTGAGATGGTGGCTACCCCTTCACCTTCAGTCATGATTGTAAGCTACCTGAGGCTCACCAAAAGCAGATGCTTCTATCATGCTTCTTGTATGGTTTGAAGAACTGTGAACCAATTAAACCTCTTCTCTTTATAAATTACCCAATCCCAGGGTTTTTTTTTTATAGTGATGCAAAACTGACTAATATAGTATCTAAGATTATTTTCTTGAGTAAATTTTTGGAAAAGGAATTAGTAGGTCAAAGAGTATGAATATATTTATATTGACACAGGTTCTTGACATGGGTCTCCAAATTGTTCCTCATAACTGGTTATTCTTATTTGAAATCCATCAGCCGTGTATGAAAAGTGCCTATCACCCATAAGCTTGAAACATTTTGGTATTATGTATTTTTTTTTTTTTTTTTTTGAGATAGGGTCTTGCTCTGTCACCCAGGCTGGAGTGCAATGGCATGATCTCAGCTCACTGAAACCTCCACCTCCTGGGTTCAAGCGATTCTCCCACCTCAGCCTCCCAGGTAGCTGGGACTACAGGGGCATGCCACCATACCCAGCTAATTTTTGTATTTTTAGTAGAGATGGGGTTTCACCATGTTGGCCAGGCGGGTCTTGAACTCCTGATCTCAGCTGATCTGCCACCTTGGCCTCCCAAAGTGCTGGGATTACAGGCGGGAGCCACCACACCCAGTCTTGATATTATAAATTTTAATGGCAGTATGATGTATAAAATTGTCATACTGGTGTATTTGTCTGTTTTCATGCTGCTGATAAAGGCATACCAGATACTGGGAAATTTACAAAAGAAAGAATTTTATTGGACTCACAGTTCCACGTGGCTGGGGAGGCCACAAAATCATGGTGGAAGGGGGAGCAAGTCATGTCTTACATGGATGGAAGCAGGCAAAGAGAGCTTGTGCAGGAAACCCCCCCTTATAATAACCATCAGATCTCATGAGACTTACTCACTATCACAAGAATGGCACAGGAAAGACCTGCCCTCTTGATTCAGTTACCTCCTACTGGTTCCCTCCCACAACATGTGGGAATTCAAGATGAGATATGGGTGGGGACACAGCCAAACTATATCAACTGGTCCAACAATATTTTGGATTTCCTAAGATTGCAAATGTTTATTAGTGATTTGTATTTTTGTGGATTTTCTGCTTAGGATCTTTTGTCATTTTTCTATTGTAGTATTAGTATTTTTCTTATAGAATAGGGTGTTAGGTAGACTTTTCTACTCTCTTCAATCTAGGCTTAGACTTAAGCTGAACTCCAGAGGTGCCAAGTATCCTACATGCTAAAGAAAGACATAAAAATGCCATCAAATTTGTGAACAGAGAGTTTTCCCTACCCTCAAGGTTTACAAAATAGCCCTACAGCCTCTTCCTACCCCCATCTGCCACTCCATACAAAGCACACTGCTAAGAAGTAGGAAGAATACAATTCAGAGAGTAGTTATTTTGGCTATTCAGGAACTATTTTTGTAGCATTTTTCTAATCCCTCTACCCATTTCTTGAAGTCACTCCCAGTAGCCAGAAACACAGCTTTTGGTAGTACTAGGAATGAAGACATGACCTGATGGTTTGAAACCATGCAGGACACATTAAATAAAAAAAAACCAGGCTGGACGTGGTGGCTCACGCATGTAATCCCAGCACTTTGGGAGGCTAAGGCAGGCGGATTACAAGGCCAGGGGCTCAAAACCAGCCTGGCCAACATGGTGAAACCCCGTCTCTACTAAAAATACAAAAATTAGCTGGACATGGTGGCAGGGACCTGTAATCCTAGCTACTCAGGAGGCTGAGGCAGGAGAATTGCTGGAAACCAGAAGGTGGAGGTTGCAGTGAGCCCAGATCATGCCACGGGACTCCAGCCTGGGCAACAAGAGCAAAACTCCAACTCGAAAAATAAAATAAAATAAAAAATAACCAGAAGATTTTGGAATCTGCCCAAGAGTGTGCTAAGGGATGAAAAAGAAATTTTGACACAGCACATTTTCAAACAATAATTAAAAAAAAAAACTATTTCATTTCTATACCCAAACAAGTAGAAATAACTCAATGATCTATTCTATTTATTAAAATAATATAAAGTGCTATTTCTGATGGTGTTAATATGTATTGAAATAGTTTTCTCAATTTGTCTTTTGCCTTTTATTTAAATTTGTTATTCAATATACTGTGTTACATTAAAACTATTGGCCTAACTTGCACTTTAAATGAAACTTTTACCATTCATGATTTTGTAACATCATGCTTTGAACATTTGGAAAATATTGCATTACTGAGTTATTCAGACCTTCCAAGTAGTGGCACATTTCATTGTACAATAAAATATAATGACAATCACTAATATTACACTAACATTATTTTTAACATCTTAATTGTGAAGTTTTCATGCTCAGAGTACTGGATGGCTTTCTAAAACACTAACTTTTAGTTGAAAGCTTAACTTTTTTTTTTATTGATAACAAAATACTGTCAGTTGTTTTCCATGAGATGACAGTCTTACTGCATTCATTTTTGAGAAAATGTCTGCCAAATATCCAAGTCCAAATAATCCTAATTTGTCTGTCAATTGTTCTTTCAAGTAAAAATAGCGCCCCATGAAAAAAATCAGCTAGTTTGGCTCACAACTTCATCACACAAATGCTTTTCCACAAGACAAATATTGTATTTTTGTATGCAGCAAAAGTACTATATGAATGACTTATTTGCCACACAGAATATTTAGAAGCCATGTACTAAAGGGTTAATATTTAATCATATTAGTTGGGCATGGTAGCATTTACTTGTAGTCCCAGCTACTTGGGAAGCTGAAACAGGAGGATCCATTGAGCCCAGGAATTAGGGTCCAGCCTGGGCAACACAGCAAGATTCCATCTCAAAAAAAAAAAATCAATAAGTAATCATTTTTACTACCTCATCACTATATTCTTGATGTAAAACTACATATTTTTCTGAGTCCCCAGTGGCAAAGAATCTTATAACTCAGTACAGTTTGGTGCCCCTGCCTTGATTTGTGCTAAGGAGACAGAGGTTTGACCCAGCATTGCTTTTGCATTATCAGTATAAATGTAAACACAAAGAAAATGGCAAGTAATGTCTTAGTTCTGTTTTAAAAATTGTTCTGGCCTTACAGATCCCCTGAAAGGGTCTTGGAGATCCCTACAGTTTCATGGATCATACTTGGAGAAACACTATTATGTGTGATACCATGATAGTGAATGAAATATTCATACGTTAATTGATGGTGCTGCTGACAGACATTTCAGACAAATAACACAAATTTTAAAGCCAAATTTATCCAAAGTGACAGTATATTCAAGAAAATCAACCTGCCACCAGATTGGTAACTGGTCTCCCAGGGGAATCCTGCTCTTTCAGAGGCTCAGCTAGGCTACTGGCCAGGCAAGCACTCAGCAGTGGCATTAATCAGATCAGCCTTGATGAGAGTAAGTTCATGTTGTTGAACCCATGTGTAATCTCCATTCCTGCTGTCAAGGCCACTTTGTTCATAAGCCCTTGATGAAGCACTTATAGATGAAGCTAGAAGCTGAATGTTATGCATACAATGGGCCTTCTTGTCTAGCTGGTAACTGCAAGACTCTTCAGTCAGTGACCTTTGGTAGGAATTCACATGAGACAAATACTCATATTCTGTCCTTATTCTGGGGGCACATACAAATACCTTTTGCCCAGATCTCCTTATCTTCATTCCTCCAATTGTGTATCTTTCAAGTCATTGAATTTCCAGTGACAATCCCTAGCCACTGTCAATATGATCCATATTTTTGGCCATCTCTCCTTCCAGGCGGAGTGGGCAAGCAGACCGATACACTGCTTGAAGTCCAGCTCAGTAGAAGTATTTCATTTCCTTACTATCATCCCAGACCACCTCTGAGTTGGGCCATAATTGTGCATCAATTCACTTCCATCTGTGTGAGCATATCACTCAGAATCATATGTAAACCAGGCCTGAATTTTTTTCTTCCTCAGTCAGGGAGAACTCCCCATGAGGTCAGAAGTGTGAGTTGAAGGACAGGCAGCAATGCAATAACAGTAGATGTCATGAGAGTCTAAACCTCAATTCATGCAAATCACATATTCAGTATCTCTTTGAGCTCAATCTCACACCACTATCACTTTATAATGGGGTTTTGCTGTTGATGTCCAACTTTAGAGCTGTGGGGATCAGATACATCCAGCTCATGACACTCATCTCAGATTGCCTGGTCATTTGATGTCCCATGGTCAGATATTCAATCTCTACCAGAACTGAGTGGCAAGAAAGATGCCATTTCTAAAAAGGTGGATGAATATCTACATAGCTTTGTTTTAAAATCTTACAAGCATAGATTGTAATTCTTTATGGGGATTCGCCAGAAGCTCCATGGAACAGCCCTAAAAGTCACAGACCTGCTGATTCATATGGTAAAATAACTTTTACTGTAACCTGGACTAGCTTCAGAGTCTTCTTTTGCTCTGAGCTCCATTCGAAACTCAGTAAATGGGCAAAGCAAATCACACAAATTAGACATATGTTGGCTCCAGATCCAGAAGAGGTCCACAAAGTACCCACTTGTTTAATGCTAGTGGGTGGGAGATATATCAAGTTAACTTTTACTTTGGAGGAGAGCTCTTAGTATATCTCGAACCCCAGGGACCTTGGGAACTCAATACGTTTTCATGGGATTTACCTCCTCCCCCAGCACAAATGTGTCTTACTAAAGTTTCCCAATAGATCTATAAGCATGATTTCATAGATTATGTAGCCTAGATTATGACAGAGAGCCACAGAGCTGAAAGCAACAGTGAATTTTTTTTTATCTTAATCATGTGACAGCAAATTGCTTCTTGGTTGGAATAGAGAGAATAAAGCATTTGCCAGGGCAATAGCTGCATACTAGGTATCAGAGATTTTGTTGTTTTGATCCAGTAAAGAGACTACATATACAAAAGCAGTAGTATTTCCTGTCACCACCTGATTAAGTTTATGAAAGTTGGCCGGGCACAGTGGCTCATATCTGTAATCCCAGCACTTTGGGAGGCCAAAGCAGGCTGGTCACTTGAGGTCAGGAGTTCAAGACCAGCCTGGCCAACATGGTGAAACCCCATCTCTACTAAAAATACAAAACTTAGCCAGGTGTGGTGGCGCTCACCTGTAATCCCAGCTACTTGGGAGGCTGAGGCAGGAGAATCACTTGAACCCGGGAGGCGGAGGTTGCAGACAGCCAATATCAAGCCATGGCACTCTAGCCTGGGCAACACGGCAAGACTCCATCTAAAAAAAAAAAAAAAGTTTATGAAAATCCTCTATCACTCTCCAAACGCCCACTACCATCATGACAAGCTAAATCAACACTCTTGCATCCCTCAAGACTTTCATGGTGACATTAATCTCCACAGACCTCCTCACTGATGCACTATTGCTTTTGATTTAACATTTCGGTTGATCAGAGTAATTCTAGTGGTTTCTACTTGGCCCTTTTCTTATTAGCCATCATTCTACAGGCAATGGAGCCAGTTTGAAGAGTCTGTTGGTTTTCAAGTGTTTTCTTGGGAACTACAAATTCAGAAATAAAGAGAATTACCATAGGGCCCACTGTGAGAAGAAATTAGATCAAAGTTCCATATAACATCTAACATCTATAAATCCCCACTCTGACCATTTGGCCAAAGAGCATTTGAGTTCTCCAGGAATTAGCATCAACACTAAGTCTGTCCCAGTAATCCCAGAAAAATCTCGATGTTGCCCTCTTTCCAGTACACAGATAACCTATCAAACAGCCTCTAGTGACTTTCAGGAAGGCAAAGTGGAAAATTTACAGTATACTCTACTGGTAGAATTGTAGAATTGTTCCTCAAGGAGACGACCTTGCTCCTATCTCAAAATTGGATGTCTATTCCTGCACCAGTTCCACAGTGTTTCTATTAATATAGCTTTATAATGTGTCTTCAAAACTGATGAATTAATTCCTAATATTGTCAAAGATTATTTTGGCCATTCTTATACATTTGCTTGGCCTAATGAATTTTGGAATCCATTTGGCAAAGTACACACACACATATACACACACACACACATTAGCATTTTTATTGAGATTGTTTGGATTTATAAAATAATTAAGGGAACACTTAGATTTTTGTAGCATTAAGTCATCTCATCAGTGAACATGATGCATCTACTTATCTGGAAATTTTATATCTTCTATTAACTTTTGTAATGTTCTCAGTAGAGGTCTTGCACATTTTTATTAGTTTTATTTCTAATTGGTCTCATCCCAAAAAATTAAAATTTATTATAAGCTCACATTCTCATCCATCTACCTCCCTTCCCTCCTTTATAGCCAAACTTCTAGAAAAGTCCACACACATGTTTCCATTTACTCACTTCCCTTCCTCTTAAACATAATGCAATTTGGATTCGATTAGCCCCACTTCATCAAAACTGCTCAGTCACCAATGAAATGCATAATGAAAAACGTGAAAAGTCTTTTCTCAATTCTTATTTTGCTTAATTTTAAAAAATTTTACAGATTTAAAATTTATATAAATTCACTTATGATAATTTATATTTCTATGAATTTTGACAAATTCATAGAGCATCATCACGGTCATATAAAAAACAGTTTCATCAGGCTGGGCACACTGGCTCTCACCTGTAATCCTAGCACTTTTGGAGGCCGAGACAGGCAGATCACTTAAGGTCTGGAGTTCGAGACCAGCCTGGCCAACATGGTGAAACCCCATGTCTACAAAAATTAGCTGGGAGTAGTGGCCTGCACCAGTAATCCCAGCTGCTCAGGAGGCTGAGACAGGAGAATCGCTTGAATCCAGGAGGGCGGAGGTTGCAGTGAGCTAAGATCATGCTGCTGCACTCCAGCCCGGGCAACAGAGCAAGACTCCATCTCAAAAAAAAAAAAAAAAGTTTCATCACTCCCCAAATTCCTTCCTGCTGCCTCTTTATGGTGAGCCTCCATCTCTACCCTGCTCCTGGCAACCACTGATTTGTCTCCCATCTTAATATTTTTGCCTTCTCTAGAATGTTAAATATGTAAAATCATACAATATAAATTTTTTTGCTTCTATCTTCTTTCACTTTCACAAAATATATTTGAGATTCATTCATGTTGCTACATGAATCCATATTTCCCACATTTTATTGCTAAGAAGAGTTCCAATGTATAGATATACCACAAATTGCTAATTCATTTATTCAAGTTTGAATTGTTTCCAGGTTTTGACAATTACAAATAAAGCTGCAATAAACATTCATGTACAGATTTCTGTGTGAACATAACCTTTCATAAATCTTGGGTAAATATCTGAGAGTCAGACTCCTGCATTATGAAAAGTATGTTCTTATATGATAGAATATATGATGGTAAAAGTATCTGTTTAAATCTGCTTAAATCAACGAGGTTGTCAAATTGTTTTTCAAAGTGGCTATGACAGCAAAATATGAGGATTCCAGTTGATCCACATCCTCACCAACATTTGGTAGTATCAGGCATTTTTCTCTATTCTCATAGGTATTTTGGGCATTTCATTGTGATCATACTTTGCATTTCCATAATGAGTACCATATCTTTTCATATGCTTATTTACCATCAACATATCTTTTTGAGTTGATTTGTTTATATTTTTGTTTTTTTAATTGTTGAATTTTGAGCATTCTTTATATATTCTGAACACAGGTTCTTGTTGGTGGTGGTGGTGGTGGTTTTTTTGGTCAGAAATGTGACTTTAAATGTTTTCTTCCAGTCTATAGGTTTGTCTTCATTTTCTACCAGTGTCTTTTTCAGAGCAAAAGATTTTAATGTTGTTAATTGTTGGACTTCTTAGCAGCATTTGACATAACTTTCTCATCTTTCAGGTCTCAGGTTCAGAAGGCTTAGCTGAATTAGCCTTCTTCAATATTTTTATCTCAGTAAATTTCTACCATATTACCCTCCATATTTTCATTATGGCACCTCTTACATGTTGTAATTATTTTATTTATGTGTTATGTTTCTTATGTATATTCCCCACCGTGTTGTAAACTCCATGAGTATTAACTGGCCATGTCTGCTCTTTCACAATAGTACTCTCAGTGACTAATAGAGAATCTGGCAAATAGTTATGGGAAGGAAGGAAGGGACAGTAGGTCTTGAAAGAGAGGTCAAAGGTTATTCTGATAATTCTAGCTCAAGAAATTGGCTAATTGTTAATAATTTAAATGAAAATCGAATATAGAGCAGGAAGAGATGGCTTGAGAGAAAAGTTAATACATTTGTTTAAGGCCTACTAATTTTGGAGAATACCAGGAGACATGGTGGTATCTGCCAAATTTCTCCATGTAATTATCCCTCTTTTCCCATTATTAATAGGTATGTTACAGGAAATAATTTGAGACTATGCAAATATCTTATTTTTCCTCAAACTTTTTCCCACTGATTTTAGAATCCTTCCACATATTTTACCTGCAATAATTGTGTGTGTCTATTGGAAATTTTAAAGTTTCCTCATTCTTTTCTCATATATTAATTGGATTTTTCTATAAAAAATAAGCTTTCCTTTCTCTCTCAAATATTTATTTATTCAACTATTCCAAATCATATTCCTTCTGTTTGCCTTATTTGCCAGGCAAGTGAAGATTTAGCAAAACAACAAGAGAAGAGCAAATACTATTTAAAAAGACAAATCACAAAGAATTTTCAAATTTTTCACATTAGCCTGTCAAGCCAGATGGACCGGTCAAACAACAAAACAGTTAGATTAAGATGAGGCACACAAATACCATTGATCAAAGCAACATGAGTCCATAGAAAACAAAGTTACCACAAAAAGACAAAAGTACTTACTGACTGTGTATGGTGTCTTAAAAGCAAAAGGTAAGTCAATGCATTTTGATAACTAATGTTCACTTTGTTCCTCTCCAACTCTTACTGGGTAGAGTTTCTAAATACAAGAAGAAACTGACTGCTTTATTTCAAAATGGGTAGTCGGTTTTTTTCTCTTTTTTTAAAATCAACTTTTATTGTATTCAAAACAATGGATAGTGAATTTAATGGTTTATTTGAGCAGGGGCTTTTTCCCTATAACCAAGACATCTATTATTTTTCAGAGAAAACCCAACCAATACATTGTTGGGTTGAAGCAGTATGAATATTGATACTATCAAACGTTTCTGCCTTAAGAAAGGTTATTTCCATTCCTATATCAATAATCTATTTTTTGCAAAATAGGTTTTGCAACAGATTGGTATACTGTGAAAGAAAAAAAAACATCATTTGCCTGTGAGGAGAATAAGCATTTAATTTTGGAAATGAGCCACAATTTCTTGGGTGGCCTAAGAACAAGCCACCAAACTTGCCTAAACCTGATTTTCCCATCTACGAAACAGTAATAGTTTTTACCTACCTCATTAAGTGATATCAGACATTAATTAATGTTCATAATGGGCTTGAGATCTGTGATTAAAAGCTGTCATCGTTGATGCAAAACAGAGCCATTCAACTGTTGAGGAGGAGTAAACAAATTGGGGAAGATATGTAGTCCATGAGAAGAGATATTGAAGAGTGAAAAATTCGTCAGGAAAGGGGAAATGGAGACTGAGTCAAAAATCTCATCTGATCTATAAGTATTTGTGATTTTTCCCATGGAATTAAGTAATATGCCTCCCTAATGTCTCCATAAGGAACTATTCTTTCCTACACTAAGATTCTTGACCTTTTAGTGCCATCGAGCTTTTAAATATTTTAGCAAAACCTATGGACCATTCTTGTAATAATTTGTAAATGCTTTTAGAAATACGTAGGATTATGAAAGAAACCAATTTTATCAAGACACAGTTTTCAAAATGTTTTCAAATTTAGTTTTAGAGTAATACATATGCTTCTTTATTAAATTAAGTGAAATCTAATGGCAGTCTGGTAACTACCATAACTTTTAAGTAGTGATGGTTATAAACAACACTTCAAGATATTTGCAGCAACTCCAATGCAATATAAAAATTTCAGTGTTTTCTGCTGATGACAAAGTTAGGGGAATTTCTCTTAATACTGTGCTTTGTTGTCTACATTTATAATTTTTTTAATGTTAGATTTAATTAGGAGTTACTGAAAATAAAGATGTATTCTACCCCACCCAAGTTCTTGAACTCTTTAAATTTTATTCTCAGGCTCCTTTGGGATGTTTGGATCTCAGGTTTTAAGAAATCCTATTCTATACTTCTCCTGGAATTTCTAGGGTAATACTAAGAAATAAATATTATTTCTCAATGTGTAATCAGGTAATCACAGATACAAGTGTTTATTAAAATGCAAATATGTTGGCCTTTTCCTAGACTTACTAAACAAAACTAGGGTTGGAGAATAGGTGTGAATCCATATTTTTAGTAAGTACCCAGCTGACTGACATATATACTAAAGTTTGAGAATTGTTATAAAGTTGATTACCTCAATAGTCATCTTCAATGGAATCATAGTTAACAAGCCAGGGAGTCTCAAATATTAGTTCGAGATATTATAACATAGTAGCTCTGAAAGGGACTAAGAAATTTTAATTTTTCAACAGGCACTTCAAATATTATGATGAATATATTCTCAATTCCATTATGAGAAATATTCCTAACCAAAGACATTAAAAGTCAAAGTAAAACATCTGCCTGAAAATGAGAGGCACTGCTGAGGAGCTTCACATCAGAATCTTCATAACAGTACTCCACTCCTTTTCCTTTTCTGCACCAATTAACATTCTTTAAAAGAGTATCCTTACATAGAACAGTTGAATACAGAATCGATGCATTATGTCACAGAAGATACAAAAGAACAGTGGCACTTTTTTCTGCCCATTTAAAACATTATGCACTCAACTGGTAGGCAAAAATTAAATTTGTCATCAACATGAAAAGCAATAATTATAGAGTAATAGGGTTGCAGAAGATCTAAAGATCATCTCAGGCTTTCAGTTACTACCTTTTTGGCTTCTGCCTCACAAATCTTTATCCCTATCCCAGAACTCTCTGTAATTTGATTTCAGACCAGTATATCCAACCGCCTGCTAGACATCTATTCCTGAATATTACAGACAGCTACAAACCAAAACTGAAATCATCACATTCTCTCTTATATTGTTTGTCTGGGGTTTTGGTACTCCCATCTTACAAGGCATTCAGAAGTTATCCTGGACTTCTCCCTAATTTTTTCTTTGCTAGGAGACACTGAGACACTTTTTGGGTGGCTGACCAACTTTAAAGCTCCAGCAGTGGCCTAGCATCCCTTAAGCCTGCATTTTTTTTTTTTTTTTTTTTTTTTTTGAGATGGAGTCTCGCTCTGTCACCCAGGCTGGAGTGCAGTGGCGCAATCTCAGCTCACTGAAACCTCTGCCTACCGGGTTCAGGCAATTCTTCTGCCTCAGCCTCCCGAGTAGCTGGGACTATAGGCGCACAACACCATGCCCAACTAATTTTTGTATTTTTAATAGAGACGGGGTTTCACCATGTTGGTCAGGATGGTCTCAAACTCCTGACCTCAGGTGATCTGCCTGCCCCAGCCTCCCATAGTTCTGGGATTACAGGCATGAGCCAACGCGCCCGGCCAAGTCTGCATTTTTGGAGTGCCAGTCTCCAATATGGCTGATGTTGTAAGATGAACGTAGCGCTTGGATGCTGTATATCCTTCTGATACAGCTTTCATGCCCCAAATTAACTCCAAAAACACAACTACAGCCCTAGGAAAATTTAGGAGATTATGTTTTACGTGAGTTCAGATTTAGGGCTCTTTGAGAAATGCCTTTCATGCCTATGATTCATTTTTCCTTGTATTCATCTTTACTTTCCCCTCACTCCATTCAAATCATAGGATTTCCAGATCTGAATTTAGGGTGTAGTTCTTGGTGAACAGTCTTTCAGTCTGCCTCTGACCTAAACAAGAGAAATCCTTGGGGGCCCACAAAGTCCTGATTGAATCACGAGTAGACTACATTAGTATTGGAGTCCAAAGCCCAACCTAGTAGCATATGACTCAGAAGCTGGAATTCTAGCCAGGCATGGTAGCTCATGGCTGGAATCCCAGCACATTGGGAGGCTGAAGTCAGAGGGTTGCTTAAGCCCAGGAGTTCAAGACCAGCCTAAGCAACATAGTGAGACCCTGTCTCTAAAAAAATAAAAATTTAGTTCAGTGTGCTGATATGTGCCTATAGCCCCAGCTACATGGGAGGATCACTTGAGCCCAGGAGGTCAAGGCTGTGGAGAGCCATAATTGCGCCACTGCACTCCAGCCTGGGCAACAGAGCAAAACCTGTCTCAAAAAATTTAAAAAAATTTTTAAAAAGCAGAATTTGGAATTCTGATCACCAACATCTGGTGTAGCTAAACTGATCAAAGGGTATATACACAGCTAAGGTTTAGGAGGTAAGAGCACTAAAGAATCTTAAACTTTAAGGGCTGTTGTCCTATTTATGGATAAATCCCCACAAGAAGAGCAAGGCTAATGCACAAGTATGGGATCCAGTAAGTCGACCATTGTCTTGGTGAAGACGGGGATTCAGTTCTAGGGTGTCTGGCTGACCTCAAGACAGAGCCTCAGTGTGTAAACTTCTGACTTAAAAATACCAAGTACTGCTGGATTGCTCTGTGTTCTCCACTCCAAGATCAATTTTCTTCTTCATCCTATTCCTCAGCCAGGGCTGAAGGAGTAATATTCAATGCTAGAGAAAATAGGCAAATTCCTCCTGGAACAGGAAGATGGGTTGCAGAAAAGAATGCCTGCATCACCCTGAGAAGAACAACTTTAACCAAGGTTTTGTGATTTCAACGCTGAAGAAAGGTAAGATTTGGGGAATGAGACTCTGCAGAGATAATATTCTTCTCAATGAAACCCTGTATGCACAGTGCTGGAAGAACTTGGAGCAAAGAAAGCTAGGGTTCTCCTGGGATTAAAGCAGCTCATAGTGGCCTCTGTTCATATATTATTGAACTCATATTTAGTAGAAGATGGCCTAGAATATACCTTAGAGGAAAAGACTCAGGCTGAAACATGGCCCTGAGTTAGTCCCAACAGTGAGAATGCATGGATTTAAAAGAAAATGTGCATGGTTGCAGGTAAACAGGAGGGAGACATGCAAGAGGGCCTGAGACACTGAATCTGATATTAGAGCTTTGATTTCTCTATAGGAACAGAGAATTGGCTTGATATTGGGAAAAGATTTGTATTGTTAAAATGTATAAGGTGTATACAGAAAATAACTGACATTATGTGGTGCAGACATCAAGGGCTCAGTATATTCTATAGTGGTTGAGAGGTGGATTTTGGAGTCAGACCATCTGGGTTTTAACACTACTTCCTCTATGGGCAAGTCTCTTAACCTCTTTTCTTCTCTTAAAAGTAGAAAAAATAATTATACCTACCCATAAATTAGTTGTGAGGATTACCTAAACTGATACATAGAAAACACAGAATTGTGTTTAGCACATAATAGCTGTATAAATGTTAGCTATAATTACTGTATTAAAGTGTGGTAAGTTTGCTGGGCAATGCATAGCTGAGCATACTTTATTTTTATTTATTTATTTATTTTTGAGATGGAGTTTCACTCTTGTCACCTAGGCTGGAATGCAGTGGCATGATCTTGGCTCATTGCAACCTCCGCCTCCTGGCTTCAAGCGATTCTCCTGCCTCAGCCTCCCAAGTAGCTGGAATTACAGGCATGTGCCACCATGCCCAGCTAGTTGTGTATTTTTAGTAGAGATGATATTTCACTACGTTGGTCAGGCTGGTTTCGAACTCCTGACCTCAGGTGATCCACCCACCTCGGCCTCCCAAAGTGCTGGGCTTACAGGTGTGAGCCACCATGCCTGGCCTGAGCATACTTTAAAATAAGGAAAGAATCACATCTAGAGGCACATGCCAGAAAAAGTAAAAAATTTAAAAAAAGAAAAGCAAAATAAAATAAGGATAGGAATAGAAGGAGACTGCTTTGCCTAATGCAGGCTACAAAGGAATTAGCAAGCCCAAATACTTGTAGGGGACAGGTAAGTTGCACAAATATATGTAGAAGATGTGTATTAGAGTTATCAGAAAGACAGATATAATAGGATATGTACATAGACAAATGACAGAGGATTTATTAGGGGAATTGGCTCACATAATTATGGAGGGTGGGAAGTCTCCCAACAGGCCATCTGCAAACTGGAGGCTCTGGGATGCTGGTAGCATGGCTTAAACCAAGTCTAAAGGCCTCAGAATCAGGAAAGCCAGTGGTGTAACTCTCAGCTGGAGGCTGAATGCCTGAGAATCTGGGAGCTGCTGGTGTTAAGTCCTGGAGTCCAAAAGCTAGAGCCTGGAGTTCTGATGTCCAAAGATAGGAGAGGAAGAATGCATCCCAGCTCTAGGAAATAGATGGACATATTTGTCTTTCCTCTGTTTTTGTTCTCCAGCCCTGGCAAATTGGATGGTGCCCGCCCACGTTGAGGGAGGGTCTTCCTCACCTAGTCCACTCACACTCACATGCTAATCGCTTCTGTAAACACCCTCACAGACACACCCCAAAATAATGCTTTACCAGGTTTCTATGTATTCAGTAATCCAGTCAAGTTGACATCTAAAAGTAAACATTACAAGGTGTACTGGGGAGTTCAGAGACAGGGAAATAAAGTAGCGAATAATAGAATCTAGAAGAGGTAGCTGGCTTTTGCAAATCAGAGTAAGCATGTCTATAGTCTAAGGGCATTCAAATTCAGTATTTATTTATCAAAAGTGCTAACCAAATTAAACAGTTTTTGGATCATTCTAAGAGGCTAGCTCCCAGGTGGCCACATACATAGTTTTGAGTTGTCATATGTCATTTCAGTTAAAATATTGTCCTATCCTATTTCTTTTTTTTTTTTCTTGAGACGGAGTCTCGCTCTGTCGCCCAGGCTGGAGTGCAGTGGCGCAATCTCGGCTCACTGCAAGCTCCGCCTCCCGGGTTCACGCCATTCTCCTGCCTCAGCCTCTCCGAGTAGCTGCGACTACAGGCGCCCGCCACCACGCCCGCCTAATTTTTTATATTTTTAGTAGAGACGGGGTTTCACCGTGGTCTCGATCTCCTGACCTCGTGATTCGCCCACCTCGGCCTCCCAAAGTGCTGTGATTACAAGTGTGAGCCACCGCGCCCGGCCTGTCCTATCCTATTTCTGATGTGTCTAGAGGAAACACCAGGCCTTCAGAGGGCTACATGGCCCATCTCTGGATGATGCAAAGGAGCTGTGGTAAGGATTATAATCAGTTAGGGCATTTTTTTTTTTTTTTTTTTTTGAGACAGGGTCTCACTTTGTCACCCAGGCTGGTCTGCAATGGTGTGAACATGGATCACTGCACCTCCACCTCCTGGGCTCAAGTGATCCTCACATCTCAGCCCCCTAAGTATCTGGGATTATAGGGGCACACCAACATATCTGGCTAATTTTTGTATTTTTTGTAGAGACAGAGTTTCCCCACTTTGCCCAGTTTGGTCTTGAACCCCTGAGTTCAGGCAATCCGTCTGCCTTGGCCCTCAAAGTGCAGGGGATTACAGGCATGAGCCACTGTGCCTGGCCCAGTTAGGGTATTTCTAATACTCTGAATGAAAGAGCAACATCCCAAGGTTGGAGTGTTAAATTCATGTGGGTTAACAGAAGGACAAAATAAAAGCTATTGGCTTTACACTTGAGGGAAATCAAGGTGTTTCTTGCCTCACTTTGCCTCCAAAAGAGGATACCTACTGATAATAAAAGTAGGTAACAATGCTGGGGGCTGGAGTCTTTTATGTCACTAGTGAAAATGTTAAAGCAGTACTTTCTCAACCTTTTTCAGTTTATGCCACAGCCTGCAGTGACTGCGATAAAATTCTTTCATCCTCCTACCTGCCCCAAAGGCGCACTCTGACCCTTTTCTTTGAGAAGCACTCTTTAAAGTTCCTTGAATGCATGTGGTATTGCACCTGGCTTTTCCTCACTGGGTTTTTTCTATAAACCTTCCTTTCTTTATGGGTAAGTAGTAGATGGCCTTAGGGTTCCTCCTAATTCAAAAAGTGGTCTCTCCTTTTCTTTTTTCTCTTCCATTCCTAAACCTTCCCTTTTTAAAAGTTCACTTACAGAAAGAATTCAAAGAGATCTATTTGAGCTTGTTGGTCTTCAAGAAAAACATATTTTCGCTTGTGATATACTTTTGCTCGTGACAGTTCTCTGTTTTTTTTTTTTTTTTTTTTTAATTTAAGTTCTGGGATACATGGGCAGAATGTGCAGGTTTGTTACACAGGTATACATGTGCCATGGTGGTTTGCTGCACCTATCAACCCGTCATCTGGTTTTAAGCCCCACATGCATTAGGTATTTGTCCTAATGCTCTCCTTCCCCTTGCCCCCCAGTTCTCTTTTTCTTAAAACTTTTAAGTTTAAGGGTACATGTGCAGGTTTGTTACATAGCTAAACTCATGTCATGCAGATTTGTTGAACACATTATTTTATCACTCAGGAATTAAGCCTAGTACCCATTAGTTATTTTTCCTGATCCTGTGCCTCCTCCCACCGTCCACCCTCTCATAGGCCTCAGTGTGTTTTGGTCCCCTCTGTGTGTACACATGTTCTCATCATTTAGCTCCTACTTATAAGTGAGAACATGCAGTATGGATTTTCCATTCTTGAGTTAGTTTGCTAAGAATAATGGCTTCCAGCTCCAACTATGTCCCTGCAAAGGACATGACCTCATTCTTTTGTATGGCTGCCTAGTATTCCATGGCATATATGTACCACACTTTCTTTATCCAGTCTATCATTGATGGGCACTTAGGTTGAGTCCAGTTCTTTGCTATTGTGAAGTGCTGCAATGAATATTCACATGCATGTGTCTTTATAACAGAACGATTTATATTTCTTTGGGTATACACCCAATAATGGGATTGCTAGGTCGAATAGTATTTCTGTCTTTGAGGAATCACCACACTGTCTTCCACAATGCTAACCTTTTACCATCTATAAGTCATCAAGAGCCCAAATTAGTGTCTGAGTTTATGAAAAGATGGTCAAGAATTACAGGCTCATGCCTGTAATCCCAGCACTTTGGGAGGCCGAGGTGGATGGATCATGAGGTCAAGAGTTTGAGACCAGCCTGGCCAACATGGTGAAATCCTGTCTCTACTAAGAATACAAAAATTAGCCAGGTGTGGTGGTGCATGCCTGTAATCCCAGTTACTCGGAAGGCTGAGGCAGGAGAATCGCTTGAACCCAGGAGGCAGAGGTTGCAGTGAGCCAAGATTGTGCCACTATACTCCATCCAGCCTGTGCGACAGAGCAAGACTCTGTCTCAAGAAAAACAAACAAAAAAAGAATGATAGGTGGAAATTAAGAAAGTGTGGAAACCTTCTTCTGCTAAGAACTGTACAATTTTTATTTAATATTAAATATACTAATATATCACCACACCCAGGCAGATCACTTGAGGCCAGGAGTCTGAGACCAGCCTGGCCCAATATGGCAAAATCCTGTCTCTACTGAAAATAGAAAAATTAGCCGGGCATGGTGGCGCATGCCTGTAATCCCAGCTACTCAGGTGGCAGGCACCAGTAGTCCCAGCTACTTGGGATGCTGAGGTGGTAGAATTGTTTCAGCCCAGAGATTCAAGTCCAACCTGGGCAACATAGAGAGACCCTGCCTCCAAACAAAAATAATTTTTTAAAAAGTCAAATATATGAAATATCTAATGAATGTGTAATGCAGATGACTTCAGCAGACTCCAGTTCTACTAGGAAACTTGTGGGGATAAGATAGTAGTTATTCATTTGTCTCTCTTTAGTATCTCAACACAGCTTAGAAATCAAAAGATGAGGAGCAATATTAAATTTGGTATTCAAAATTAAGGTTTACATTAATGCTATCAAATGACTTTTATTAATTTAATACTTATAAGCTTGGTTTTTCATAGATCAACTTCCCGCTTATTATTATTTTAAATTTTTATAGAATTAGGGAGTACAAGTGAATTTTTGTTTCTTTGGTTGGTTGGTTGGTTGGTTTTTTTGAGACAGGATCTTGCCCTGTTGCCAGGCTGGAGTGCAGTGCTGGAGTGCACGGCTTACAGTAACTTGGAGCTCCCAGGGTCAAGCAATCCTCTCACCTTGGCCTCTTGAGTAGGTGGGACCACAAGTGCACATCATCACACACAGCTAATTGTTAAAAAAAAAAAAATTGTAGAGACTGGGTCTCCCTACATTGCCTAGCAGATCTTGAACCCCTGGGCTCAAGGGATCCTCACACCTTGGCCTCCCAAAGTGCTGGGACTACAGGTGTGAGCCACTGGCCCAGCGCAAGTGCCGATTTGTTACATGGATATACTGCAGAGTGAAAAAGTCTGGGCTTTTAATGATCGCATTATCCTAATAGTGTACATTATACTCATTAGGCAATTTCTCATCCTTCGCCCTCCACTTCCACCCTCCTACCTTTCCAAGTCTCCAATATCTGTTATTCCTCTCTCTATGTCCATGCGTACATATTATTTAGCTCCCACTTACTAGTGAGAACATGAGATATTTGGCTTTCTGTTTCTGAGTTACTTCATTTAAGATAATAGCCTCCAGTTCCATCCATGTTGTTGCAGAAAACATGATTGCATGTATTTTTATGGACGAGTAGTATTCCATGGTATGTATGTACCATCTTCTTTATTCAACCATCCATTGATGGACATTTAGGTTGATTCCACATATTTGTTATTGTGAATAGTGCTGCAATAAACATGAGTGCAGGTAGATTTGGATATAATGATTTCTTTTCTTGTGGGTAGATACCCAGTAGCAGGATGTTGGACTGAATGGTAGTTCTATTTTTAGTTCTTTGAGACATCTCCATACTGTTTTTCACAGAGGTTGTACTAATTTATGTCCCCACCAACAGTGTATAAGCATCCTCTTTTCTCTGCATCCTCACCAACATCTGATTTGTTTTTCATTTTTAATAATAGCCATTTTTCACTCCTGTAATCTCAGCACTTTTGGAGGCTGAGGCAGGAGGATTTAGACAGTCTCAACATAGACAGGGTCTTACTATGTTGCATAGGCTGGTCTCGAACTCCTGGGCTCCAGCCAGACTCTTGGGCTTGAGCCCAGAAGTTCAAGACCAGCCTGGGTAACACAGTGAAACTCTGCCTCTACAAAAAATAATAAGTTAGCCCAGCATGGTGGCATGTGCCTGTAGTCCCAGCTACTTGCAAGGCTGAGGTGGGTACATCAGTTGAGTGTGGGAGATTGAGGCTGTAGTGAGTTGTGATCACATCACTGCACTCTACCCTGGGTGACAGAGCAAGATTGATATGGTTAGGCCTTCTGTCACCACCCAAATCTCATCCTGAATTATAATCCCCATAATCCCCATGTGTCAAGGGTGAGACCAGGTGGAAGTAACTGAATCATGGGGCTGGTTTCCCCCATGCTGTTCTCATGGTAGACAGTGAGTTCTCATGAGATCTTGTGGTTTTATATGGGGCTCTTCCCTCTTCCCTCGGCACTTCTCCTTCATGCCACCTTGTGAAGAAGGTTCCTGCTTCCCCTTTGCCTTCTGTTATGATTGTAAGTTTCCTGAGTCCTCCCCAGCCATGCTGAACTGTGAGTCAATTAAACCTGTTTCCTTTATAAATTACCCAGTCTCGGGCAGTTCTTTATAGCAGTATGAAAACAGATTAATACAAAGTCCTTGTCCCTAAAAACAAAAACAAACAAATAAACAAAACAAAAAATAAAACCAATCCCAGCCGTTCTGACTGGTGTTAGATGATATCTCATTGTGTTTTAATTTACACTTCTCTGATGATTAGTGATGTGGAGCATTTTTCCATATGCTTCTTGGCCATTTGTATGTCTTCTTTTGAAAAATAGCCCACTTTTTAATGGCGTAGTTTTTTTCTTTTCTTTTTTTTTTTTTTTGAGACCAAGTCTCGCTCTATCACCAGGCTGGAGTGCAATGGCGTGATCTTGGCTGGCTGCAACCTCCGCCTCGTGGGTTCAAGCAATTCTCCTGCTTCAGCCTCCCAAGTAGCTGGGACTACAGATGCGCACCACCATACCCAGCTAATTTTTGTATTTTTAGTGCAGATGGGATTTCATCATGTTGGCCAGGATGGTCTCGATCTCTTGACCTCGTGATCCACCCACCTCAGCCTCCCAAAGTGCTGGGATTACAGGCTTGAGCCACCGCGCCCTGCTGGAGTAGTTTTTTTCTTCTTGAATTGTTCGAGTTACTTGTAGTTTCTGGACATTAGTCCTTTGCTGGATGCAAAGTTTGAAAATATTTTCTCCTATTCTGCAGGTTTTCTGTTCACTATGTTGACTCTTTTGCTGTACAGAAGCTTTTGAATTTAAGTCCCATTTGTCTTTTTTGTCGTTGTTGCATTATTAGCCTTTGAGGTCTTAGTCATGAATTCTTTGCCTAGGCCAATGTCCAGAAGAGTTTTTCCTAGGTTTTCTTCCAGAAATTTTATTGTTTCAGGTCTTATGTTTGTCTTTAATCTATCTTAATTTTTGTAAACAGTGAAATAAAGGGATGATCGCTTGAGTCCAGGAGATGGAGGCTGCCGCAAGCCAAGACTGCTCCACTGTACCCCAGCCTGGGCAACAGAGTGAGACCCTGTCTTGAGAGAGACAGAGAGAGAGACAGAGAGAGAGAGAGAGAGAGAGAGAGACTATTAACCCAGATAGGAGATTAAGATGGTTTCAAAATGGTGAAAAGTTTCTGGATTTGGGATATTTATTGAAGGTGAGTCTAAAAGAATTAGTAACAGATTGGATGTGGTTATGAAGAAAGAAAAATTAGCAATTACTGCAAATTACAAATTCCTTCTTTTCCTTAGACTTTACTTCAGTCAAAGATGCTTCCACCTGTCTTTCATTCTTCCTGCTTGCCTGCCTGTCTTCCTCCTTTTTTTCCCTCCTCTCTACTTCACTCAGAATCAGACTAGCATTGTATTCTGAAGGTTCAGTCAGCTCCATTTCTCTCTCCTTATTTTACAAACAGCATTCTTAAAAAATGAAATTGTCACTTGTTCCACATTACTGTAAAACAAACAAACAAAAACACAGAAATTCAATCACTTGTTCAATGAGAGGATCTTTAGAAATAATAATAACAACAATAATAGCTGCATTTGTCAGGAGAGTCTAGGTTATGTTGCTATCATGGAAAAAAATTGGCTGGATGCAGTGGCTCATGCGTGTAATCCCAACACTTTGGGAGGCCTAGACAGGTGGATCATCTGAGGTCGGGAGTTCGAGACCAGCCTGGCTAACATAGTGAAACCACATCTCTACTAAAAATACAAAAAAAAAAAAAAAAATAGCCGGGCATGGTGGTACATGCCTGTAATCCCAGCTGTTTGGGAGGCTGAAGCAAGAGAATTCCTTGAACCCGTGGCAGAGGTTGCAGTGAGCCAAGATTGTGCCACTGCACTCCAGCCTGGGCAACAGAGCAAGACTCTGTCTCGGAAAAAAAAATACAGACAAAAATCCATTTCTTCCTTTATGCAAAGTTCACTGCAGGTCCAGGAATTATTCTAGGACACATGTTTTCTATGGATTTTCCAGAGATCCAGACGACTTTGATGTATGTTACCTCTTTCATCTCAACTTGAGGCCTCCTTCATGACTAGTAGGGAAAGACAGATGAAGAATTGTGAACGGACTTTTACTGCATCTGCCTGAAAATGATATGCATCACTTCTGCTCACATTTTTTCATCAAATCAAGTGACACAGTAGTCTTCCATGTGTCAGGAAGGGGAAGATGATGTAACATAAATAAAACCCAGAATTGTCTACCTTATTGTAGCATTGTTACCTAATGTATAAATATATAGCATTTTCTATGTGACAGGCTATGAGATTAAGGCATATCTATATCTATTTATGTAATCTTTCTATTCACTTTATTCTCACAAAGCTCCTAAGTGATAGGTAATACTAGAATCCCTTCTTTACAAATGAAAAAAAAAAAGAAAAACCCCCCTGCTAATTTGATTTTTTAAAACACTTATTTCAATAGATGACATTAAATCTTTTTATTTTCAACATAGTCCTTGTGGCAGTGGCAACCATGAGAGTGTGCCTCTTAGATCTTCTACAGCAGGAAGTCTAATGGGTCAAGAGCTCTTACCTCTGTGGTCTGAAATCAATTGCTAAGTTTGCACTGAAGCCAAATTTTCCAGGAGCTGCTCACATCCAGCAGGAAGGCAGGCCTGTTCCTGGGAGATGCCAGGACTCTTCTGATGGTCCGCTTTGTGTTTCTTTGTTTGTTTGTTTTTGAGATGGGGTCTCCCTCTGTCACCCAGGCTGGAGTGCAGTGGCATGATCTTGGCTCACTGCAACCTCCACCTCCCAGGTTCAAGCGATTCTCCTGCCTCAGCCTCCCAAGTGGCTGGGACTGTAGGCGTGCGCCACCACACCCGGCTAATTTTTGTATTTTTATTAGAGACAGGGTTTCACCATGTTGGCCAGGCTGGTCTCAAACTCCTGACCTCAGGTGATCTGCCCACCTCAGCCTCCCAAAGTACTGAGATTACAGGTATGAGCCACCACGCCCAGCTGGTTTGCTTTGGTTTGAGGACCCTCCAGTGGTCTTGTAGACTTTTCCTTTGATTACACAACAGTAAAAGTTGCTTCTCCGTGTCCTTCCTTTTTCCTTCCTTCCTGCCTGCCTACCTTCTTCCTTTCTTTTTCTCTTTTCTTCACTCAGAATCAGACAGGCATAATAGTCCTATGGCTCTCCTAGCCTCTCCCAACTGCCCATGTTTCTTTCATTAGTATTTACCCTAATAAATATTTTTCATATTTAACCCTATCTTGGCTTCTGCTCTTTGGAGGATCCAGACTAACACAGGGCTAGTGTATTCTATATGTGATTCTGTGTACATATGATAATTCATAATTTGTAATACTTTTGACTTTTAACTAATTTTAACTTGTATTAAAATAATGTATACACATAATTTAAAAGTTCAATGGAACAGAAAAAGGCTTATAACAAACTGTAGCAAACTGTAACCTTTCCCCTACCTTTCTCATCCTATTCCTTAAATGCTACCACTTTCAATATTCATACATTTTGCTGAGGTGAAGGAGTTTGTAATGATATGCTAATATTGTTAATTGTTGTTTTATTAATTATATATATCATAGTAGGTAAGGATATATAACCCCATTTGTCTTTCCCTAAAATTTCTCTAAATATTTTAAATTATCAGTCACTGTTCAGAATATTATGAATATTAAAATATAATCTAACATTGATTCACTGTGTAATATGATAGTTTTTCCCTTTGAAATGTTTTCTTTTTTCCATTTTTTCTTCTTTTTTTCTGAGTTACAAATTATCAATCTGTGCAATTTACGTATTTTCCCACATACCTATCAAAAATTCTTTCCAAATTCTCAGAAAGGTCTTCAAAATATCCTCAATACTATTTTGTATATAGTTAAAATGCATCAGATTATCCATCAAACCCAGATACATAGCTGCCATCCAGGAATTCCTTTACCCTGCCTTTATTTTGGGACATCCTGGATCCCAGTGCTCATGATTTGTTTCTAATTTCCAAGATCCAGGATGACCAAAAATATTTTTGGATGGAGTAATTCATTAAATAATATATATATATATATATATATATATAATTTAGAGACAAGGTCTCACTCTGTCACCCAGCCTGGACTGCACTGGTGTGATCATAGTTCAATGCTTTGAACTTCTGAGCTCAAGGGCTCCCGCCCTCCTCAGCCTCCCAAAGCACTGGGATTACAGGTGTGAGCCACCACATCTGGCTTGTAATATCTTTTTTTTTTTTTTTTTTTGAGATGAAGTCTCACTTTGCTGCTCAGGCTGAAGTGCAGTGGCATGGTCTCAGCTCACTGCAACCACCTGAGTTCATGCAATTCTTCTGCCTCGGCCTCCTGAGTATCTGGGATTACAGGGGCACACCACCACACCCGGCAAATTTTTTTGTACTTTTAATAGAGACGGGGTTTCATCATATTGGCCAGGCTGGTCTTGAACTCCTGACCTCAGGTGATTCGCCCACCTCAACCTCCCAAAGTGCTGGGATTACAGGCTTGAGCCACCATGCCCGGCCATGGCTTGTAATATCTTAAGAAAGAATAGAAGGGAAGTATATTTTTTGAGACTCACATGTTGAAAATACCTTTGTTTCTTTCTTATAACTAATGAATAGTTTGGCTGAATATAAAACTCCAGGTTGAAAAACTTTCCTTAGAATTTTGAGAGCATTGATGCACTGTCTTACATGTACTTACTGCTCTTGCAGTCTGATGACATAATCCTCCACATACTACTTTTTTTTCTCTCTCTTCAGGTTAAAGAATCTTCATTTTACGTGTAGTATTCTGAAATTTCACAGTGCTATGCCTTGTTGTTGGTCTTCATTTGCTACTATGGGGACTGAGTGGGCCTTTTCAACACATAGACTCGTTCTTCCAATTTGAAAACTTTTCTTTATGTTGTGTCTTTGATAATTCCCTCATTTCCATTTTCTTTATTCTTTATTTTTTTGGAACTCCTATTAATCAGATATTGAAAGTCCTGAATTTTCTTTTTTACTTTTTTTTTTGTAGAGATAGAGGCCTCACTTTGTTGCCCAAGGTGGTCTCAAATTCCTGGCTTCAAGTCATCCTCTGGTCTCGAAGTGTTGGGATTACAGGCATGAGTCACTGCACCTGGCCCAAACTTCCTGGATTTTCTTACATTTTTTCTTATATTTCTTTGCCTTTTGTTGTTGTTGTTCTATTTTCTTAAAGTTTTCATTTGTCATTTTTTTCTAAAAGGACTTTTTTGGGGAGAGGGTTCCCAAATTATTCTTTTTAAAATATAACATCTTATTTCTTTGCTACAAAGTAACATTGTTTTTTGTTGTGAGGATGCAATATCTTCTCTTGTTTCTCTGAGAATATTACTGATTTTTTAGAAAGATTTTCTTTTCTTCTTCTTGCCCTATCTCAATATTCTCTGGGTTCCTTTTCCATATTAGGTTGATTGAACCTGTGCCTCTCGTGTCAAGGGGTTATTTTCAAACATCTGGAGATCTTTGGCTAATCACCTACATTTCAGGTTAAGGCAGTATAAAGCTTATTGGCTAGTTTAATTCTCGATTACCTGGGTAAAAAGCTGACTTTTTGGTTGGGGGATCCCAAGGCTATTCAATTTTTCCATGAAGAAATCTCCTGATCTCCTGTCCGATAGGGCATAGGTCTGATTGTTGGCATTTCGGGAAAAGAACAAATAACTCAGGGTGTCACCTTCAGTATCTCAACTTAACCCTCTCCCATCACCATCTGCTGAGCTGGTGTCTCCTATCCCAGAGCTTCTCTAATTCAATGTATCCAGAGACTAAACATCTAGTTTCTGGTGGGAGATAAGAAGTCATTTTTAGGGGAGTCTAGCTACTGTGAGTATAGATTTTTCAGAGTTTCCCTCTGCTTCCAGCAGTCCTGTCTTGCTCCTTATTTTAACTGTTTACCAGAGTCCCGAAACAATTCTATTTGCTTCTCTTGGTATTCCCTTCTGCAGGCATTTAGGTTGCAGCTTACTTTGCTCTACTAATTTAATTATTGCTCCTTCTCTGTGTTCCATCTTCCAAATATTTGTTTAAATTCTTTGCCTAAAGCTGGGCACGGTGGCATGCACCTGCAGTCCCAGCCTACTCAGGAGGGTGAGGTGAGAGGATCACTTGAACCCAGGAATTCAAGGCTGCAGTGAGCTAGGATGGCACCACTGCACTTTAGCCTGGGTGACAGAGCAAGACCCTGTCTCTAAAAAACAAACAAACAAATAAATAAATTCCTTGTCTGCTATTGTCCCCTCTACTACTGTCTCCAAATCTGCCATTTTAGTCAGAATTTCCTGAGGATATAAATGAATGTAATCCTCAGCCTCAGTATCAGTTATAGTACCCACCATTATTGTGATTATTGCATGATTGTTAAACATGATTTGCCATCATTTTCTATTCAGTGATACCATTTATAAGGAAAAAGCCTAGTAGGATGAGCAGATACGGAAACAATTTTAAGTTCACTCCTATTATGGCACATTCTTATCGTAGTCTGGGACCATAAATAGATATTTTGGTAATGTTTTCTTTTCATAAAAAAGAAAAAAATATATATTGAGGCAGAGTCTCACTATGTTGCCCAGAATGGCCTTGAACTCCTGGACTTAAGCAATCCTCCTGCCTCAGCCTCCCAAGTAGCTGGGGCTACAGACATGCAACACCATGCCCCATTCTTTTCCACTTCTAATAATCTGAAATAGTGCCTATCATTCATTCATTCATTTACTAAACAAATATTTACTATTGCCCTGGTACTGGACTAATTTCCGGAAAAGATAAAGGTTAGCTCAGTGACTTGAAAAGACAGGCTTCTCTAGAAGTAATCATCACAGAGTGAGATAAATTCCAGAATAATGATTTGGGCATGTGCTTAAAGAACAAACGAAGGAGAACTATATGCCTATGAGAGTAGCACAAGGATTTTCTGAAGTGAGTTTTATTTTTTTCAAATTATTTATTTTTAAAAATTGACATATAAAATTCTACGTATTTAAGATGTACAATATAATGTTTTGAATATATACACATTGTGGAATGATTCAATCTAGCTAATCAACAAATCTATTACTTCACAGTTATCATTTTTGTGGTGAGAACACTTAGCATTTTTAAACTCTTTTAGCATTTTTCAAGAACATAATATATCTTCATTAACTAGTCACCATTCTGCACATGAACTTATTCCTTCTAACTATAATTATGTTTTATTTCACCAAAATCTTCCCAATATCTCCTCTCTCACTCCTCGCAACCCCAGCCTTTGGTAATCATCATTCTACTCTCTATTTCTATGGAATAAAATTTTTAGATTCCACATATAAGTAAGATCATGTGGTATTTGTCTTTTCTGCACCTGGCTTATTTCACTTAACCTAATGTCCTTCAGATTTACCCATGTTGTTGCAAGTGACAAGATTTCTTTTTATGGCTGAATAGTATTTTATTTTATATAAGTACGATATTTTCTTTATCCTGGTTGATTTTTATATCTGGCTATTGTGAATAGTGTTGCAATAAACATGAGAGGCCAGATATCTTTTTGACATACTGATTTCATTACCTTTGGATATATACCCCATAGTTGCATTGCTGGATCATATGCTAGCTCTATTTTTAATTTTTTTAGGGACCCCTAAATTGTTTTCTATAATAGCCATACAAATTTACATTCCCCACAACAGGGTGCAAGGGTTCCTTTTTCTCCACATCCTCAACAACACTTGTTTATCTTTTGTATTTTTAATGGTACCCTTTCTAATAGGAGTGTAGGGTGTTATTGTTGTTTTTATTTGCATTTGCTTGATTCCTTAATGATTAATAATGTTGAGATTTTGCATACTTGTCCATTGTGTGTTTTCTTTTGAAAAAAATGTCTATTCACATCTTTGGCCCATTTTTCAGTTTAGTGGTCTTCTTGCTATTAAATTGTTTACATTCCTTACATATTTTGAGTATTAACCTCTTAGGTTTATAGTTTGCAAATATTTTCTCCCATTCTATACATTGTCTCTTCACTTTGTTAATTATTTCCTTTGCTATGAAGATTTTTAGTTTGATGTAATCCCATTTGTCTATGTTTGCATTTGTTGCCCTGAGGTGAATTTTAAATTGTATCTTAAACAATGAGTAGAACACTCTCAGGTAAAGAAGACTAGTGAAGAGAAAAACAGCAAACTATCGGAAATCTGCAGAGGGCTACTTATCAGGTAATCTCTCTGTAAAGCTTTTAAAGGAATAGATATAGTTAAAGAAAAGGCAAATATTAATAGTATATCTTTGGTTCCTATCCTTTAGAGCATCTTTACTGGATTCTTTCACAAATAAGGCACAGATGTCATGTCAAGTGACTTTGAATTACTATTTATCTGACCTTCAGCTCATCTTTAGTTCATGCAACACCATGACAGACTAAGAGACTGAACACTGCAGTCATATGAGGGCTCAAGTCTGAAGTCAAATGAAAATGAGTCATGTAACAGTTCAAATTTTTAAGGCATACATATGGCCAGTCTTGGTGGCTCAAGCCTGTAATCCCAGCATTTTGGGAGGCTGAGGTGAGAGGATTGCTTGAGCCCAGGAGTTCAAGACCACCCTGGGCAACATAGGGAGACCCTATCTCTATAATTAATTAATTAGGCATACATACAGTACCATAGTAAAAGGAAAGCAAAATAATCATGAACACAAGATTCAGAATAGTGATTACCTTGGATGCAGTGGGGGATAAAGGTGTTTTAGTCTGTTTTGTGCTGCTATAACAGACTACCTGAGACTGGGTAATTTATAAAGAATAGAAACTTCCTTTTCATGGTTCTGGAGGCTGGAAAGTCCAAGATCAAGACACTGGCAGGTCAGGGCTCAGTCTCTCTGCTTCCAACATAGCACCTTGAATGCTGCATCCTTTGGAGGGGAGGAACACCATGTCCTCATATAGCAGAAGAGAGAGAAAGCCTACTCTAACAAGCCTTTTTTTTTTTTTTGAGAGGGAATCTTGCTCTGTCTCCCAGGCTGGAGTGCAGTGGCCCAATCTTAGATCACTGCAAATGCCACCTCCTAGGTTCAAGTGATTCTCATGCCTCAGCCACCCAAGGACTACAAGCATGTGCCACCACGCCCTGCTAACTTTTTGTATTTTTAGTAGAGATAGGATTTCACCATGTTGGCCAGGCTGGCCTTGAACTCCTGACCTCAAGTGATCTGCCCACCTTGGCCTCCCAAAGTGCTGGGATTACAGGCGTGAGCCACCATGCCCAGTCTCACAAGCCATTTTTATGCAACATTAATGCATTCATGATGGTCCATCCCTCATGACCTAAACACCTCCCATTAGGCCCCACATTCTAACACTGTTGTATTGAAATTAGGTTTCTAACACAAGAATTTGGGGAAACACATTCAAATCAAAGCAGGAGGGAAGAAGATAAGGAAGAACCACAGAGGTGGATGTAAATTATTGTCTGTGCTCTAGTTTTCCTGTGGTAGACTCATAAATGGTCTTTTTCTTTTTTTGCAATATATACAATTATTAAAATAAAAGTTTTGAGCCAGGCACTGTAGCTCAGGCCTATTAATCCCAGCTATCCAAAAGGCTGAGGCAGGAGGATTTATTGAGCCCAGGAGTTTGAGACCAGCTTGAGCAACATAGCAAGACCCCATCTCTAAAAAAATAAGGCCAGGTGCAGTGGCTCACACCTGTAATCCCAGCACTTTGGGAGGCTCAGGTGGGAGGATCACTTGAACTAAGGAGTTTGAGACCAGTCTGGGCAACATAGTGAGACTACCTCCCTACAAAAAAAAAAAAAAATTAGCTAGGTGTGGTAGCACATGTCAGTAGTCCCAGCTACTCAGGAGGCTGAGGCAGGAGGATCCCTTGAGCCCAGGAGGTTGTGGCTGCAGTGAACCATGATGATGCCATTGCACTCCAGCCTGGATGATGGAACGAGACCCTGTCTCAACAAAATGATTTTTAAAATATTTGAGGAATAGTAAGTGAATAATAAAAATAATAATCAAAAAATATTTTAAAATAAAAATAAATAAATAAAAAATAATAAATTGGCCAGGTGTGGTGGTGCATACCTGCAGTCCCAGCTACTCAGAAGGCTGAGGCAGAAGGATTGCTTGAACCAAAGAGATCAAGACCAGCCTGGGCAACATAGTGAGACCCTGACTACACTAACAAATTAAAAAAAAAAATAAGGCCAGGCATGGTGGCTCACACCCATAATCCTAGCACTTTGGGAGGTCAAGGCAGGAGACTGGTTTGAGCCCAGGAGTTCAACACCAGCTTGGGCAACAAAGTGCGACCCTCTCTCTAAAAAAATAAAAACCAAAACAAAATAAAATAAAACTTAGCTGGGCAGGGTGGCACATGGCTGCAGTCCTAGCTACTCTGGAGGCTGAGGTGGGAGGATTGTTGGAAAGCAGAATTTTAAGGCTGCAGTGAGCTACGATTATGCACTCCAGCCTGGGTGACAGCAAGACCCGATTTGTAAAAAAATAAAAAATAAAGAAGGTTGGAAGGAGAGAAGGAAGGAAGCCCTGTGTGTACAAATGATGAGACTGTGGTAGTAAACAAGAATTATGAATAATTACATTCTGTGTATCAAATGTTCAGTAAGAAAAAACAAAAGAAACTGAATAATTCAAATTAGGAAGTGGAGGTAAGGCACAAAAAAAGAACAATTAGGCCCTTAATAAATAAAGTACAGAAGCCAGGTGGAGTGGGTGAGGTGAGAAGCATTAGGCTTTAATCTGGGGGTAAACATATCTAATAGGGTGAGCCTGGCTGTGCTTGATGACTCAAAAGATTTACCTGGCATGGGAGTGAGGTGGAATGGGGCCAGCCAGTGGAAAGCTAGAATTTGTTCTGGCAGAATACACAAGGAAAGATTGGCTCTTCTGTTCTACAGCAAGTAGCTCTTCTTACAACTATGTGCTTTAGTTGGCTTCTAGGATCCCAGGAGTCCAGAAAGCATAAATGGAACATGCTGTCTCTCTCTCCTAGCTGTATCAGGAAAACAGTCAGGATGCAACATGAGATCTATAAAGAAAGAGCCTAAATATAAGCAATGAAAAATAGGTTGGAGACATTTGAAAGAGGACGATGAGGTACTAGTTCACTAGATAATTTCCTGACTTGAAAGGGGCTCAGTGACCTGTTCTTAAGTTTTTTCAGGGCCCAGTGGTGGGCGAAGTGGTGAGATACTTTAAATTCAAGTCTCTCTTGCTGCAAATTGCCTGTAATTATGGCCATATAGCTTTTTCTTGGACAACAACAGATTAGCCTGAAAGTACATTTTTGAGGCATGGAATCCTAAGAACTGTTTACCTTCTCTGGTGGTGGTGGAGTTGTAGGGCCAAGAAGAAAAGACAAAGTTCATAGTTTTTTATAAGAACGTTTTGTGTGGACAATGTTTTAGGGGAAAAAATGGCTTCTTACCTGTTTATATGGCATCATAATCCAACAAAATTTATAGATACCCACTGATTAAAGTTTCATAAAATGTTCTGGAAACTTTTTCCTAGAAGTATTGATGATACGTGAAAATAGATCAAATTCTCAGACAGTGAACTTATGTTAAAATGTTTGTGTATTTAAACATATAGTGTAATACCACCAAATACTAAACATCGAGTATAGTATATTTTTTTCCTCAAACCCCCAAATTCCCAGGAAACGTCAATCCATAGAATACCTCTCTCTGAACCAATGGTATTTAATTTATTTTTTTGAGGATCCTAGGACACCTTATGTTATGTTCAACTTTTGGATTCTTTCACTCAGCATTTAGGATTTTACTCCATATGTTAAATCTTGGAAGCAGCAATAAATTACCTCTAATATAGTAGACTCATTATTTCATGGCTTTATTTTTCCTGGTCCCAATTCTCTACTTGCATTAGGCTATGGTCTCTTCACCACTTTCTAGGAAACCCCTTTCATGGCAGCAGCTGTGCCTCTTCACCTAGGCGGTATAAGAAAGGATGTTGTTGTAGGGAATAAAACTTCATCCCTTCCTCTGGCAGTTATCATTCTGTTTCACTCTTTTCATCTGTCAATTTTTCCCCCCTGTTCATAGGGTCTCTTCCTTTTTTTCCCCTAAGTCTTCCAGTGATGTCTGTGCACTCAGTTTGAAGCCCAAATCCAGTGCATCCCTGAATTATGGTCTCACTAAATTTACAAATTGTACTTGTGGTTCCATGAAGTGGCTTGAGGGGAAAATGAATTCCTGTAACAGGTTTCTATCAACATACTCCTTTAAAGTGTGCACCCCCAATCCTGAGAATTCCAGCTCTTTTGCAGGAACCAGGAGAGTTATGACACATATCATTGTATAAACAGAGGCAGCTCATAGGCTCTGAAATTATTGCTTTGAAACTGTCCTCGACCAGCAACACCAGCACATGAGGGTTAAGAGAAGATTGGGAATAAAGGAACTACAGAGCTGCTTGAGAAGCTATAAGACCTTTTCTAACATGTTCTAATTTTCGTATACTCTGGAGTGGCACTTAGGCATGACATAGTCTGGGTTTCCTGTCCTAGACCCTAACAGATGTGGTTTTTAATGCTTGGTACATTAAAGACACACCCACATAGGGTACCTAACTAAAGACACACCCACATAAACAAGCCACAGCTTTCAGAAGAGTCCATGCTTAGGCATAAACATTCATGAACTCTGTTCTTCTAATGTTTGGATATAAAATATTATGTCTTGGGAAGTTGATGCTATGTGCAAAAAGATTAATTATCAAGGTATCTAAGAGATAGCCCTCCTCTGGGGCATCCTCCAACTGAACAGCTAGGCAATTCTGTAGCCTCCATAAAGTTCATGAATGTTACTCACTGCCCACAAGCAGCTAACTTTTGTACCTAGTAGAACTGAAAGAAATTCAGGGCACCCAACATGGCAGGGCACTATATGCAATGAGGATTCCTGTACCAGGGTAGAAACTGATACAGTTGGGATGTTTGTCACCTCCAAATCTCATGTTCAAATGTAATTCCCAATGTTGCAGATGGGTCCTGGTGGGAGGTGTTTGGATCATTGGGGTGAATCCCTCTTGAATGGCTTAGCGCTATCCTCTTGGTGCTAGTCAGTTCTTGCTCTGAGGTCACATGAGATCTGGTTGTTTAAAAGTGCATGAGATCTTCTCCCTCTCTCTCCATGTCACATGCTGGTTCTCCTTCACCTTCTGCCATGCTTGTAAGCTTCCTTGAGGCCTCACCAGAAGCAGATGCGTTAGCATCTGCTTCTGTACATACCCTATGTGGGTGCGTTCAGTTCCTGTACAGCCTGCAGAACAGTGAGTCAATGAAACTTGTTTACTTTATAAATTACCCAGCCTCAGGTATTTCTCTCTCTCTCTCTATCTCTCCCTCCTCTCTCTCACACTTTTCTTTTTTTGAGACAGGGTCTTACTCTGTCACCCAATTGCTGACGTGCAGTGGTGCAATCATGGCTCACTGCAATCTCCGCCTCCTGGGATCAAGTGATCCTCCCACCTTAGCTTCCTGAGTAGCTGGGACTACAGGTGTGCACCACCAGGCTAATTTTTGTATTTTTTGTAGAGACAGGGTTTCACTGTGTTGCCCAGGCTGGTTTCAAACTCCTGGACTCAAGTGATCTGTCCCACTCAGCCTCCCAAAATGCTGGGATTATAGGTGTGAGCCATTGTGCCCGTCTAGGTATTTCTTTATAGCAATGCAACAACAAACTAACACAGAGGCAAGGACTGAATGTAGGTTACTCCCAAATGCCAGTGGAAACTCATAAGGCAAATTTCATGAGATTATAAAAGAAGTTCCAGGTGCAAATATTGCTCCAGATGAAGTTACATTCCAAACATTTGTACAAGCATAACAGTAAGGTTCAACTGTCTCCTATCAGATGAGTAATATCCAGGAGTTCAGTATTTTAATAGGAATATTAAAATTTAGTACTTCAGTAGGAATATTTGTTCCTATTAAATAGTTATTGTGATATTCCAAGATTTTATATCAGAAGGGTTTTTTTCCTCTCTCCTGAGTGTATCTTCCCCATTATGAGTATCCCGTTACTTCAAAAGATCTTCCATTGATGAAACACTCCAGAATCAGTTTTGATTATTGGCAAGCCATGATTCTTCCAGGATCTTTTTTTAAAATACTGGCTTTTTATATATCCACAACTATAAACATGTAATTTATTTTGTGTATTACAAATTTTTATTCTCTATTTACGTATCTTAGTTCAGTGCTTAATAACATTAGTAGCTTTGCTATGTGATCTGCTTGACGAAATATTGATTTGGGGTAAGTATTCTCAGACCATCTTAGGGCATTCTGTTAATATGTTCTGTTCTTTCCCCCTCCTTGCCAGGATTTCACATTTCATCTTAAAGGATTCATTGGTTCACTTCTAATATGTAAAAATGTCTTTATATCTTATATTCCCATTGTTACAATAAAAGTTTATATTAGAGCAGTTGATATGCAAAGTATGTGTTAAGCAAATTGCATATTAGATGTTTTATTCAAACGTCAAAGTAAAACTTTGTCAGTTAAACAGCTCATAACAATACCAATAAATTTCAAGTTGTCGAATCGTATGTATTGTTAAGATTTATGTCCCATTACATGGGCAGTAATCTTTTTAAAAGCCACAGAGCATGGAAATGTTTGTCTAATAACTGAAACACATGTAGCCTTCTAGCTATGTAGCAACAGTTGCCACTTGATGTTTTCCTGCATCCTATTTTCTTTTTTCCAATATAGATATTTTGACAGAAGTGACGAAAGTCTCATCATCTTTCAAAAATTAAAATCACGATGTTTAATAAAACATGTTTAATGTTATTTAGAATCAACGTGATGAATTTATTCTATAACAGTGTGTTTTGTTTTGAATGTTTGAAATTTTCAGCTAACACCATTGGAAGCACATACAGTAAGATTGATAAAATATTGGTAGGTTTTTGGTTTCAGAGGAAACAAATATAATTTTTATGTGACTTTGAAATTGCGACGTGCAGTGTGGCTCATGCCTATAATCCCAGCTACGCAGGAGGCTGAAGCAGGAGGACTGCATGAACCTAGGAATTTGAGATCAGCCTGACTAACACAGATACCTCATCTTAAAAAAAAAAAAAAAAATTGGCATGGTGATGCGTGCCTGTAGTACAGAAGGCTGCAGTAAGCTATGATTGAGCCACTGTAATCCAGCCTGGATGACCTAGCGAGACCCTGTCGCTAAAAAAAACAAAACCAAAAAATACAAAACAGGTTCACATTGTACTATTCTTCTTTTCTTCTTCTTTTCTCCTTCTCTTTCTCCTTTCTCCTCCTCTTCCTCCTCTTCTTTCTTCTTCTCCTTCTTCTGCTTATCAACCTCCTCCTACCACTTCTCCTCCTTCTTCCTTCTCCTCATTCTTCTTTTCTTCTTCCTTCTCCTTCTTCTTTGCCTTCTTCTCCTTCGGCAGGGTCTCATTCTGTCACCTAGTACAGGTGCATGCCACCACATCCGGCTAATTTTTTTTTTTAATTTAGTTTAATTTTTTTTATTTTTTATTTTTAGAGATGGGGTCTTGCTGTTTTTCCCCAGGCTGGTCTCAAACTCCTGACTCCAAGTGATCCTCTCGCCTGGGCTTCCAAAAGTGGTGTAATTACAGGCGTGAGCCACCATGTCTGGCCTGTACTATTCTTTAGACAGTATCTATTAAAAAATTATAATGCTTCTTCCTTCTTAATGTCTCATGTGTCATATCTTTTTTTTTCTCTTCCCATTGACATACCTATTAAGCTACATACCAATAACTTTAGATCAGCATAGCTACTGTAGATTCCTAATTAATCTCTCTGGTTATCCAAAAAATTTAGTCTCTTGCAAATAATGGCTTTAAAATCTCTTAAAATTTCTGAAAATTATTTTTTCTTTTTCTTTTTTTTTTTTTTTGAGATGGAGTCTCGCTCTGTCGCCCAGGTTGGAGTGCAGTGGCGCAATCTCAGCTCACTGCAAGCTCCGCCTCCCGGGTTCACGCCATTCTCCTGCCTCAGCCTCTCCGAGTAGCTGGGACTACAGGCGCCCGCCACCACGCCCGGCTAATTGTTTGTATTTTTAGTAGAGACGGGGTTTCACCGTGGTCTCGATCTCCTGACCTCGTGATCCGCCCGCCTCGGCCTCCCAAAGTGCTGGGATTACAAGCGTGAGCCACTGCGCCCGGCCTGAAAATTATTTTTTCATTAGACATTTTCTTATTCACTAACTTGCTATTCCTGGCCAAAGTAATAATTTCTTGTGCATCATATCTCACTCTTTTTCTAACCCTGGCTCCTACCAAGTATGCTCATGCTAAATAAATATTTTTTAAAATTAATGACTTGGGGCAAGGGGCGGTGGCTCATGCCTGTAATCCCAGCACTTTGGGAAGCCGAGCCAGGTGGATCACTTGAGGTCAGGAGTTCAAGACCAGCCTGACTGACATGGTAAAACCCCATTTCTACTAAAAATACAACAATTAGCTGGGCGTGGTGGCTCATGCCTGTAATCCCAGCTACTAGGGAGGCTGAGGCAGGAGAATCACTTGAACCTGGGAGGCGGAGGGAGGTTGCAGTGAGCCAAGATCGTACCACTGCACTCCAGCCTGGGCAACAGAGTGAGACTCTGTCTCAAATAAATAAATTAATTAAATTAAATAAAACAAAATTAATGACTTGGGTCCATGCGCTGTGGCTCATGCCTGTAATTCCAGCACTTTGGGAGGCTGAGGCAGAAGGATCACCTGAGCCCAGGAGTTTGAGACCAGCCTGGGCAACAAAGCAAGACCATGTCTTTAAAATTAAAAAAAAAAAAAAAAAAAAATTTAAAAGAAATAAAAGAGAAAAATAAATAAATAAAATTAATGACTCTAAAATTATTCTGAGTGGTGCCAGTACATAGCTGAAAGCAAGTGACACTGCGAAGGAAAAAGGAAAACAAAGAAAAATAACATGTAATAAGCTCTTACCTCATCATGTCATGTATTCCTTTAAACAACCCATGAGCTGGATATCATTATTCTCGTTTCATACATGAGAAACAGGCTAAAAAGTTAAGAAATGATCAAGTACACGTAGACTGCATATGGCAAGCCAATAATCAAAGACAGGTTGACTAAAACTTCTTGCCTCTTTCTCTGACCTCGTGTGGTGCCATCTGCGTTTTGAATTAGGAGTATAAGTTTCTCTGCTGAGAGAGAAGAGGGATTTCCATGCTAGGCAGAGGGAACAGTATGAACAAATAGTTATGCATGTATGTGCAACGTTTAGGAAAATCTGAGTTGCTGACCATTGTTAGAACACAGTTCCACCATCCCTTCCATTGGTGAATCGGGTAGAAAAGACTGGGGAACCTGCTTGTGGTCTGGAGTGGGACATGGGACTTGGGGCAGAGGGTAGAATTACCCACCAGACAGCCATGGTAGTATGTATGTTACCAGGGTATTCTGGAGCAAGGTGAACTATCACTTTTCTTTTCCTCAAAGGTAACCAATATTCTAACTTCTAAAATTTCATTTCTGAGTATACATTAATAGAATCATGCATTTATATTATTTGGTGTCCGGTATGTTTGTGGGATGCATTCACATTGTGTACATAGCTATAGTGTTTTCACTTTTACTGCTGAATGGTATTTTTTTCCATGAATATGTCACATATTATTTATCCATTCTAATTCCATTGGGGTTGCTTGCAATTTATAGCTAGGATAAGTAATACTGTTAAGAACTTCCAGTGTAGCTTTGATATGCATGTTTGCATTCCTGGTGGGCGTATCCCTAAGATTTTAGGAGATTAAAATTTTGGCAGATTAATACTGTTTTTGCAAAGTTGTACCAATTTATAGTCCTACCAAAAGTGTGTGAGAGTTTCAGATCATCAACAAATTATCCAAATCAACTTTTTATCTTTTTCAATAGAGGCAAGGTCTCTCAGGCTGGAGTACAGTGGTGTGATCATAGCTCACTGTAACCTTGAATTTCTGGGCCAAGGAATCCTCCTACCTCTGCCTCCTGAGTAGCTAGGACTCCAAGTACATGCCACTATGCCTGGTTAAATTTTTAAAAATTATGTTTTAATTTTTATGTAGAGACAGTGTTTTGCTATGTTGCCCATACTGGTCTTGAACTCCTGGCCTCAAAGGATCCTCCTGCCTCAGTCTTCCAAAGTATTGGGATTACAGGCATGAGCCACCCCAGGTGGCCCACATAACTCTTAGTATTGATATTCTTAACCATTCTGATCACTGGGTAGGTAATGTTAACTCCTTATAGTTTTAATTTCAATTCCCTTTTGACTAATGATGCTATGTACCTTTTCATATATTGATTGATCAATTGTGTATCCCATTATATGGAAGAGTACCAAATTAAGTTTTGGGTTTTTTTTTTAACTTTTTTTTTTTTTTTTTTTTTGAGACAGGGTCTCACTCTGTCACCCAGGTTGGAACACAGTGGCACGATCACAGCTCTCCATAGCTGCAGCTCCCTGGTCTCAGGTGATCCTCCCTCCTCCAGCTCCCAAGTAGCTGGGGTTACAGGTGCCTGCCACCACACTCAGCTAATTTTTCTGGTTTTTTGTAGAGACGGGGTTTTATCTTGTTGCCCAGGCTGGTCTCAAACTCCTGGGCTCAAGTGATCTGCCTGCCTCAGCCTCCCAAAGTGCTAGGATTGACCACACCTAGCCAATCAAGTTTCTTATCTATTTTTTTAAGTACTTCTCTTATTAATTTGTAGGGTCTCTTTGCTGTATGCACTGCAAATGTTTTTTTCGTTTCTTGGCTTTCCAGTCTCAATTGTATCTTTCAAGAAACAGAAATTCTTAATTTTAATATTATCACTTTGTTAATATTTGCTAATCTTTTTGTTTATTGTGTTGTCTGTAATACTGATTAAGAAATTTTTGCCTACAGAAATGGTAGGTTAAATAAGAGGCGTCTCCAATTGGAAATCACTTAAGGACAGGACGAAAGCAGGAACAGAAAATGAACAAATGAGGAAGGTCAGGTCATGCTCCTTTAGGTTCCCCATGTGGATGTGTTAGGATGACTTAAAGCAACAAATTTGAGATGGACACTATATCTGATGCAAGGCTCCCCTACTAGACAAGGCTCAGTGTAACTTTTTTGGGGAAGGTCCATGGATAACAGACACATTTCTGGGCAATTTTGAGATGGGAGCCTGGGTTGCAGCATGCCAGGTCACCAGGACACTGCTTTCACTATGTACTCTCATTTTTCCTGAAGCTCTAGGCCCTAGATGTAGAGCAAGGTGTATGTCAGTCAGGCCTGACATGAAGAAATGAAAGAGAGCATAAGTGGGCAGGGGTAAATAGAGGGAGAACACTGAAGGGTTGGTTACTTCAATGAATTACCTCAAAGAATCTCATGAAATAGTCCTCGAATTTCTCCTAGATGCAAGTGTAAATGTTTACAAAGTATGTAGAGCCATCCAGTGGTTTCAGTGTGATCTGTAAGCTTTCACGTTTGATACAGGTTTATGTGTATCACTCCTTGCATACTGAAGGATATATTAGGAGTTTTATCAGTTTTAAGAGTCAAACTGGCTTCTGAGAAACAGTGGAAAGGGGAATTTGCTTATTTAATTAAAAAAAAAAGTTTAGGGCTGGGCACGGTGGCTCACGACTATATTCCCAGCACTTTGGGAGGCTGAGGCGGGTGAATCACGAGGTCAGGGGTTTGAGACCAGTCTGGCCAACATGGTGAAACCCGTCTCTATTAAAAATACAAAAAATTAGCTGGGTGTGGTGGCAGGCCCCTGTAATACCAGCTACTCGGGAGACTGAGGCAGGAGTATCGCTTGAACCCGGGAGGCGGAGGGTGCAGTGAGCTGAGATCGTGCCACTGCACTCCAGCCTGGGTGACAGTGCAAGATTCCGTTTCAAAAAAAAAAAAAAAAAGTTTATGATTTCAGGTATGATTAGATCCAGGCACTCAAAGACAAATAACCAGGACTCATTGTCTCTCTCAGGCTCTTACTCTCTCTCTAGCTGTCTCTGAAGTGTGTATTTATTAGTCAATATATTAGCATACATTGAGACAGTGTAGCATAGCAGTACTGAACATGGGTTCTAGATCTAGACTGCCTAGGTACAAATCTCAGCTTTGCCATTAGCTGTAAAACTTTGGGCAAGACATTTATTCTTATTGGCCTCATCTCTAGCTTGTGGATGATCGATGTGGACCCTGTTTCTAAGAGTTACTGTAGAATTAAATGATCAATTGTGATTAACACATAGTAATTGCTCGATTGATATTAACTAGTCATTTCTTGGTTCTCCTTTCCTAAGCATTATCTTCAGTCTCAGATAGGCTCACCTCAGGCTCTCCACAGATGATAGCAAAAGTGCAACCAGCAGCTCAAATTTTTTTAGGTTTAAACCTATCGTGAAGAGAGCTATTCTGCCCCCAACAATTCCAACATATAGCTCAGAAATGGGTTTCGTGCCTTTGATTTGCCTGTTTCCTGTTATACATTTATCTATGACCCAAGCACTGTGGCAAGGCTAATGAGATTCTCTGACTGGCTTACATAATTTCTTCTGGATTAAAGGTGGAGGGATCAGTCCCAACCTAACAATGTGGAATGGTAACCAAAGAAAGACAGTGCCCTAAGCAAAAATCTGGTGCATTTACCATAAGAATGACAATGTGCTGACTATGCTAAAACATTAGATGTCCAAGAGCAGAGTGGATCCTGTAGGTTTTCTTAAGCAGCTTATCCCACTATCAATCAGAGGCTGGTTCTTAGAGGGACAGGGAAGTGGGGAATTAGGGATGGAAGCTGTAATGGTAATGACTGCTGTAATTAGCTGAATGGGTAGAGCAACACATTCTGCAAATTCTATTCTAGTGAATTACGCCTTGGGCCTGTATAGTACATAGAAGCGTAAATGATCTAGAACCCAGTGCAGTAATTGGCCTATGATGGTGGGTTACTGACAAATGGATACTGAGATGGAGAACTTTGAGCAGTGGCTGCTGCAAGTTTGAGGAAAAAAGTGCTCACTGGTAGGATAGCAGTGTTAGACTTGGCAGTTTTTCTTTTTTTTAAATTTTATTTCATTGTAGTAAGAACACTTACCATGAGATCTACCTTTTTAACAAATGTTTAAGTGTACAATAACAGTGTTTTTGATTACAGGCACAATGTTGTACAGCAGATCTATACAACTTGCTCATCTTGCTTAAATGAAACTTCATGCCTATTGATTAATAATACCCCATTTCTCCTTCTTCCACTCCTGGAAACTACCATTCCTTCCTTGAATTTCCAGACTTGACTATTTTAGATACCTCAAATAAGTGAAATCATGCACTATTTGTCCTTCTGTGACTGGCTTGCTTTGCTTAATGTAATGTCCTCAAGGTTCATCCATGTGGTTGCATATTGTAGAATTTCCTTCTTTTTTAGGGCTGAATAATATTTTACCATTTGTATGTACCACACTTTAAAATCCATTCATCTTTCCATGAACATTTAGGTTATATCCTCATCTTGGTAATGGTGAAATAGTACTGTAATGAACACAGGAGTGCTAACATCTTTGAGATCCTGATTTCAATTGTTTTGGATATATACACAGAAGTGGGAGTGCAGAATCATACAGTAGTCCTATTTTTAAAATTTTTTGAGGAAGCTCTCTATTGTTTTCCACTGCAACTGCACCATTTTACATTCCCACTAACAAGGGTTCCAATTTCTCCACATTCTTGCCAACCCTTGTTTTTTGTTTCCTTTGATAGTAACCATCCTGACAGGTGTGAGGTGATATCTCATTGTCGTTTTCACTTGCATGTCCCTGATTTATGATATTGAGCATTTGTTTTTCACATACCTGTTGGCCATTTGCACGTCTTCTTTGGAAAAATGTGTGTTCAAGTCCTTAGACCATTTTTTAAAATCTGGTTATCCATTTTCTTATTATTGAGTTGTAGGAAATCACTGTACATTTTGGAGATTAACGTTTATCAGAATGTGGTTTGCAAATATCTTCTTCTATTGTGTAAGTTGCTTTTTCACTTTGTTGATTGTTTCCTTTGCTGTGCAGCTTTATGTACCTTGATGTAGTCCCACTTATTTTTGTTTTTGCTGCCTGTCTTTTTGGTGTTGTATATACAACATCATTGCCTATCAATGTCATGAAGCTTTTCCCCTAAGTTTTCTTCTAGGAGTTTTACTGTTTCAAGCCTTACATTTAAGTCTTTCATTCATTTTGAGTTGATTTTTGTATATATGTTTTTGTATATATGTTTTGATTACTGTAGCTTTGTAATATATTTTGAAATCAGGATGTGTGATGCTTCCAGCTTTGTTCTTTTCCAAGATTGATTTGGCTATTCATGGTCTTTTGTGGTTCCACATGAACTTTAGAATTGTTTTTTCTATTTCTTAAAAAAAAATGCCATTGGGATTTTGACAGGGATTGCATTAAATCTGTATTGTTTTGTATAGTATGAATATTTTAACAATTTTAACCTTCCAATCCATGAATATAGTATCATTCCATTTATGTATGTCTTCTTTATTTATTTCATCAGTTTTATAGTTTTCAGTGTATGTCTTTTACCTCCTTAATCAAGTTTATTCCTAAGTATTTTATTATTTTTGGTGCTGCTGTAAATGGGATTGTTTTCCTAATTTTCTTTTCAGATACAAAATAATTAATCAATGTGATTTGCCACATCAACAGATAAAATTCATATGATCATTTCAATAGATGCCAAAAAAGCATTTTAAGAGATTCAACATCCTTTTGTGATTAAAAAAAAAAAAAAAACCCCATAGACTCTCTCCACTACAATTTGGGATTTTAAAAAAATTTTAAAAAAAGGAAGAGAAGGGAAGTACCTCAACATAATAAAGTATATATATGAAAAGCCAACAGCTAACATCATATTCATCAGTGGAAAACTGAAAGCTTTTTCTCAAAGATCAGGAACAAGGCAAAGATGCCCACTTTCACCACTTCAATTCAACAAAGTACTAGAAGTCCTAGCCAGAGCGACGTGGCAAGAAAAAGAAATAAGAAGCGTCCAAATCGAAAAGGAAGAAGTAAAGTTGTCCCCCTTTGTGAGCAACATCTTATGTATAGAAAATCCTTTAAAAATGCCATAAAAAAACTCTTCGAACTAATAAATCCAGAGAGTTGCAGGATACAAAACCAACACATAAAAAATTATTTGCAGGCCGGGCACAGTGGCTCACGCTTGTAATCCCAGCACTTTGGGAGGCTGAGGCGGGCAGATCACAAGGTCAGGAGATCGAGACCACAGTGAAACCCTGTCTCTACTAAAAATACAAAAAATTAGCCGGGCGTGGTGGTGGGCGCCTGTAGTTCCAGCTACTCGGAGAGGGTGAGGCAGGAGAATGGCGTGAACCCTGGAGGTGGAGCTTGCAGTGAGCCAAGATTGTGCCACTGCACTCCAGCCTGGGCGACAGAGCGAGACTCTGTCTCAAAGAAAAAAAAAAAAAAATTATTTGCATTTCTATACACTAAAAACAAACTATTCTGTTGTTTAAGCCACCCAATCTATGATATTCCATTATAGCATCCTAAACTGACTGAGACAATGCCTAACTAGCAAGAGACTAAAAATATGGATTCCATATTTATGCACTCAAAAATATTTATTGTGTACTTATTATGTGCCAGGAACCTTTTTAAGATGCTGGGGCTGGAGCGATGGCTCATGCCTATAATCCCAGCACGTTGTGAGGCTGAGGTGGGCAGATCGCTTGAACCCAGGAGCTCGAGACCAGCTTGGGCAACATGTGAAATCCCATCTCTACAAAAAATACAAAATTAGCTGGGTGTGGTGGCATGCAGTTGCAATTTCAGCTTCTGAGGGGGCCGAAGCGTGAGGATCACATGAGTCTGGGAAGGCTGAGGCTGCAGTGAGCTGTGATCATGCTACTGCAATCTAGCCTGAGTAACAGAGACTTTGTCTTTAAAAAAAAAAAAAAAAAAAAAAAAGATGCTCGGAATAAGAATAACTTCTCAAACTTGAATGAATTTAAAAAGAAAAAGAAAAAAAGATGCTGGGAATGTTTCTGTGAACAGTAGATAAAAATTCCTGCCCTTGTTGAGCACATATTCTAGTAGGAGAAGACAGACATTAAATAAGTAAAACATACAGTATGAAAGGAAATGTCATGTCTGGTATTCACTTTAAAACATTTCAGAAAAAAGCCCAAACAAAGCAAAACAAAATGATGAGGGTATAGATTAAATGATGGGTAAAATATTAATAATTATTGAAGCTTGGTGATGGGAACATATGAGATTCATTATATTACTCATACACACACACTGTTGTTCGTGATAAATGCTATGTAGAAGTGTAAAGCAGAACAGGAGAAGAAGGAGTGCTTGGGGTAAATTATAGTGTGGTTAGGGAAGGCCTGCCAAAAGGTGACATTTGAGCAAAGACCATATGGATGGGGTCATACATTTACTCACTATACTTGAATGTACAATGACAATGAGGTCTTTTCATTTACTATAACCTCTTAGTCCCCTCTGGGTACTAAGGATATAGCAGTCAACAATCTCATCTTCCTTTTTAGTTCCTCCCCTTTTGGGAGGTAAGGAACAAAAAAACCTAAATTTAACCCAGCCCAGAAAAACCTCAGCTTAATCTACTTGTTGCTTCAAAGGTAGGATGGGGGAAACTGATGAGGCAATGTGGAGACATAAAATTCTATTATCTTTATTGAACACAACCTTGTCGGTTAATTATAATATGTCTATAGCACCAAGCATTTTCTCTAAGTATGCAAGTCTGTACTTTTTTTTTTTTTTTTTTTGAGACAGAGTTTTCACTCTTGTTGCCCAGGCTGGAATGCAATGGCGCCATCTCGGCTCACCACAACCTCCGCCTCCTGGGTTCAAGCGATTCTCCTGCCTCGGCCTCCCGAGTAGCTGGGATTACAGGCATGTGCCACCACACCCGGCTAATTTTTTGTATTTTTAGTAGAGACAGGGTTTCACCATGTTGGTCAGGTTGGTCTCGAACTCCCGACCAGGTGATCTGCCCGCCTTGGCCTCCCAAAGTGCTGGGATTACAGGCGTGAGCCAGTGCGCCCGGCCTGCAAGTCTGTACATTTTTATGCCTACCTCATGTTTATCATTTTCCTGGTCTCATCTTTCTTGCACAACTTTCCACCTGCAGCCACCACCACCCAACCCACCACAAACACAAGTGCTCCCCAGTCTTTCCCTCAAGATGACAGTAACTAGACCACAGATTGCTCCACCACTGGTTACCAATTACTTCATTTTCTTACTTTTTTCTTTTTATAATATCATTATCATAAGGAGGAATTTCATTGCCCAGGTCATCAGGAGGGACCCACACAGAGCAATGTCAGTTATAGCCAGTTCTTCTTTGGTCAAACACCAGCTGTGGTTTTAGCTTATCCTGTGCTTATCCCTGTAAGAATGTAAACATTCTGCAGTTGCCTCATCCTTATCTATTTTTTTAGAATGTCTTGGTGACCTTACAATTCCCCCTGAATGCAGTGACTTCAAACTTTCAGCTTTTAATAACCGACATCAAATAATTCTATTCACTGTAAGGTATTTTCCCTCTGATCAAAACCTACTCAACACCAAGAATTTGAACATTCTGATTCTTCAGATCCTTTCCCTAAGCACAGCCCCCATCCCTACCATCCCTAATTCTCCCCCCAGCAGAAGCAGAATTAACTTCTTTTTCTGTCTCACTGAATTCTCCCTTTTGAAAAATCCTAGGTGGTATTTTTTTTTTAATGCACATCACAGTTCAGTGTGCTGTGAATAGTGTATTAAAAAGAAATAAAATTGTAGTGGATAGAATATATCAAAATGCATGTTAAATTTTGTTTCAGTGATAATGCATACGTGTGTGTGTATGTATATTATGATCCAGTTCACATGTACATATAATATTCGGTCTAGGTACATGTCAACTGGGTCACAATATGATGTTTCCTATTGTGGGTAGTGGTGATGTGAGAGCCTAATAGCTATCAGGCCTAGCCTTTGATGTGTTAATGCCAGCAAAAGGAATTTGGGAAACCCTTTCCTTCTCCAGGTTTGCAAGACAATTCTTTTCTTAGAGAGGTCAGGAAAGTCAGCTTTGAGTCTCAAAGCTAATCAGTGTCCTTTTTGGTGTAGCTTCCTTTATGTAATAATCTTCTGGCTCCTTTTGCGTAATAAGCCTCAAACCAAGGAAAAGGAAAGCTGTGAAGATTACATTGTATCCTTACAATATTGTAAAATATCACCCTACTACACATGCCAATTATGAGTCTCAGGCTTTCATATGAATTTGCGGTTGCTTAAGCAAGGAAGGCTGTTTTTTTTTTTTAAATTGATCGCAAGATATGTTTGAAGAGGGTGAAGTGGCAATGGCTTACAGATCCCTTGGACAACTATGGGAGGAGATGCTGGTACAATCTGCTGGACAAACAGTCTCTCTTCCTCTTTAACAAACTAGGTCAGCCAGGTGAGAAAGTGTAAATATTATGGTTATTCCCCTCCCTCATCTCTGAGCTTCAACAGATGCACTTTTCCCACTAGAATGTAAACTCTACGAGAATAGTAATTTTTGTTGACTGACTGCTACATCCTTAGTACCCAGAGGCTTCAGCTCGGAGTATGAGAATGATAACATCACCTGCAGGGGTCCAGAGTACAGACAGCCAAGTCTGTAACCCACAGGATAGATAGGATTCAAGAGCCCAAACACACACATAAATGCCAATTCGAAGTAAAAGAGACAGAATAAGAGCTCAGGATATGTAATGGATCAGAAACTGGGAAGTGGGGCCTAAATTGGTTTTCACAAATACCGCTGGATACAGTTTCTTTTATAGACCTAAAGGTAGGTGGTATGTGGTGAGTTACACCAAAAAACTGGGAGGATGGTTAAAGAACTAAAATTGAATATGTAGGTAGCCTTTCAGACCAAAAAAGAAAATAAAATGACAAGACTTAAGTAGTGGAAAAAATAGATTTTACATTTCTGATTAGAATTTTCAAGACTTGGTGATCAATCATTAGTATAACATATGGGAAGATTAACAATGGTTAGATCATTTACTTCAGGGGAACTGGGCAGATAGTGACTGTATTAAAACATAGAGACTATATGGGGAAGTGGTTTAGATAGTAATGAATTTAGTTTTGGACACAATAAATTTGAAGTGTCTGTCAAAAATTCAAGTTCAGAGGTCAAATAGGTTTTGAAAATTCTTATCTAAACCTCAGAAAGTGGTCAGAATTAGAGCTAAAGATTTAGGAAACCATGTGTGTATAGGTGCTAATTAAATTCATAGGACTTACCTGAATAGAAAAGATTGTTTATAATTTTTTTTAAGAGACTGGATCTCGCTATATTGCCCAGGCTTGTCTCAGACTCCTGGCCTCAACTGATCCTCCCATGTCAGCCTCCCAAAGCATTGGGATTACAGATGTATGCCACCACATCTGGCCTCTTTATGGAATTATAGAGAGAAAAGAGGGTAAAGAATGGAAGGATGAGGTAGTCTAACGTTCAGAGGTAATTAAACAATAATCCAACGTAAGGACTATAGATAAAATAGAACCAGTAGTATTATATAAGAAAATGAATTTATTATCCAAGCCTTGTTTTCCTGGCCTTTCTCCCATGATTATGGCACATGTGATAGGCAAAACTAATCAACTCATTCAAACTTCTTCTTTTCTCTCCTTCCATTTCCACACACACATATTTGTAAGCAGCTGCAAGTTGGGAACCCAGGAAATAGACTGAGATTCTGAGGTGCGCATGTAGGAGGTTTGTTGTGGAAAGGAGGGTTTCTGTCAGGAACATGATCTGTGAGAGGTAAGGAAGTAGGATTAGAGAGGGAGAAATTGAACTGTGATGAAGTTACCACAGAGGCCTCAGTTGACCCACGGGAGCTCTGAAGCCCCTTCAGAGAAGTTCTAAATTAAAGCCAAGGTTCCAAGCCTTTGTATTCCCACATCGATAGTGAGGCAGCTTCTTTATGTAAAGAACAATTTCACAAGAAGAATGTAGCTGTCAGCAGTCAGCAGCCAACACTCTGGGCAAATGGGCCCATGAGTGTCTTAGTCCTTAAGGGGCTAGAATTGGGGGGTGCAGTGGGGGCCATACCACATCATCCACCATAGAACCTGATTTGTAGCTTTGCAAGTGTGTGTGTGTGTGTGTGTGTGTGTGTGTGTGTGTGTGTGTGTGGTGTGTATTTAGTGAATCTCTGGTTGGTCAGTAAGTGGATCATAAAAAATGATTACTGATGACCAAAGTATTCTGGTGATATAACAAATATGTTGGTAAACTGACTAACTACACCTGCTGCTGGTGAGAATAATTATTCAATTCATCTCTGAGGCAGAGACAAACCCGCGTGGGAAAACCAAGGTTGAGGGAACTCATCTTTTAACTAAGAGAAACAAGTACATAAAAATGTCTCTCCTCATGCTTCTGATCTTCAGTTTCCTCAGGTTATAGCATTAAAATGAGTACTACAATATTGAGAACAAAAACAAATACAGTTTTTGCCAGAAATGTTCAAAGCCTATATAAGCAATAATTTTTAACAGACGTATAGATGTCATTATAACGTGCTGTAAATAATGACTTTTAGAAATCATCCAAACTTGGCCGGGCATGGTGGCTCACACCTGTAATCCCAGAACTTTCAGAGGCTGAGGCGGATGGATCACCTGAGGTCAGGAGTTTGAGACCAGACTAACCAACATGGTGAAACCCTGTCTCTTCTAAAAATACAAAAATTACCCGGGCATAGGGGCACATGCTTGTAATCCCAGCTACTTGGGAGGCTGAGACAAGAGAATGGCTTGAACCTGGGAGGCGGAGGTTGCAATGAGCTAAGACCACGCCACTGCACACCAGCATGGGCAACAAGAGTGAAAGTCTGTCTCAAAAAATAAATTAAATAAATAAATAAATAAATAATCTAAACGTATTACTATAGTACAAAGCAAACCTAAGAGTTTTATGCGATATGCTGCTGGGTTATCTCAAATACTCTGTAAATAATTAAGATGTATGCAAATATTAACATATCAAGAGGAGAAAAACAGCAAATGAGAATTAGGATATAGGATCAGGAAAAGTCATCAGGTTTGTTTGTGAATTTAGATAATGTAAATGATTTTTGAATTATCTTTTGAATTTCTAGGTAATTCTGAAGCATAAACTCTGCCATCAAGTGGCTAGGTAGTCTTGGACATGTCATGCAAGCTTTTCGGGCTTTACTTTTCTTATCTATAAAATGAGACGGTTAGACAGTTACTTAGGACCCTCTATGTTCTAAGGGTTGTATCAGAGATATAAATGATGTGTCAACAATGAGTTTAAATAGTATGTACTGGCTGGGCGTGGTGGCTCATGCCTGTAATCCCAACACTTTGGGAGGCCAAGGCAGGCAGATCACCTGAGGTCAGGAGTTCGAGACCAGCCTGGCCAACATGGTGAAACACTGTCTCTACTAAAAATATAAAAATCAGGTGGGCATGGTGGCGTGAGTCTGTAGTCCCAGCTACTTGGGAGGCTGAGGCATGAGAACTGCTTGACCCAGGGAGGCAGAGGTTGTGGTGAGTCGAAATCGTGCCATTGCACTCCAGCCTGGGTGACAGAGTGAGACTCTGTCTCAAAAAAAAAAAGTATGTACCTTGTGTTACTGAATGAAGTGTTTTTAAAGCAGAATTAAAGGACTTTTGCCTCTGAAATATATGTAGGCTATAGAATTCTTAAAAATAGTCTATGGCTGCCCTCTCATTAATAATATAGTAAAGATAATAAATAAACCAAATATAAAGAGCTTTTATTTTAAACTAATTTATAAGATTTCCCCCAACAAATATTCATTTACTCAGAAAGAAGGAAGTATATAAAAATACTATATTCATGTACATTTGATTGAATATTGTAATTTCTTTTTTTAGAGAGATGAGGCTTTCACTCTTACCCGGGCTGGAGTGCAGCGGCATGATTATAGATTGCTGCAGGCTTGAACTCTTAGGCCCAAATGATCGTCCTGCCTCAGCCTCCCAAGTGCCTTGGAATACGTGCACGTGCTGCCACCCACCCGACAAATTGATACTTTTTTTTTTTTTATAGAGGCAGGGTCTAGGTATGTTGCTAAGGCTGGCCTAGAACTCTTGGGTTCAAGCAAGCCTCCTGCCTCAGCCTCCCAGTATCTGGGATTACAGGTGCAAGCCACTGCACCCGATTCCCAAACATTGTAAATGTTTACAGTTAATGTGCAAGCCCATGGCTCTCACCGCATTGAGAAACTGACCCAAGGGAATAACAGGCAACATATTAGGCATCGTTAATTCATGGCATTAAATGTAATACTTACAAAGCATAAAAACATTTTTTTTTTTTTTTGAGACGGAGTTTTGCTCTTGTTGCCCAGGCTGGAGTACAATGGCGCAATCTTGGCTCACCGCAACCTCTGCCTCCCGGGTTCAAGTGATTCTCCTGCCTCAGCCTCCCAAGTAGCTGGGATTACAGGCGCCTGCCATCATGCCCGGCTAGTTTTTTGTATTTTTTAGTCGATATGGGTTTTTACCATGTTGGCCAGGCTGGTCTCGACTCCTGACCTCAGGTGATTCATCCGCCTTGGCCTCCCAGAGTGCTGGTATTACAGGCGTGAGCTACCACGCCCGGCCCATAAAAACATTATAAAATGCCATAGAAATTTATGAGTGCAGTTGTTCTAGTCACTATTTTGCCTCTGAAAAAGCAGCAAGGAAAATTCTATTATGTAACATGCTTGCCAAAACCTTAAAAAGTTTAGGAATGTGGCCAGGCGCAGTGGCTCATGCCTGTAATCCTCGCAATTTGGGAGGCTGAGATGGGCAGATTTCTTGAGCCCAGGGCTTCAAGACCAGCCTGGGCAACATGACAAATACCCATCTCTACAAAAAATACAAAATTTAGCTGGGTGTGGTGGCATGGGCCTGTAGTCCCAGCTACTTGGGTAACTGAGGCAGGAGGATCCCTTGAGCCTGGGAGGTCAAGGCTGCAGTGAGCTGTGTTTGCACCACTGCTCTCCAGCCTGGGTGACAAAGTGAGACCTTGTTTCTTTTTATATAAACAGAGTGTCAATCTATTGCCCAGGCTCATCTTGAACTCCTGGGCTCAAGCAATCTTCCCGCCTTGGCCTCCCAAAGTGCTGGGATTACAGGTGTGAGCCACTGTGTCCAGCTCCAATATCTTTAATGTCTCCTGACAACAAGTGGCTGCTTTTTTGTTCTTTTTATTTTTTTTTAATTTGGTTTTTGTTGTTGCTGTTGTTTTATTCTGAGCACCAGAAATTAGGATTTTAAAACTACAACAAATTCCCTTACTTCTACATCCAGAAATATAACTACTTAGTTTATTCACTTAACAACTTAAAAAAACAGATACAATTCACGTACCATAAAATACACTCTTCTAAAGTGTACAATTCATTGGGTTTTAGCATAGTCATAAGGAACAACTGTTTATTGAATGCCTACTATGTGCCAAGTTTCTATTCAACTTGATATTCATGAACTAGAAGTCAGAGTTTTCTTTTTTTTTTTTTTGAGACGGAGTTTCGCTCTGTCACCCAGGCTGGAGTGCAGTGGCGCAATCTCGGCTCACTGCAAGCTCCGCCTCCCAGGTTCACGCCATTCTCCTGCCTCAGCCGCCCGAGCAGCTGGGACTACAGGCGCCCGCCACCACGCCCGGCTAATTTTTTGTATTTTTTAGTAGAGACGGGGTTTCACCATGTCTTATTTGTGTCAGACAAACTAGGCAATGTTGAAATAATTATTGGTTCATGATCAGGGATGAATGTAGCCAATGTGAAAAATGAAATTTGCTTCTAGTGTTAAAAACAATGCCAAATACAGAGTCGAGAACTATTTCCTCTTTGGCACAGCCTGGCTTGCTCATGAACTTAGATTAAATATCTGGCATTGATTGGACAGATGTGGAGTAATTTATCAACAGTAGCACTTGAGATCATAAAGTTTTAGAGCTGGAAGGTACCTCAGAGATCATCTACATCTTACACCTCCACTATACCAATCACAGAACCAAAAACCAGAGAAAGTTAATGACCAGCTGCAAGTCTCAAACTCAGAACAAAGGTTTCAGATTCTTACCTGGTGCTTGTTCCTCATACCAGTTCCCAAACTCGATTTCTTAAGGACCCAGGATTCTTGGTGAAACCTACAGGGCTTCTAGGATAATGGATGGATGGCTGAGTGGAAGAGCCTCAACCGAGGCTCCCAACCGAGCTTCAACTCTAGCATTGCTATGTTTACCTCTTTGACTTCCTAAGATTCTAAGCAAATCTTTGTTTTAAAAATAGTTCCATTGCTAAAAAATACATGAATATTTTTTGAAAATACTTTATGGAAAGTGATTCCATATTGTCCAAAGGAGATATGTGCCTATTACTGAACATATGGTTTAAATATTCTGCCTAGAAAACTGTGCAACACCACCTGAACATTTAACAGATTTCTTAGTAAATGGTATGTGTTTTAAGAAGTGAATCAATATCATGAAAATGGCCATACTGCCCAAGGTAATTTATAGATTCAATGCTACCCCCATCAAGCTACCAATGACTTTCTTCATAGAATTGGAAAAAACTACTTTAAAGTTCATATGGAACCAAAAAAGAGCCCGCATCGCCAAGTCAATCCTAAGCCAAAAGAGCAAAGCTGGAGACATCATGCTACCTGACTTCAAACTATACTACAAGGCTACAGTAACCAAAACAGCATGGTACTGGTACCAAAACAGAGATATAGATCAATGGAACAGAACAGAGCCTGCAGAAATAATGCCGCATATCTACAACCATCTGATCTTTGACAAACCTGACAAAAACAAGAAATGGGGAAAGGATTCCCTATTTAATAAATGGTGCTGGGAAAACTGGCTAGCCCATATGTAGAAAGCTGAAACTGGATCCCTTCCTTACACCTTATACAAAAATTAATTCAAGATGGATTAAAGACTTACATGTTAGACCTGAAACCATAAAAACCCTAGAAGAAAACCTAGGCAATACCATTCAGGACATAGGCATGGGCAAGGACTTCACGTCTAAAACACCAAAAGCAATGGCAACAAAAGCCAAAATTGACAAATGGGATCTAATAAAACTAAAGAGCTTCTGCACAGCAAAAGAAACTAACATCAGAGTGAACAGGCAACCTACAGAATGGGAGAAAATTTTTGCCATCTACTCATCTGACAAAGGGCTAATATCCAGAATCTACAATGAACTCAAACAGATTTACAAGAAAAAAACAAACAACTCCATCAAAAAGTGGGCTAAGGATATGAACAGACACTTCTCAGAAGAAGACATTTCTGCAGCCAAAAGACATATGAAAAAATGCCCATCATCACTGGCCATCAGAGAAATGCAAATTAAAACCATGACGAGATACCATCTCACACCAGTTACAATGGCGATCATTCAAAAGTCAGGAAACAACAGGTGCTGGAGAGGATGTGGAGAAATAGGAACACTTTTACACTGTTGGTGGGACTGTAAACTAGTTCAACCATTGTGGAAGACAGTGTGGCGATTCCTCAGAGATCTAGAACTAGAAATACCATTTGACCCAGCCATCCCATTACTGGGTATACACCCAAAGGACTATAAATCATACTGCTATAAAGACACATGCACACGTATGTTTATTGCAGCACTATTCACCATAGCAAAGACTTGGAACCAACCCAAATGTCCAACAATGATAGACTGGATTAAGAAAATGTGGCACATACATACCATGGAATACTATGCAGCCATAAAAAATGATGAGTTCATGTCCTTTGTAGGGACATGGATGAAGCTGGAAACCATCATTCTCAGCAAACTATTGCAAGGACAAAAAAACCAAACACCACATGTTCTCACTCATAGGTGGGAACTGAACAATGAGAATACATGGACACAGGAAGGGGAACATCACACATCGGGGACTGTTGTGGGGTGGGGGGAAGTGGGGAGGGACAGCATTAGGAGATATACCTAATGTTAAATGACGAGTTAATGGGTGCAGCACACCAACATGGCACATGTATACATATATAACTAACCTGCATGTTGTGCACATGTACCCTAAAACTTAAAAGTATAATAAAAAAATTTATAATTATAAAAAAAAGTGCTCCTCTTTTTCATGCTTGCAGAATTTTTGAAAGTAGATTGTGTACGTTTGAAAGAAAACAAAGCATTTTTACTTACCTCAAATTCAGTTACTGAAATTGCAGGAAAAAAATGATTTGGGTAGATGATTGTACTTATTAATGGAATATAAAAGTATGTACATTCAAAAACATTTTTCCACAATATCAATGGAAAATAGAGAAGCATTATCCCTAGAATCCTTGTTTTCAAAGTGTTGATCCCATTATCTGACTGGAAAACTAGACAATCCACCACCCCAGGAGGGGATGGGTGTGCTTAACCCTCCTCTTGGTTATCTCCAGGGGCACTCCAGCCCCACCCTGGCCCTTCTTGGAATTCTTCTCTTCAGGAGGCCCAGGCGACCACTGCCAAACAAAGAGCAAAGGGAGAAGTTGCCGTGCTTCTGGGAGTCCAGGCAGTCAATGAAGGACAGACAGGATGTTCACCACCTGCAGACCTAGATATGGTGCTAGTGGATCAGCACAGGGGCATGATGACTGGACTTGGTCACTCCTGGCTTGAAGAGCTGGGTCTGCAGCCATCTCTGCAAGAAAGCCTCCATCTTCAGGCCTAGGATGCAATCTAGTTTCATTCTGCCCCTGTACTGCACTCTGATGTGAATAAGTCACCGCAGCAGGGCACTGCCTTCAAACAGATGCCATGGGTCCTTCTCAACAAGCATCAGCAGCTCCTGGGCAGCCCTGCAGATCTTGTCCAGGGTAAATTCGACCCTCCAGATGTCACATTTGCTCTGGAGGCCATACTTGCCTATCAGCTTTAGCTCTTGGTTGAAGGGGGACTTCTCAAAGGGTCTCCCTGTGATCACACAGGTTTTCCGACCCAGCTTGGGACCAGTAGTGTGTTGGCTCTGCGTGTCCATCTGTGCCTCACCTAAGGGTAGGTCCCGGTTACTGCGAAAGAGGCTAGAAAAATACATTTAAAAAAATAAAATACACCACATGCGGTGGGTCAGCCTGTAATCCCTTTGGGAGGCCAAGGCAGAAAGATTGCTTGAGCCCAGGAGCTCAAGGCTGCAGTAAGCTATGATCATACCACGGCACTCCAGCCTGGGTGACAGAGTGAGGTCCTGTGTCTTAAAAAAATATAATAAAATAAAATGTCTAATGTCAAATTATGTCAAGAAATAAAGACGCTTTGCTAAGTATTGTATTCAAATATATATTCTAGTACTCACTATACAACATGGTGTAACTCAGTATTAATAGTAAAAAGTTATATGTCATACCATTATATGACATTTACATTATGCTTTATTGTATACATAATTTTCATTTTGGGCGTGCTGAATTTGTGTTTTCTTCATGAAATTAAAGAATCATTGAATGGTATCATAAAGTGTGTTTGGTTGCAAAATATTTTTGAATATTATTGGTGCTCAATTTGTGAAATACATGATTAACTTCACAGCATAACCATTTGGAAAGCCAAAAGATCCACTTCAGATTGTGTGATAGTTAATACTGAGTATCAACTTGATTGGGTTGAAGGATACAAAGTATTGATCCTGTGTGTGTCTGTGAGGGTGTTGCCAAAGGAGATTAACATTTGAGTCCCTGGGCTGGGAAAAGCAGACCCATTCTTAATCTGGGTGGGCACCATCTAATCGGCTGCCAGTGGGACTAGAATAAAAAAGCAGGAAGAAAAATGTGAAAAGACGAGACTGGCTAGCCTCCCAGCCTACATCTTTCTCCCATGCTGGATGTTTCCTGCCCTCGAACATGGGACTCCAAGTTCTTCAGTTTTGGGACTCGGACTGGATCTCCTTGATCCTCAGCCTGCAGACGGCCTATTGTGGGACCTTGTGATCATGTGAGTTAATACTTAATAAATTCCCATATATATATCCTATTAGTTCTGTCCCTCTAGAGAACCCTAATACAGTTTGAATACTTTATAAATGTGGAATTTCATATATCAGTAGTGCTAAATGAAAGTATACCTTTATATATTTACATAATATATATATTTTATATATGTTACTTCAGTAAATATATTTGTTCAGTAAATATATATATATTTGTTTTCATAATATATATATATTGTTCCTATAATATATATATATTTTTTGATAATATATATATTATATATATATTATATATATATATAAATATATATATATATATATATATAATTATATATATATATGTAACTTCAGTAAATATATTTGTTCCAGAAAAGTTACATGTAAGCTGACCTTTTAGGGACGTAGAACTTCACATATATATTTTCTTAATTTTTTAAAGTTTTATTTTATTTTTAACTGACAGATCATTGTCTACTTTCTTATTTTTTGTCTTTAATCAGCAGTGGCTATGCTCCCACTACTTCAAGTCTTTCTGTCCTTTATACTCTCTATCGAGTAACTAATGATGTGAGAATAAATGTTTAAATATCTTAGAGCTCTCCTATTATAGCCTGTGTACATCTACATAAACATACAGGCATTCAATGCATATTTATTGATTTTCAAAAGAATAAAAGAGTTTATTTTATATATGTACTGTGCCAGTAAAGTAAATCATGTTTCAAAAGTGCTAATGGTATATGTCTTAGTCCATTTGTGTTGCTATAACAAAATACCACAGACTGGGTAATTTATACAAAATAGAAATTTATTCCTCACAGTTCTGAAGGCTGGAAAGTCTGAGATCAAGGCACTGGCATTTTGGCATTTGATGTCTGGTGAGGGCCTTCTCACATGGCAGAAGGCATAAAGGTAAAAAAGGGAATGGATGCTGTGTCCTTTCATGGCAAAAGAGTGGGAGAGAGAAAATCCACTTCCGCAACCCCTTTTATAAGGGGCTTAATCACCTCCGAACAGCCCCATATTTTATATTGCCACATTGGCTAATAAATTTCAACATATTAATTCAGGGTGCCGTATTCACACCACAACAGCATAAAAGGTCACTGGGATTATTTTATTCTCCTGAAGTCTTGGGACTATTTACTTTCCCAATAAGTTTGCCCTTTTCCATATTAAAAACACCCTAGGTCAAGTCACAGAGAACTTTTAAGGCCAAAGATTATACTACCTAGGGAGTGGTGCATTCATATTACTTGCCCCTTTCTCTCAAGGGCTTTTATTTTTCTTGAGACGGAGTCTCGCTCTGTTGCCCAGGCTGGAGTGCAATGGCGCGATCTCCGCTCACTGCAACCTCTGCCTCCTCCCAAGTTCAAATGATTCTCCTACCTCAGCCTTTAGAGTAGTTGGGATTACAAGCACCTGCCACCATACCCAGCTAATTTTTGTATCTGTTGTAGAGACGGGGTTTCACCATGTTGGCCAGGCTGGTCTCGAACTCCTGACCTCAGGTGATCTGCCTGTCTAGGCCTCCCAAAGTGCTGTGATTACACACGTGAGCCACTGCGCCCAGCTCTCAAAGGCTTTCTACATGAGTATATCTTAAACAAAAAGTAGCTCAGGTGTCACTCACCTGGCCTACTGGATCCTTCCTGAAATTCTCCCTTAGACTGTCATTAGCCGTATGTATCTTCTGCTTTTTACCTAGCTATCACTTTACCTTAGGAATGAGGCCAACAAAAGGCAGGGTACAGGTGGAAGGGAGCAAAGCTGTACTGCCTTTATATAACCCTGATTCTAGAGTCTTGAAGATTATTTCCTAGGGGAACTGGTCTTTACAGAGTCCAAAAGGCTTGCATGGTACCTAGAGTGCTCAACAAATTTATTAAATGTCACCAAAATGCAGTTGGGGTAAAAAGAATCAGGTGTATTTGCTGACTCTGGATCTATGCTCTTGGGGTTATTTACATCTGTGCATTGTATCTACTGTATCCCTGTGGTGGGATTACTACACAATGGTGTGCTGCTGCTTATCCTCAACTGCATCCAGAGAAATCATGCTGGTAGCCTGAAACTGGCTGTAGTGGGGGAATTTTTACCACAGAAATTAGCAAACTTCTATGAGGTGCAAATTTTTCTGGAAAAGACCATGCATTAAATATTCAAAGCCACTTTTTTGTTGTTGTTGTTGTGTGTGTGTATTTGTTTTTTAAATTGACATTAGAGACAGGGTCTTACTATGTTGCGCAGGCTGGTCTTGAACTCCTGGCATTAAGTGATCCTCCCATCTCAGCCTCCCAAAGTGCTGAAATTATAGGGGTGAGCCACTATTCCTGGCCCTATACCAAAGCTCTTTGGAAGTAGTTTCAACTGATTTCTTCTGCAGGAACTTCTGACTCTTTCTCAGGTCATTTATTCTATCAGTCTAAGGCTACAATAGCAAAGTACCACAGAATAGGCAGGTGAGATGACAGAAATTTATTTTCTCATAGTTCTGGAGGCTAGAAGTCTGAGATTAAGGTATCAGTAGGGTTGTTCTCTTCTGAGGCCTCTGTCTTGGCTTGTAGATGACTGTCTTCTTGTGTTACCACATGGTCTTCCCCAATACCTGTTTGTAAAAATTTCCTCTTCCTATAAAGACACCAGTCATACCGGATTAGAGCCCACCCTAATGACCTCATTTTAACTTATATGACTTTTTAATTTTTATTTTTTTGAGACGGAGTCTCACTTTGTCTCCCAGGCCGGAGTGCAGTGGTGTGATCTCAGCTCACTGCAACCTCTGCCTCCCAGGTTCAAGTGATCCTCCCACCTCAGCCTCCCAAGTAGCTGAGATTACAGGCGCATGCCACCACACATAGCTAATTTTTGTATTTTTAGTAGAGACGGGCTTTCACCACATTGGCCAGGCTACTCTCAAACTCCTTGCCTCAGGTGATTCGCCTGCCTCGGCCTCCCAAAGTACTGGGAATACAGGCATGAGCCACCGTGCCTAGCCTTAAATGCCTTTTTGAAGACCCTAGCTCTAAACACACCCACATTCTGGGGTACTGTGGGTAGGCACTTCAACATATACCTCTGGAGAGGGGAAACAATTCAGCCTGTAATACCCTGTAGCGAAAAATGCTGCAGGTCAATGTTTAACAATCAGCTGTCCAAAAAGAAAAAGGCCCGAATTGTAGCATTTGCTAACTTCTGTGGTAAAATTCCCCCACTACAGCCAATTTCAAGCTACCAACATGATTCCTCTGAATGCAGTTGGGAAGAGATAAGCAGCAGCACACATTATATAGTAATTCTACCATGGAGATACAATAGATACAAATAACCTCAACGCATAGATGTAAATAACCCCAATAGCATAGATTGAGAATCAGCAAACTTTTCAGCAAGCTTTTCTGGAAATGACTAAGCAGTAAATATTTTCGCATTTGCTCAACACTGCATCACAGGAAAAAAGGAGCCAGGCTGGGTGCAGTAGCTCATGCCTCTAATCCCAGCAATTTGGGAGGCCGACGTAGGTGGATTGGTTGACCTCAGGAGTTCAAGACCATCCTGGGCAACATGGCAAAACCCCATCTCTACAAAAAAATACAAAAATTAGCCTGGAGTAGTGGCGTGCGCCTGTGGTCCCAGCTACTTGGGAAGCTGAGGTAGGAGGATCGCTTGAGCCCAGAAGGTCAAGAGTGTAGTGAGCCGTGATGGCACCACTGCACTCCAGCATGGGTGACAGAACAAGACCCTATCTCAGAAAGAAAAAAATAAAAATAAAAAAAGGAGGCATAGATAATATGTAAATGAAAAAATGAAAAGGAGCCATAGGCAATATGTAAATGAATAGGTGTGGATGTGTACTGATAAAACCAGTTTTCAACTGGCCTTTGCCTAGTGACAAGAATTGGGGATATCTAATGGGATAACTGCTCCGTCATCAGCTTTCAACCAACCTGCCTTGTTTTGGCCTTACTCTCCTTCCTCATCAAATGCTTAGACTACTAGTTGCAGGCACCTCCTGAACCTTCTCAGGTTAGATCAGTGGGGCAATCATAGGAGGTACACCACTAATATTTCCCTTTTAGATAGAACTTGCCATTCAGATGCAATGAATACCAGTAAGCTAACTGCCTCCATCTGCAGCACTGTCAAGATCTACCACAGCATACCAGTTGAGGTAACATCTTCTCTGGCAGCCCCCAGCCAATGACTGAACATGGCAATGGTATGAGGGTCTAGTCATTTCTGTCCAATGTTGAATTTCCCTAACAAGCAATATTTCCCCAGAGCTCCACAATGGGTTAGCTGAGATTTTGCTAGATATATACTTATTTATCTATTTTAGAGTCTCGCTCTGTTGCCCAGATTGGAATGCAGTGGCACAATCTTGGCTCACTGCAACCTCCAACTCCCAGGCTCAGGTTATTCTCACACCTCAGCCTCCCGAGTAGCTGGGATTACAGGCATGAGCCACCACACCTGGCTAATTTTTGTATTTTTTAGTAGAGACGGGGTTTCACCATGTTGGCCAGGCTGGTATCGAACTCCTGACCTCAAGTGATCCACCTGCCTCGACCTCCCAAAATGCTGGGATTACAGGCATGAGCCATCCAACCCAGCCTGATTTTTAGATCTACACCACAGTCTGTGTCTTTTTTTCCCCAACATTTTTCCAGTACTCTTGTACTCCTAAGTTAATGTTATATTCTGCTTCCTGGAACATCCAAAGTGAACCAGTTGGTATAAGGATTAGTGGTCTGAATGTTTATGTCTCTCCAATATTCATATGTTCAAATACTAACCTCCAAGGTGATAGTATTAGGAGGTGGGTGGGGCCTTTGGGAAGTAATTAGCCCTCATGATTGGGATTAGTGCCTCAGAGAGCTAGTTTGTCCCTTAAACTATGTGAGGGTTGCCGGGCATGGTGGCTCACACCTGTAATCCCAGCACTTTGGGAGGCTGAGGTGGGGAGTTCAAGACCAGCCTGACCAACATGGAGAAACCTTGTCTCTACTAAAAATACAAAATTAGCCAGGTGTGGTGGCACATGCCTATAATCCCGGCTACTGAGGAGGCTGAGGCAGGAGAATCACTTGAACACGGGAGGCGGAGGCTGCAGTGAGCCGAGATCGTGCCATTGCACTCCAGCCTAGGTAACAAGAGCGTAACTCCATCTCAAAAAAAAAAAAAAAACAAAACAACAACTATGTGAGGGCACATGATATGATGCCATCTATTACGAAGTCAGCCCTCACCAGACACTAAATTTGCCAGCTCTTTGAACTTTCCAGCCTCTGGAACTGTGAGAAATAAATTTATTTATTAGCCAACCAGTTTATGTTATTTTGTTACAGCAACCCTGTAAAAAAAGAAAAAAAAAACACATACTGTTCCCCACAACCCCACTCTCACACTCAACACAGAACACATCTGTGAACAGATGTGTGGGGGGCTGTTCCCAAAACTAAGCAGTTCTCCATTGGACACCAATTGGGTATTATATAATTGAATTCAATTCTGACATTATCTACCTGGAATAGTGTAATCCACCTGGCATTTTACCTGGAGATAATGTCAGATCCCATAGTTTGAGGGTTCATTCCCACAAGATTGCCTTCACTTCAGATTTAAGTATTAGGTTGTCACCTATACTCTGACCTGCTACAAATCAGGGTTCCCACAACCTTCTTCTAGCATTTAATTTGCTAGGTTGGCTCACAGAACTCAGGTAAACAACTTATATTTGCTGGTTTATTGTGAAGGATATTATAAAGGATACACATGAACAGCCAGATGAAGAGATAGACAGGACGAGGTAAGGGGAGGAAGGCAGGCACAGAGCTGCCATGCTCTCTCTGGGTGTGCTAGCCTCCCATCATCTCTGTATCTTCAGCAACCCAGAAGTTCATCAAATCATGTTGTCTGAGTTTTTATAGAGCTTGACATCCATCCAGCTCCACTCCCTTTCCTGGAGGTTGTTTGGTGTAGTTGAAAGTTCCAATCCTCTCATCCTGTAATCACCTGGTTTTTCTGGCGACTGGCCTGATCCTGAGGCTATTTAGGGGCCCACCCTAAATTATCTCATTAGCATAAACTCAGATGTGATCAAGAGAGGGATATTACAAATAACAAGGAAATTCCAAGGGTTTTAGCTCTGTGACAGGAACTGGAGACAAAGACCAAATTATTTCATATTATACCACAAACTCAAACAAACAGATAGATGGGGCTTGGGGTTAGATTACAACTCTCCCACTGTCAATGGGATATGTGATTGCTGGAGCATGGATAGTTCCTGGAAGAATGTGGTGGCTCAGTCATTAAAACTTACAGGAGTGGCCGGGAGCGGTGGGTTACACCTGTAATCCCAGCACTGTGGGAGGCCCAGGGGGGTGGATCATGAGGTCAGGAGATCGAGACCATCCTGGCTAACATGGTGAAAGCCCGTCTCTACTAAAAATACAAAAAATTAGCCGGGCGTTGTGGCGGGCGCCTGTAGTCCCAGCTACTTGGGAGGCTGAAGCAGGAGAATGGCGTGAACCCGGGAGGCAGAGTTGCAGTGGGCCGAGATGACGCCACTGCACTCCAGCTTGGGCTACAAAGCGAGACTCAGTCTCAAAAAAAAAAAAACAACAACTTACAGGAGTGACTTGGGAGAATGTTCTGATGCAGAGCAATGCCCTTGTTGAGGCAAAAATTCAGTGTGTGTGTGTGTGTGTGTGTGTGTGTAATAATATCTACAAGAACAATGGAATTGGCCAGCTATTATAAAATTCCATTAAGGCCTACAAAAGGTTAACGAAAATCTGAGAGCTTGTTAACAAACAAGTGAAAACTTACTGTGTAGGCCAGACAGCTTCTTTAGTAGCTTACAAAGAGGCCCTTATCTTTTTGCCCTGGGAAAACAGAAAAAAGCTGGAATACCAAACTCAGGACTTAACAGTCAAGAAGATTAAAATACAATTGAAGCCAAGGTTAGGTTGCTAGTTGGAAAACTTGGGACTCTGGCATACAGGATGAAGACAGCTAGGGGGATACCCCCAAAGATTTTGGCTGTCAAATCTCCTCTGAACACTCAGTCTGCAGAGGTTGCCTACCTTTATTATTGAAAGCTAGTACTCAAAAGTAGATAGTTCCTGAATAAGGCAACAGAGGGCCTTCTTGGAAACCTACCCTATCTCTCATGACTGTCAGACCAGTAACTAGGATTAAGTCATGGCCCAAATGGGAATGTGCTAGGCCTAATGTATACCCCTCAAAGAAGCTGCAAGAATTAGTCAGAATATATTGGTAGGAAATAGAGGATTATGTGGGACTGGATGTTGAGGGTGTTTGATCAAGAAGGCTGAAACATAAGACTGGAAAAAAGTGACATTATTAACTTGGAGGCAATTTCAGGACATGAGATTTAATACTCTATCGGGGTCCCTGAGGAGGGTGCAAACTTCCGGTTAGGATGGTTACTAGAAGCAATTGCCCATGTTGAGTGAAGTTGAAATGCCTGAACTGCTAAAGGCAGATAGTGAAGAACAGGATTAAAAGGGATCAAGGCAATGGGTAGGCTGGGGTAGATACATTAGGTGAGGCCAGCAGCCCACACAAGAATTATGTTCCATGGAAGGGCCTGGAGGACACACCATTCACTAAGGCCATCAGGAATGTACTAGTAAGAGAGGCACTAGCCTCACTAAAAAGTTCAGTGACAGTTCACCTTTGATAGTCAGAGCTAACGATAGAAAATACCATCACAGAGCTTGGCTTATCAAAAGGAATGGGAATGATGGGCCCCAGAAGCACATTAAATGCCAGAGGGCAGGGTTTATTGCCAGAAGTCAGGGGGAGTCACAATTATCACGACCAGCAAAATCAGAGTGACAGTCAAGGGGGTTCAACCCAAAACAAGTTTTAGAGTTGGATAACAGAGTTCAGTGTCCCTACGTGCAAAACAGATGGGGAGGCCACAAGAGTATATAACATATATAATCATATATATAATCATATATATAATCAAAAAAAGCAAGAGTGGATGGGGAGACTAAGAGTGGTTATCACAATAAAAAGCATCATGATCCCTCACTCAATTGCCAGATCTGAGCCAATTTTCAGACTGGGAACCTGTTGACAGGTGGCCAGATCCCTGGAGGGAAGGATCCCATAATCATATACTGTAATGATTCTTCCCATCCTTCCCTAAAGGGATCTAGGCCTTTTCTCAGGTGACCGCACACTGGAAAGTGGGAAATATTTAGATACTTCAGGGAAGACAGACACAGGGTCTGAGTTGACATTGATACCTGCAGACCAACAGTATCATCTTGGCCTTCTTATTAGAGCAGCAGCATATAAGGGCCAGGTATTAGGTTTGTGCAAAAGTAACTGCAGTTTTTGTCATTACTTTTAATGTCAAAAACTGCAATTACTTTTGCACCAAACTAACAGTAAACTTTAGTCTTGGCCAAATCCTGGCTTATGATGTGTACCCTGGGTCCATGGGAACAGCTGATGGTCCCCAGTCCCTGAATGTTATATTTGGTATAGACATGCTTGGCAGTTAGAGTAATCTCTACAATGAGTTTTAGGTCCTGAAGTAAGAGCTATTATAGTTAGGAAGGCATAGACATGCTTGGCAGTTAGAGTAATTTCTACATTGAGTTTTAGATCCTGAAGTAAGACCTATTATAGTGGGGAAAGCTAAGTAGAGTCTTGGAAACTGATCCCCAGTCTACTTCAGACAAAAGAGTAAAACCAAAAGCAGTATCTCATATTTCAGGTGGGGATGGAGAAGATTAGTGCCAACTCTTAAAGACTTCCAGGATGCCTTGATGCGATCCCTATTATATCTCCATTTAATTCACCTGTCTGCCCCCAACAAAAACTAGATAAATCCTAGACAAGGACCAGAGGCTACTGCTAGTCCAAGCAGTAGCCCTGATTGCAGCTGCCAGACCTGTATCTTTAGTAGAGCATAGTATGGCCACAGGTACATAGCATGTGGTATAGCAAAATGAGCACAGAACCTTCTTGAGAGTTATGCTACCCCCTCCTTTAATTTTATTTATTTGTTTTTTAGAGTTGTTCCATCCACACCTCAATTATCCGAATATTTTTAGCAACTTGTTGCTATGGACTGAATGTGTGTGTCCTCCCAAAACTCAACCCTACCCCCTAATGTAATAATATTAGCAAGTGGGGCCTTTGGTAGATAATTAGGATTAGGTGTGGTCTTCAGGGGATACTAATCCCATGAGGGATTAGTACCCAAGAGGGCTTGCTTCTTTCTGCTCTCTGCCATGTGAGAGTCCCACAAGTAGGCAGTCTGCAGCCCAGAAGAGGGCACTCACCAGAACCCGAACATGTTAACACCATCTTAGACTTCCAGCCACCAGAACTGTGTGAAACAAATTTCTGTCATTTATAGACCATCCAATCTATAGTAATTTGTTCATCCCAGTAATTGTTATAGCAGCCTGAACTAAGACACTTGTCTTTCAGTTTTTCAAAAGCATGCAACAAAATTTTCATAGAAACAGCTGCCTTCTTAGTTCATCAATTTCCATAATTTTTTTCAATTACATAATTGCAATAATGTGCAACTAGCATTAACAGGCTTACCAACACACACAATAATCTCTTAAAACATACAATTCAACTTATAGAAAAAGAAATGCATATTGTATTAGAGTAGCTTACAATCTGCAAACACGTAGATTCATCATGCCGACGACAACAGTTTTATGGATAGAATACATAGGGTCTGTCATTCATCCCCAGGAGTTAAGTGGAGCTCAGTTATGAGTGCATTTACACTCAGAAAGAATATGATTTTCCTCTCTTTCTCCCAGCTTTGTGTGGGGGGTGTTACAGGGGGATTTGTGGGAGGGGACAGAGGGTAATATAGTGAAACTTTTGCTCTTTTCAACTCTAAACAGATATGATTTTATCATATGCCTGCCCCAAACCACTATTAGTCCCCATTGCCTTCAAGAGAAATCTCTTTAAAAGTAGTGTATAAGGCCCTATACCATCTTGGATCCTTACCATCTTTCCAGTCTTAATTTCTACCTTGTGCCATTTTCCACTGCCAACTTTTTTTTCAAGCCAAATCAGAGGAGATCATGCTTTTTCAAGTACCCATGTCTCTTCCACTCAGTCTGGGATGAATTTTTCCCTTTTTTTGGGTGATTAGACAACTTACTGTCCAAACTGTAACACATGTGAGAAAGGGGACACTAATGAAATAAAACAATGGGAAAGCAGATGCAAACTGGGGTAGTACTCTGCAAACTGGCCTATGGTCCCCCCACTCATCATTGGCCCAGTGAATTCATCATCACTGTGATCTCACTGCCTAACACTCAGTGTGTGCTTCAAAATCTTAGCTAAAATTTATTATGTACTGTACGATCTATTGCTGTTTTTACTGCTCTCTCTAACCTTGGTCACCACTTACACATATAGAAACTTTGTGTCAGTTACAAAATGTGCCCTTTCTTTCTGGCAGCAAATTCCAGACTACATGGTGAATGGACACCAGGCTGGATTTCACAACTTTCCCCTCCCATGAACATTTTTGTGTAGTAAAACAAATTGCTCAATGTGACTCCAACTATATATCCTGTATAAAAATTAAGTGGTCGTAGAGATATTGAAACATTCCACTAAAATACATGTCAGATGCCATCTGAATTTTGGGTGAGATTAGATGCAAAGTGGATCTGTAGTAAGAGAAAGAAGTTAAGTATCAAATACCTATCTGGAATTTTATGCAGTGAATATGAGAACACTGTGAAAATCTATTGGGAAGTAATAAATTTGTTACTCATAGAAACAGTTGAGTATTTTACAAGTGGAACACAGGGCTATAATATTACTTTGGGAAAACATATTGCCAATATCAACCTAAGGAAAAGAAAAACTGATATTCTTCTCTCTCCAAAATGGGCTTTGATAAATCATATTATGTATAAAATGTTCAATTTGTTTTAGGGAATCTATCTTAACAAATCTATCAGTTTTTGTTGTTTTTCAATACTTTTGCAGTACTTTTAGCATGGTACATACACTAAAAATATTAGCCATTAGGCACTTAAAAAAACCCCAAAACTTCAAACTTCGTATCCTTTAAGATCCTGACTTTCCTTCTAGGTCTATTCCATGTACCCTACCCCTCTAATACCCATTCTCTATATCTGGAACACCAAATATTTTTATTTTAAAATTGCTTGCATTAAAATAGCAATTTAAGATACAATTTTAAAAATGGGCTCAATTTAAGTCTAAGCTTCATCAGGTTAAAAAACTTAACAATTAAAATATGCAATTAACAAATCAAAGTGTTGAAAGGCTCACAATTAAAAAAAAAATAGCCTGTGCCTCATCTCTCTTCTCCCCATCTCTGCTTTTTATTTTAAAGAGACAAACACTTTTTAGCTACTGAAAGCTGTTTATTCTGCTAGCAAGTTCCATTTTTCTAAATAATATATATTCCTAGCTACTTCTTCATTTAATTATTTTAGAACTTATCTCTTGACTTCTTATCAGTAGGATTTTATCAGTTAGTATGCCTCAACTTGTAGTAATCACAATCCCACCTAGTTTAAAAAATGAGAACTACAGCCGAGCACAGTGGCACGTGCCTGTAGTCCCAGCTACTCGGGAGGGAAGGATCACTTGAGCCCAGGTTTTCAAAAACAGCCTGGGCAATATAGGAAGACTCCCGTCTCTAAATAAATAAAATTTTGAAAAATTTACAAAAAAAAAAGAAGAAATGAGAACTGCATTTATTTTCACAACTGGAAGCACAGAGTTTATGAGAAGCCTCAGAGTCAGCTTCACCCAGCAGCTCTAGCTCCATTTCTCTCTTCTCTTCTGTGTGATGTCTTCATCTTTACATTGATTGCATCTCTTGTGGGAGCAAAAGAAATGTAACAGTTCCTGGTTTCACAACAACACACCCAACACCCAGAGGCAAAAAAGAAGCTCATTCTCATCTTTCATTTAAAAAAAAAAAAAAAAAGCCTCCTCTCTCAATTCCTAAACAAACCTCTCAAACTCTTTATTCCAAATTGGGTTATATGCCCATTCCTTAACTATGCCCTATGGCGTGGGGAACGCCATGAATTTATTGGCTTAGACCTGCCCATCTGTAAATGTAGTAGAGTGGCAAGCAGGATGGGATTACACTAATCAATTTAAGTTAATCAGGCTAAACTCTAAAGCTGGACCATGTGGCCACTATCCTATGGGAGAAAGACAGATGGAGGTTGGATCAACAATGCCAACTTCCACTATGGGCGTTTAGCACTCACATACTACATCCACCCCTACCACTCCAATAGAACTACTGTCTATCACCATATTTTTTAAAATCAATAACAATATTTACTTCATGTTGACAATAGATGGTAGATTTTGTTTCCTTTCTGTATAATTGTTATGCTTCACTGGTAATTTTTAATTGCTGCTTCTTAAAAATCCTACAAAATTTACTTTTAATACATCCTTAAGTTTTCCAAATGTTTCATCCTATCAGTTTATCAGGGAGCTTATGTATTAGTAAGGGAGAAGACAACAGACAAGACAGGTAAAATAAAGTAATTGCAAATCATGATCGTTACTACGAAGGAAATAAACAGGGTAATTAGAAAAAGTAACAGAGGAAGCCCTCTTTGGAAAATGTTTTGGAAGCCTCTCTAAGGAAGTGACATCTGGCCTCAGACCTAAAGGATGACAAATAGCCCTATGTGTGAAGAGCCAAGGAAGCATTCCAGGAACAGAAATGACCAGAGCAAAAGCCTGCAAGTGGAAAAGAATTTGGCAGGCTTGAGGACAGAAAGCAAGCCAATTGGCTGGAATATAATGAGTAGAGGGGAGTGATAGGGGATGGGATTTTGGAGAGTTAGACTGAAGTGAGATCATGCAGGCTCTTGTTAGACTCAATGGAAAGAAGGGTGAATTTTTCTGAAAGAGTGCTAAGCAACATGATTTGTTTTACATTTTTAAAGACCCCTCTCTCTATGATTTCTATACGAGAGTGGCAGGCAGGGGGAAGGCACAGAACAGAAATGGAAGTATGAAAAACAGGCGGAAGTCCTACTACCATTCTCTTCCTTGCAGCAGTTCTATTTTACTGTAGATTTGGGGCTATACAGAGTTTTTTTTTTTTAAGTTTGAACCCTTTTCAAAATGTCTAATTAGTTTATTTTATTAATGTCATTGAAAACTGCATGTTGATTTAACTGTGAAAACCCATAGGACAACAATATGGAGAGCTAATTGTACTTCTTTCCCCTTCCTATCAAATATGTCTATTTGTCTAGGCTAATTATTTTTGATGAGTTAGGTAGGTTCATATACTACCTCCTCGGGAAGTTTTGTTAATGGCAGTATATGAAACAACAGTTTTGCACAGTTTTTACTTACATTTCTCTAAAGTGATATTAACTAGTCAGAGGAAAAAACAGAAACATGATTCATAATAACAAATGTTAAGAAACCATAAAATCAAATTGATTGAAAAATCACTTTTTAAAAGTAAAATATTCATGCCTTATACCTGTTATACCAAGTCTAATTTCAGGTAGTTAAAAAATTAAGATGTACAGAGAACTTAAAAAATGAAGAGAAAGAGAGAAGTTTCTAGCCAAATGAGTATTTTTACTTCCTCAAATTAATGTTAACACAAAATTAGTAAAAATGAATTCAGATAAAAATTTAAAAATAATTTTTTAAATTGTTGCATGAGTGCTCACTCTATTATCAACTCTATTTCTTACTCACTTATCTTCAGCAGTATCTGCCTCTTCCAGTCCTTTCCATGTCACAACACTTTCCTACCTTAGGGTCTTTGCATTTGATCTCCTTCCTACTTTTCCCATGGTTCTTCCTACAATCAGCTCCATCTCATCCTTCCAGGTACAGCTCAAAGAAGCCTTCTCTGACCACCCTAACTGCTCTTCCCACGTAAATGTCTCGTTACTCTTTCTGATAGTACCCTTTCCTTTACAGAAATCATCCCAATATCTTATTTATTTATAAAGATAGAAGGACTTGCTATGATGCCTAGGTGGGCCTCCACTAAAGCTCGTAGGCTCAAGTAATCCTCCCACCTCAGCCTCTCAAGTAGCTGGGACTACAGGCATGTACCATAGCACCCAGCTTCCATTTGTAATCCTGTTATTTACTTATTCATCTGTCTTTCTCCTCCTCCAATTTCAAACTAGAATGTCAACTCCAAGTGAGAAAAACCCTGTCCTTCACACTGTTTTCCTAGTACTTGGCCTGAGGACAGAGATAGAGAGAGCTTTCAAGAAATATTTGAATTTACACTGCAATCTGTGGACTCAATACAAATTTAACTAGCTCAATTAGAGTATATACTGTATTCAGCAGGAGTATGATAGGACATAATAGGCCCTTGTAAACTTACAAGGCATAAATTAATTGACCCACTTCCTAACCAGTTATTAGAAAATCTGGCCACAACCAGTTTGGATTCCCTTTTATAGAGTCCTTCAGGTACATTCCCAAGTGAAAGACACTGAGGTTCCTCATTTGGGGTAAGGGTACTCACTTATGGCAGGTGCAGATTCCTTTGAATTGGAGAATGGGAGGTGCCTGAGAAGTTGAGATAGTCTGTGGTCTGGGTCTACTGCAGACATTGGGGTTTTATGGCATGCAACTGCTCTACTGTGAAGGATTGCCTGCCGATTTTCATTTAGGGGAGATTCCTTTTGTATTTAGTTAATGCCGAAGACCTTAGTGGGTCAGCTTTCTCCTTAAGTTGTCAATTCTTCTGAACTTCTGTTTCTTAGCAACAGCTGGGACTCTGTCCATCGACATTGTTCTGTTTTAGCCTCACAAGCAAACAAGAGAATAAGCAGGCATGCCAGCTTGCCCTTTAGTCATATCCCTATACACACAGTGCATTCCAATCCTAGTTGCTATTGATAGATGGTGTGAAGTATCATCATATTTCTGTGAGGCATGAAAGGGGGTAGGCAGTAGAAAATATTTTGGGAGGAAGCTGAGGAATTAGAGTTATTACCACTTGCACCTCCTTGAGAGTCTTATTCCTAATACTAAGATTTCACTTTCTGGTATTCAGTGTAAAAACTCTAGTATTAGAAAAAATGTGGCAAAAAAAAATGCTGCAATTAAACATGCCTTTTGAATAACTTGATCTGGTCTTACATTCTCAGACCATAGGCTACAGGCAGAAATGGCTTCCAATAATTGCCAAATTCGCAGAGTTTGCTCCAATCTGCTTTTTTTCTGGAAAACCTGTTTAGAATGCCTCTCTTTTCCAATGTACTCATATATAGTAACCAATATACTTGACATTTAAAAATATTTGGCTACCAAATTCTGTAATGCAACACTCAATGACCAAGTTCTAAAACACTGTTGGAGAAAGTCTGGATAAAAAGATTCACTGCTGCATAACACAAACTAAGTTTCCATCTTAATGGTGGAAAGTCCACATTACCCCCCTATCTCACCTTGAATCAGCCATTTTCAGTTTCTCTGAGGTTTGTTATTTGCAATCTCATTCACAGTCAAATTGAGGCAGGGCTCTTTCAGTTGCAACTGGCTGAAACCCACTCAAGCTAGATTAAGACACAAAATTTTATTTTAAGGATAAATTATTATAAATAATTCAAAGATAGGGAGCAGACCTATCTTTGCAAAGCACTAAGATCAGGAATCAGAAAGCTATCAGGAACTGAGGCAGCTATGATATCTGCGTCTGATATGTCAGCACTGCTTCATGAAAGCAGACTTTGGGGTCAAATTACTTGGGTTTTACTATCTTTAGCACTTACTTTAAGCAAGCTTTTTAGTTCCTTACCTGTAAAGTAAGGATAATAGTACAGGTTGAGCACCCCTAATTAAAAAGCTGAATTGCTCCAAAATCTGAAACTTTTTATTATTATTTTTTAAATACAGCTGGGGTTTCACTATGTTGCCCAGGCAGGTCTTGAACTCCTGGATTCAAGCAATCTTCCTGCGTCATGAAACTTTCTGAGCACCCACATGACACAGCAGGTGGAAAATTCGACACCTGACCTTGTACGATGCATCACGTGTTTCATGCACAAAATTACTGAAAACGCTGTACAAAATTGCCTTCAGGCTATGTGTATAAGGTATATATAAAGCATAAAATATAAAGCATAAAAGAATTTCATGTTTAGACTTGAGTACTCATTCCCAAATATCTAATTATATATATGTGAATATTCCAATAACCCAAATCCTAAACACTTCTGGTCCCAACCATTTTGGATAAGGAATACTAAACCTGTACCTAAATGCATAGACTTATAGCACTTAGAACACTGGGTGACACAGTAAGTAATCTGAGATTACTCTTGTTCTGTATCACAGCTCTCAGATTCTCCACATGCTGCTTGCTACCAAACAACGCAGCCCTGGCCTAAGTTTATATTTTCCCAGTTCAAGTGATCAGCAGTCTGACAAGCTTCTCTCAATCCTAATTTTAAATTCTCAGAAAAATCTGATACATTCAGATAGGGTTCTGTTGTTCAACTAGCTAAAGCCAGAGGTGTTAGGTCACCTAATACATTCTTAACTGCTGAGGCCCATTCCTGAATGTGTGTGGACGTTTCTCAGTGGTGACGGATCATGAATCAAGGCTAAAATTTAAAAAATGTTTTTTATACTTCTCTCAGCTATCTTTTGTTCTCTTATAGTCACAAAAAGTACCCAAGTGACTTATTCTATGTCATACAGCTAATGAAAGATGAAGCTGTGATACAAAACTAGGTTTGAAGCTGATCGAAAGGTAGTGAGTTATCTCAATTGGTTGTTCAGTCAGTTCTAGATTGAACTCTTGTTCTACTCTTTCTCTCCTTCTCACTCCTGCACTTGACTAGTCTTAAAAAACAAACAAACTACGTCTGATTCCAAAACCCATATTCCTTTTACCAAATAATGCATTAGAGTTATTTATATTTATTGACAATATAGTATGTAGTTGACCCTGTATTTAACCAAGCTTGAGACAGAAGACTTCAAGTAGTTAAGAAGTGGCTTTGCTGTTTTTCTTATATGTAATAATAAAAAAAACCCTGGAGTATAACATATATAAAGTTCACAAAAAGTCAACGTGCAGCTTGATGAACTTTCTCATACACATACACAAGTGTAACATTCCAGATCAAGGTATACATTTCCATCACTTCAGAAGCCTCACTGTGCCCCTTCTAAGTCAATACCAACCCCAGAAAGGTCAATACCACCCTGACTTCTATCATCGATTAGTTTAGCTTGTTCCTGAATTTCATATAAATGGAATTATACAATATGAATTATTTTGTGTTTATTTCACTCAATGCAATGACTGTGAGATTTGTCTATGTTACTGTGTGTAGCATTTTCTTTTTTATTACCAGATAATATTCCATTTTATGAAGATGCTTCACTTTGTTCCAGTTTGGGGCTATAATGAATCAAACTGCTATGAACATTGTTACACAAAACTTTTAGTAGGCACATACATTCATTTCTCTTGCGTATACACTCAGGAATGAAACTGCTGAATTACAGGGTAGGATAAGTTCAGCTATAATGAATACTGCACATCAGTTTTCCAAAGTGGTTGTAACCAATTTGCACCCTTACCAGCAATAAGAGTTTGTTACACTATAAATTGTTAACAACAAAAATAACATTGCAGTCAGTCTATTATGCTAGTCACATTTCTTTGTTCTTCAAAATGTATTTTATTTGAGGCTCCTTTGTTACTGGTTATAAGAAAGGGTGAGTAAGCTGTTAGGTAGAGAGTAGATCCTCATTCATTAGCACCCTTACCAAACCACAACTCCAATCTGCGTAAGATTTCACTGGAAAATACTACCTAGCTTGCCATCACTTACAGCAACTTTTTTCAACAAGGGCACTCTTGTCATTTTGAGCCAGATAATTCTTTCTTATGGGGGGAGAGGGGGCTGTGCAGTACACTGTAGGATTTTTAGCAGTATCCTGGCCTCTAACTACTATGTATGAATAGTGCCAACTCCGCAAAACACACCCACTGGGATGACCACAAAAATGTTTCCAGATTTGGGCAAATGTTCTCTTTTGGGCGAAATCCTCCCTACTCAATGGCCATTACCAACCACTGTTTTATAAATAAGTGTCCTGTCCTACCCACATGTCATCTAAACAAAACATTATGAGTCAATACTGTGTTAATAGGATGCTGTCAATGATTTTTCAACAATGGCACATTAGAATCACCTAGAGGAGCTTTTAAAAAAATGCATGTGCCAAGGCCCCACCTCAGAACCATGGAATATAATCCTGAGCATTTTTTTGTATACAACTCCTCAGGTAATTCTAAATTTTGGAACAGCTGAGAATTATGTATCTTCTAAACATATTACTCTTCCCAGGAATATATGCTTTAAAACAGATTTCCATCAATGACTTTTCAAGCATTAGCAGAGGATGAAGTATAGATTTGTGGAATAGGAGGTTCTCAGTTTCAAACCACACCAATTAAGTGACCACCCATAGCCCATAACTGTAAATGATGGTATTGTTCAGTTCCTGTTTGAAAAAAAACAATGAAAACAAATTCTCCCAAATCAGACTTTGAAGATATTAATGTATTTGTTTTTTAGATGATTAGTATGTGCTAATCCTTCCACCTAATTCTTATACAGCAACTGGACACTATTCACCACTCTTTCCATGAAGCCTTACTCATCTTCAATAGCACAACACCCTTCTGGTAACTGTGTAACTCCTCCTTATCCCGTTCATCTTCCTCTACCTAGTCAAAAATAAACTGGAATTCTTCATTGCACACACTTAGGCTGTCTTCCAAGTTTACTTCATGAATACTCAAGACTTTAATTTTTCCCTACACACTTCACACTTAACAGCTTTAATTTTCAGTCTAGACTTCACTTAGCTCCATGGTTCTATCCAGAAACCTCCTGGGCAATTCAAAGGCATCGGAAATTCTGTAGTCTTTTTTCTTTTTTTTTTTTTCCAGGACAGATTCTAGCTCTGTCGTTCAGGCTGGAGGACAGTGTTGAGATCTCGGCTCACTGCAACCTCCGCCTCCCAGGTTCAATCCTTTCTCCTGCCTCAGCCTCCCAAATAGCTGGGACTACAGGTGCATGCCACCATGCCCGGCTAATTTTTTAATTTTTAATTTTTAGTAGAGACGGGGTTTCAATGCGTTGGCCAGGATGGTATCGATGTCCTGACCTCGTGGTCCACCCGCTTTGGCCTCCCAAAGTGCTGGGATTATAGGCATGAGCCACCGCACCCAGCCCAATTCTGTCTTAAACCAAACATAATAACCTCCCTATCTATACATCTCCAAATACATTACTATATAAGTTAATGTCATTCAGCTGCAAACGACTAACATCCCTCCTCCTCCTAACCCTGACTGAATCCAATCCCATCAAGTTTTGTCACCCTTCCCAATTCTACTTCTCTCCACCTCCATTACACTATCCTAGTCTATCATATCATTTCTAACCTCTCTTATCTGCCAAAGACTCCTGACTCAATTAGGAATACTGTGTCTACTTCGACCCACATCTAATCCTTCTTTGGGATTTATACCTAAAGTAAAAACTTTCAATTTGCCAGTCCCATCAAGCTACCACTCAGTTTCAAATCCTTCAATAGCTTCCTCATTGTCTTGAAAAACATACTTCACTTAGCCTTTGGGCCTAGTGTCTCTGTAGCCTCATCTTGTCCAGCTGCTGTTTGCTCCAGCAGTACCATGCTTCTTAGAGTCCCTTATAGATAGGATGGCCATGTAATTTACTATCCAAACCTGGACACTTCTGAAAGTGAATACGGCCTGTTCTTGGCAAACTGGCAAGTGCACTGACATGATTTCTCTGATCCCCGAATCTTTGCCCATGTTGTTTCTTTTACCCAGAAAGCAGCTCTTGTACTTCCCTTTCTTGCCTACCTAATTCATATGAATTCTTCAGCTCTAGATCATGTCACTTCCTTGAGACTTTTCTGACTAGGGTTCTTTATTATGGATTCTCACAGTACTGTTATGTCTCTTCATACTATTTTTCTAAGTTGTAATTTTATAGTGTGGCTGTGTCCTAAACTAGGCTTTAACTTTGAAAGTGTTGGTTTTTGCTGTATCATAATCCCTCCCTACCTTCAGCAGAATGTCTGGTATGTAATATATTCTTATATTTGTATTGAATGAATATCAATACAATGCACTGGGACACAGTGCTCTTTGCTCAAGGACCTCACAATGTAGTATGGAAACAAATGCTATATTGTGATACAATGACATGCTGCACTTACAGAATACTCAATTCCATGTCCAAAAAGGGAGGTCAGAGAGTTTTCTGACAAGTCTCATAGGTTGTCAGCACAATTGTGTCAAGGTACTCAACAGTTCTTGAGCATTTACTTAAACGAACTTATGAAAGATTGACCCGTAAGATAAATGGGTTACATCCACTTACAATGAGAGATACCTTTCCAGTGACCTGAAGAAGCATCTAGAGTACCAAGTGTCCGTTAGGAATGATGAGAGGCAATACTGAGATTGGTCTGTGAAAAAATTAAGTAACTAAAATACTAGGAATATATGATATGTACGTACATCTTTATATATGTTTAGTTTACAAATATATGTGGTATATAACAGGTGACTGATTTAATTAGATTTCAAGTTTGAAGGAAACCTAAAGGATAAGCTGAAGGGAAAGATGTAGAGAAAACAGAGGCCTAAACTAAGCCCGGTAGTGGGATTTAAAAAGAAAGGATGAATACAAAATTTCTACATTAAAATGAGTGGTACAGTTTGTCCCTCAGTATCTGCAGAGAATTAGTTCCAGGACCCCCATTTACCAAAACCTGGGGATGCTCAAGTCCCTTATAGTTGAGCCTCTGTACCTGCAAATCCCTGCAGGTACAGAGGACCAACAGTATCTGGACAGCAGTGAATAAAGAATCTGGGCAAGGGCCGGGCATGGTGGCTCATGCCTGTAATCTCAGCACTTTGGGAGGCTGAGGCGGGCAGATCACCCGAGGTCAGGAGTTTGACACCAGCCTTGCCAACATGGTGAAACCCAGTCTCTACTAAAAGTACACAAAATTAGCTGGGTGTGGTGGTGCGTGCCTGTAGTCCCAGCTACTTGGAAGGCTGAGGCATGAGAATCACTTGAACCCGGGAGGCGGAAATTGCAGTGAAATGAGATAGCACCACTGCACTCCAGCCTGGGTAACAAAATGAGACTGTCTCAAAAAAAAAAAAAAAAAAAAAAAGAATCTGGGCAAGGAAACGAGTGATACAGCATCAATGCAACAATTTTTAAATATTTTTGAGGTTGGCTACTTAACCTTCTTTCTTACTCTGCGTGCACACTTAATTTTTCAGTAGAGGATAGAATCTTTGTATCTTCTTCAATGCCTATTAGATTTTATACATACTTGCCTCTTAGTATCATCTCTAAGAATTTTGTTTGAAATTTAGCTTTTAGTGATTCAAGAATTTATCATTCAAAAATTCCCAAATACAGTGGCCATAAAGAAGGTGGATGAGCCGCTGGTAGATATCAGAATAATCTGGGAAACTTCCCAAATACTACCTAGAACCTAGAAATTCTGCATATCAGAAGAAGGGAAGAATAGGAGTGTCAGGCACGTGTAGTTACAAAAGAACTTTCCAGGTGACTGAGTCCTATCCCTTGCCCAACACTGGGAACTAAACTCCTCTAATTTCTTATTAGGAAAACAGAAAATGTGGCCGGGCGCAGTGGCTCACGCTTGTAATCCCACCACTTTGGGAGGCCGAGGCGGGCGGATCACGAGGTCAGGAGATCGAGACCACGGTGAAACCCCGTCTCTACTAAAAATACAAACAATTAGCCGGGCGTGGTGGCGGGCGCCTGTAGTCCCAGCTACTCGGAGAGGCTGAGGCAGGAGAATGGCGTGAACCCGGGAGGCGGAGCTTGCAGTGAGCCGAGATTGCGCCACTGCACTCCAGCCTGGGCGACAGAGCGAGACTCCGTCTCAAAAAAAAAAAAAGAAAATGTACAGTAAATCTTCACTAGAAGATGACTTAGGACTTTGTAAATTTAAGAATCATTGGAAAGACTTTCTCCGGTTTTGCAAGGACATGGGAAATACTGTCATAGGTTGAGATTCTAGGGTATTTTAATAATGTCCTGATTGTTTTTGTGGTTTCTCATATGCAAATCCTCCAGGCAACAAGGACATAATTATGGAATTAAAATCCTAACCCTGGCATCCAAAAAGCTAACAAAGAAGCAAGTTATCCTGTTTATGTTATATATTTCACAATTCTGGATATATGGTTCCCAGTCTATCCCCACCTAAGGATACCCATTTAGTACTTTGCCTAGTAAAGCATATCACAATTAAGGACCCACAAAATGCTGTCTTGGATTCTGGAAAAGTAATATTCTTTCCAAACAATATGAAATTTAAAAAATGAGAAATTAAATAGTAACAAAAACCTCCTGGTTAATGTTAATTATGTGGAATTTTTCGTTAGTCATGTGTTGAGATTATCAACTGTTTGGCTATTGTTTTAGTACCAGTAAGTGGAGATAAAGCCAGTTTATTAAGTGACACTGCAAATTTAACTACGTTGATAACAAATCATCAAAAAAGTATCTTTGGATTACCTACACGCTTTTTAAAAAATGAACTTGCAAGATTGTTGCAATTTTCCACCCACTGTGTACTTCTGCAAAGCAATAAAGTATGATTTTACTCGAAATCTAAATCTCCAATGTTCAATATTTTATTACAAATTGGGCAAGATCTTTTTTCGAATAGCATGTTTGATGGCACGATATGGCAGAACAGCATATTCAATGGCACAATTAGTAGTAAAAAAACAAACAGAAAACCAGTCTGACGTGCTTCCGGAAAACGTAAAATAGACTGTATACACAGTAATTCTTTTCATAAGACAATGACAAAATGTCAGAGTTGTAATTGAGGACTTTATTAACTGAACTATACTTCTGATTACAACATTCTTTATATGTTAATAGTTTCTCTGGAGAAATTAGGGGCACAGGAAGTTCCTATCATTAAGGATATTAACATAAAGCTTAATATGAAAAATTAGCACTCAGTTCATAATACTCTAGGGACTTCAGAAATGAAGATTTGTATGATCTTTTTATTTCTCACAACCCAGTATTAAAACTATCTAATACCGCGAAGGATGGTAGTGTTCCATTTCGTTTTGCTATTCGATTATTGCTGATAGATACATGTTTTCAAAAAGGCCATGGCCATCTGTTTGCTTTCTCCTACTTCTCCAGATGAATATACCCTTCAATATGTAGTAAATACATATGTGGAGTTATGTTTTGAGATTTTTTTGAAGGATTTGAACCAAACTGTTTAAACAGCTGGTAGCCTAAAACTCTGGAATATTTCCCACAAGGGAAAAATAATTATTTGGGGAACGCATGTTACCACAAACTCATTTGACTTGGAAAGTGGGCCTTTACACCAAATCAAATAACTGAACAATGGGATTAGAAACTTTTAATTATTATTGACCGCCGCCGCTGGGCGCCGTGGCTCACGCCTGTAATTCCAGCACTTTGGAAGGCAGTGGCAGGTGGATCGCTCGAGCCCAGGAGTTCAAGACCAACCTAGCAACATGACAAAACCCCGCCTCTATAAAAGTAAGTAAAAAACAAAAATCATTAACCTTGAGTGAGTCAAGTCCATCTGCAGACTGAAAAAAATAAAGTGTAACAGAATTTTGACTTAAAAAACGCTTTCAAAAAAGCATTTCAATATGCTGTATGTTTCAAAAATACACTTAAAAAATATGTTTCCAACACATTGAAGGGATCTAACTAAGGCCCACAATTACAGTTACGATACAAACTGTCAGCTAAAAGGCAGCAACTTAAGCTGAGACAGTTACTAACATCCCTCGAGTAGCGTTTTTTGTTGCGATTCGGCGCCGCACCCTTCACCCCGCCCTCCGGGGAGGAACCTAGAAAGAAAGGGTGGTACATTTCTAAACCAGGCCACCCACACATGAATCAAGCGGCATCACAGGCTGTCAACAACCAGGTCTCTATTTTGTCTCCTCCTCAGGCGCCCCGCCCGTGCGGGACATCAGCTCCGAGGGAGCGTCAATCGCAGATCGCCCAAGCGTTAAGAGGTGGCGAGAGGCCACCACGGTTGCCCAACAGTTGCGTTCCCAGGCTGCCTACTGTGACGCAGCAGCCCCCGCCCGGACCCTGAGGCCTGGCGCTCCGACTGAGCCGAGGCCTGTGCTACCCGACACTCCTTGCGACCCGGCCCCTTAGGCTTATTCAGCGCGGCCCTTCCCGGTTTCCCGAGTCCCATCGCAGTCTCTCCCCACCCCGTTCCTCCCCGGTTCCTTGTCAGTCTCCGCCGCGATGTCCTTGCGCAACCATCCCAAGTGACATTAGCGCCCATACCCGCACGGAGCGAGCCTGAAGCTCCCACTTCCCGGAATTCAACGCCGGGCCGCTAAGGGCGGGCACCCAAGCGAGGATCAGCGGACTAAGGCCGCGACCAGAGTCCGGCGGCTTCCGCGCAGAGCCCGGCGGCCTCCGCGCACCCAAGGTGCGCACTCCCATTCGTGCGCGTGCGCGCCCTCCCCCCCCCCCCCCCCCCCCGCCCCGCCCCAGCACCAATCGCTTTTTTCCTACGCCCACGACTCTTCAACGAAGTCCCTCCCGCCGCCCGCGCGCGAGCAGAAAGGCTTCGGCGTGCGCGCGCCCGTCCGTTCGCCGGCCCGCCTCGCGCTCTGTCGGGAAGGGGAGTGAGCAGAGGCGCTTACGTCGCGCGGGAGGCGGAGGCGACGGCGACCTCGGTGGCGGCGGCGGCTACGACGGAGACGGTTGCGCTCGCTCGCTCTCTCGGCGTCATGGCGGCTGCCGGGGGCAGATAAGCGGAGGGAGCGGGAGCGCGCGCGCGACGGCGGCAGCGGCGGCGACGACTCGTTACTTATAGCTCTTGCTGCCCTCGCCCTTGGTGCTTCAATAATGAATTGTTAGCTCCACTCCGCAGGGGATCGCGCGTTGGTGCTGCGGGCCGGGGCTTCCCCTTCCCCTCCGCGTCTGTCCCCTTCCCCCTCCCCCGCACGGACTCTTGCTTACCCTGAGACGCCGGAGCACTAGGACTCGGCGGCAGAGATCCCGGGCCTGGGCGCGGGGGAGGCCGTCCACACGAGTCGGCTCCCTCCGCCCCGCCAAGCCCGCCGGTAAGAAACGGGGCGGCGGGCGGGTCAGGATGTGGCGGAGAGGACAGGAGCCGGGCGGGCGGAGGGCGGGCGCGGCGCGGTGGCCAGGCGGCGGCCCAGCGGCCGGGCGAAGGCCGGGTGGCTCTCAGTGCCGGTGGTGGTGTACGGGCCCGGCGCGCAGGGGGCGTGTGAGGCGAGTACAGGCCGGGGCCGCAGAACGCATCCTTGCCCCGGCCTGGCGGCCCTGCCCCGACCTCTTCAGCTTGGTGCCGACCGGGCCGCGATAGGAGACCCCCGAATGGCTAGCACTTAGCCGGTGCGTGGGTCCTGCCGCCACCCGGGCTCCCAGCACGTGGGGAGCGGCGGGAGGGGGAGGGGGCGGCGGCTCGGGCGAGCCTGGGAGGGCGCGGGGCGGGTCTGCGGGAAGTTTGAGGCGGGAAGAGGGACTCCTGGACCGGGATGGAGGCCCTGGGAGAGGGGGGCAGGTCCGCGAGGGAGGCTGATTGGAGCGCGCGGGATGGATGAGTGAGGATGGTTTCCAAACCTTTTTCGAGTGCCGCTTTAAAAACTTAGCAGAAGCAAAGCAACTGCTAAAAGAGAGGATTGAAGAGGTTTAATAACTTAGGGTAGTCATTGTGGAGACGCTTGAGAGGACACAGCGCTGTGTGCGCTTGGAGCTTCAGAACTCAGGGTTGTGAAAAGGGTCTCAGAGGACTTATTCGGATAAGGGAGATGGAGGGGAAAGGAAGTTAAAATGTACAGAGAAAGCCATTTTGAGGGACGAAAGGAGGGTGAAAAGGAAAGAACGAAAAGGGGAGTGAACTTTTTAAAGGAAGAAACGGGAAAGGCAGTTTGTTAACATACTTAGATTTTTTAAGACTTAATTGTTCAGTAAGGCTCTTTGACTAGGGTTGAGATTAATATTTAACATTAGAAATAAATGTTGAGTAGAACGGTTACTTTTTAGATAACTGTTCTTGCAGAGTCTGCTGGACAGTAGTCTAGAGAATTAACATCCTGATCCAGATGCAGACTTTGCTATCATTGAGTTGGTAACAGTCTGTTTCCCTCCCTCTTTTGTGGAATGGAAATAATCGTAGGAGTGAATTCTCTTTGCTGAGGTCGGAGGACAGCTCTGCTCTCAGTTGGCTGTCTCGGTACTTTCTGGCTGGGGAAGGATCTGACGTCTCCTTCCCCCGCTTCTTCCTCTCCCTCCCCTGCCAGAGATCTCCTTTGTTTATTCGTGGATGGCTTGTAGGTGATTCTTCAGTGTTGTACTGAAATCTTTAAAGGTGGAAATGGAGTGTCTTGGTTCATTATTCTTGCCCCAAATTTTTTACGTAAAAAATCAGATATAGTGTATATTCTATTACCTTTTCAATTTTTTTCACAAAATAAAAACCAAGTGCAAACTGGATAAGTATTATTTAAATGTTATCATCCCACTATCCGTTTACCTGTTAACACATTTATTTTGAGCTATGCATTTTTGTTGAGATTATATGGTATCTTCTATTTGCCTGTTCCTCCCATGGGAGCGTTTTCAGAACTTTCTCACTCAAGTATATGAAGTTCTTGGTGATAGGAATGAGGGCTTAATTAAAGGTAGCCGCCTCCTGCCCCCCCCCACACTTCATTTATTGGACCAAGTTATCTAATAAGACTCTGTTGTCTACCCTTGGGATGTATGCATATGTTACATCGTATCACCTTGCTTTAGGAGTCTGTAAAAACATTGTTAGTTGCAGTTAGTCTCTAAAAATCTTATCACCCCACAAATATTTTAATTTTTCTGTCCGAAGTATATTAGCAGTTGCATACTAAATTCTAGTTAGCAGTCAGGAGTGTAGTTATTAGAAGTCTAGATATTTTAAGTACTTAATAAAAGGCCCCCACTTCTTCCTTAACACCTCTAGTCTAATTGGCCTACGTAGATTTGTACGTTTTAGACGGGGCTTATTTACCTTTTTTCTGCAGGAAATTTTCTTAATTTATTAATATATTTTCTTTAGGTGAATCAAAGGAGAGTCCCAGAAAACCTGTGACTGTTGAAGAAAATTCATCTGTCAATTTTTATATTCAAGGAGTCAGTATTTATATTCATCTTTTAAACTGGGAAGATTTATATTTTACTTTAAAACTTCTTGATAATAATTTACAATGAATGGACACAGTGATGAAGAAAGTGTTAGAAACAGTAGTGGAGAATCAAGGTAAGTAAGCACTTTGTTATCAATTGTTTACTATGAAGAGAGTTGAAAACTTGACTCTATTTTTTCTTTATTATTATTGTTGTTATTTAGTTTTCCTCATAGATAGCAGAGTTTTCAGGTTTTCCTCTTAGCTATCCAAATACTAAAAAAAATTCTGGTATACGAACCTTTTTTCATAATAGAGGTTTTAATTATGTTTTTCATTCAGATACACAGTAGATCTTAAATATAGAAAGTTTTTGTTTACTTAAATCTATTTGGAAGTTTATATTTGAGCTAATAATTAAGCTGGAGCATGTATAATAGATTTAAATTGTTTTGACTGTTAGTGAAATTTCTAGATGAAGGCAATATAAATTTTTTCACTCATCTTTTTCTGGCATTTTGTCTTCTATACCTGTACTGTCCAGTGTGGTAACCACTAGCCACATGTGGCTATTTAAACTTCAATTATGAAATATTCAGAATTTACTTAGTCATACTAGATACATTTCAAGTGCTGAATAATCACATGTGGCCAGTGGCTACCATATTGGACAGCACACAGAAAACATTCTATCACCGGAGAAAGTTTTAGACAGTGCTGAGCCAGACATTTGTTGAAATATTACTGTGGCCCTTTTTTATTTTCAGATTGGAGTTTTAATTATCTGTAAAGAAGTTAAGAGTTCTTGCTTGGGTCAACTGTTTGCAAAGAAGATTCTTTAAATTCTGTAGCTCCCAAATTTTGAGTTATCTGCACATTAGTTTACAATCCATTTAGTTATATGCATTATCATATATAGAAATTAGGAATGTGGGCATTGGAGTCAAACTATTTACTTACCCTATTTCTCTTATTAGTTGTGTGAATTAGGGCAAATTACTTAATCTCTGAGGCTCTGATTTTTGCCCCATAAAGAGGGGATTACACTATTGTTTATCTTATTTAAAGTTCATGGCTGGGCTTGTTGGATCATATTTGTAATCCCAGCACTTTGAGAGGCTGAGGCAGGAGGATCACTTGAACTCAGGAGTTGGAGACCAGCTTAGGCAGCATAGTGAGACCTTGTCTCTAATTTATAAAAAATAAAATTAAAAAAAAAATTTGGGGATTGAGATGCTTCATGTAAAGGGCTTAAAATATTTTCTGAGATAATGAGCACTGAATATTTGCTTATTGTAACCAGCATATTTTGTGTAACACAGGATACTATATAACAAAAACATTAATTACAGTGATGGAAACATGGGGGTGGACAAGAAACAGGAAAGTTTTGTCAATTAGGAAGATTAAGAAAAAATGTTAGATAGAAAACTAAATAGTGGTATTTGTATTTGATCTGAAACTTGGACTTTTCTGTTTCTTTTTTTTTTTTGAGACAGAGTCTTGCTCTGTCGCCCAGGCTGGAGTGCAACCTCCACCTGGCTCACTGCAACCTCCACCTCCACCTGGCTCACTGCAACCTCCACCTGGCTCACTGCAACCTCCACCTGGCTCACTGCAACCTCCACCTCCCAGGCTCAAGTGATTCTCCTACCTCAGCCTCCAGAGCAGCTGGGATTACAGGCGCTGGCCACCACTCACAGCTAATTTTTGTATTTTTTTTGTAGAGATGGGGTTTTGCCACGTTGGCCAGGCTGGTCTTGAACTCCTGGCCTCAAGTGATCCACCTGCCTTGGCCTCCCAAAATGCTGGGATTACAGGCGTAAGCCACCATGCCTGGCCTGACACTTGGAATTTTCTGACCTTGCTAGTTATACTTTAGTTTATCAGCTTTCATACGTACTGTTTGGATAAACAAGAACATCATAGAGAATAAAATAAGGAACAGTTATGGAAAGCAGCATTATTACTTGAACAAGTATTGGTCTAGGAGTTATAAAACCTGAGTTGATGCTATCTCTGCATTAATAGAACTCATATGATTGCCTCAACTCTAAGGATTGAACTGATATTAAAGTTTCATTTTAATTAATTACAAAGTGCATCGTAAAGTTTCAAACAGTAAAGTCTTACTAGAATCACCAGAGTTGAGGTTTAATTAAAAGACTTTTGAATCTCAGCTTTGATTCAAATCTCTATTGGTATGCTGAGTACTGACTATAGTTAAGTAAATAGAAGAGTCATATTGTCCACCCACAATTTTTTTTTTTTTCTTTTCTTTCTTTTTGAGACAGGGCCTCACTCTGTCACCCAGGCTGGAGTACGTTGTGTAGTCTCAGCTCACTGTAGCCTCTGCCTCCACCTCCTGGGCTCAAACGATTCTCCCACCTCAGCATCCTGAGAGGCGTGCATGCCACCACACTCAGCTAATTTTAAAATTTTTTGTAGAGATGAGGTCTCACCATATTGCCTCAGCTTGTCTTGAACTCATGGGCTCAAGCAGTCCTCCCACCTTGGCCTCCCAAAGTGTTGGGATTACAGGTGTGAGCCACCATACCCGGCCTCACATTTTCTTATTCATAGTTGGAATGGAATGGTTAGTAGGTAGAAATACCTAGAGGAAACAAAGGAACCAAACTACTCATAAAATAGGAAATAAGACTTGAGAGTAAATCTTCTAGTTGGATATGCAGACAGATCATGTGCTGGTATATTCTGACTACTTACCTGTTCCAGTATTTTATATATTTTTCTGCCATATCTAAAACGAGGAGGAGTAATAAGTCCAATTTGATACTACAGATGAAAAAAAATTAAACCTTGTGGCTGAGCGCAGTGGCTCACGCCTGTAATCCCAGCACTTTGGGAGGCCAAGGCAGGCAGATCACCTGAGGTTGGGAGTTCGAGACCACCCTGACCAACATGGTGAAATCCTGTCTCTACCAAAAATACAAAATGAGCTGGGTGTGGTGGCCTGTAATCCCAGCTGCTCAGGAGGCTGAGGCAGGAGAATTGCTTGAACCCAGGAGGCGGATGGAGGTTGCGGTGAGCCGGAGATCGCGCGATTGCACTCCAACCTGGGAAACGAGTGAAACTCTGTCTCAAAACAGAAACAAAAAACAAAAATAAAAAAATTAAACCTTGCGAAATCAAATTTAAGGAATCTTTTACAATGCATACTCAAATAATTGCAAAGCATATTTCTTTAATTATTCAGAGTTAATTCTGCCATACAGATTTTGTATGCTTCTGAAAAGTGTGGTTATTAAGTTACTTAGTTTTTACAAATGCCTTGGAGTTTATCAGGAGAGAGACCTTCTTTTTTGCCTTCATTTTCTTTCTTACTGCTGCTATACTATGCTCTACTGTCATTAACACTCAATTCCCACTCCCTTCCCCAGAAGCTTTTGTCGTAAGACATTTCAAAGAAGGGAGATTGTGTCTAGTTAAAAGACTGAGGAGGTGAACTTTAGAGGTAGAGGGATTTTCTTGCAAAAAAACCTAAAATTTCCATAACTATGAATATTAATATGGAGTAATTTTTTTTCTTTTTTTTTTTTTTGAGCTGGAGTCTTGCTCTGTCGCCCAGGCTGGAGTGCAATGGCATGACCTTGGCTCACTGCATCCTCCGCCTACTGAGTTCAAGCAGTTCTCCTGCCTCAGCCTCCCTAGTAGCTGGGACTACAGGCATGCACCACTGCATCCAGCTAATTTTTGTATTTTTAGCAGAGACGGTGTTTCGTCATGTTGGCCAGGCTGGTCTCGAACTCCTGACCTCAGGTGATCTGCCCACCTTGGCCTCCCAAAGCACTGGGGATTACAGGCATGAGCCACCGTTCCTGGCCCCTGATATAATTAGATTAGAAATATACTTTGTTTCTAAAGTTGATATTCATTGTAAGTAGCTTTTTAAAGTAAATTTTGGTTTTTTTAGTGGCTAGAATTCTGTAATGTATTTTTGCTTCAAAATTTCCTTTCTCCTTTGTGAAAGCTTATTAAACGGAATAGAATTAAGAAAGAATTCATTTGGCATTTGCAGGTTACAGTTAGCTTTCTATTGAAAAAAAATTTTTAAGTGTTCTTTCTGTCTGGAGAGCTCTCTATAACTATTTACTGAAAGGAAGAAGAATGCACAGGAAAAATGTGTCTCTTTGGCTATGCTGTTGCTGACAGTCTTGAAATTTAGTTACTAAGAAATGTGGGCCAGGATGCACCTGTATAACAGTTACAGTTCAACACAAAGTTTTATATAACTGAAGTTAAGCTTTTTAAAGATAATGCTGGAAGATTTCAAAGCATCAATTTGCAGCTGTGTGGATTTGTGGTGGTATTTGCAAGCAAATTTTTCAAATCCTGGTAGACTTTTTTTTAGTGTGTGTTTTTTGTTTTTTTTTTTTTAATTGAGATGGAGTCTCACTCTGTTGCCCAGGCTGGAGTGCAGTGGCACAATCTTAGCTCGCTGCAACCTCCGTCTCCTGGGTTCAAGCAGTTTTCTGCCTCTGCCTTCTGAGTAGCTGGGATTATAGGTGCCTGCCACCACGCCCTGCTAATTTTTGTATTTTTAGTAGAGGTGGGATTTCACCATGTTGGCCATGCTGGTGGTCTTGAACTCCTGACCTTGTGATCCACCCACCTCGGCCTCCCAAAGTGCTGGGATTACAGGCATGAGCCACTGCGCCTGGCTGGCTTTTTTTAGTTTTAAATAAGTTATCTCGAGTGATGATTTACTTCAGGAATGGCTATATGGTTAAAGATCAGAATGGTGTATGAGTTACCTTTCAAACATTACTTTTCTATATATAGTCATAAGATAATGTGTGGGCAAACAGTAATGTGATGTTACCCCTTTTACTCTGCTTAAGTAGTTGCTTGTTTAAGATCTTGATGACTGATGGGTTATATATGGTGCAGTTTTGTGTTTTAAAAAGAGTATTACTTTATGATGAATGGAGAAAATGTTTAAACTTTTTTTAAAATGAGAAATATTTAAAACTACAGAAATAGAAAAGTTGCACCAGGTGTGGTCCGTGGACCAGCAGTGTTGGCATCATTTGGGAGCTTATTATAACTGTAGAATCTTGTGCCTCCTCCCAGACCTACTGAATCAGAATCTTCATTTTAACAAGATTCCCAAGTGATTCTTATGTATTACGTTCATATACATTTATATGAAGCTATTCGTCTGGAGTCATAGCATCTTGCTACTTTGTTATTGATGTTGTTATACATGGTTTTCATTTTCTGGGAACCTCCAATTAACTGTGTCTTGAGCAGGACTAGCAAGAGGCTAGGTAAGTTTCATTTCTCCGTAAGCAGTAACAATGGCAACCGATGATTGTTGAGCTCTTACTGTGCCTTAACCTAGCATGATGCACATAGGGCATTGCACATCACTTGAATTACCACAGTTCATCCTCACAAAACTTCTGTGATGTATACAGTGTTATGATTCCCACTTTCCAGATGGGGAAACAAGATTTATAGCCATTTTATTTATTCTTTTTTTAAAAACTATTACCTAAACTCTATACTTTACTTGGATTTCATTGATTTTTCCATTAACTCCCTCTTTTCTGTTGTAGGATTAAATCCACAGTGCCACATCGCATTTAGTTGTCACATCTCCCCAGTCTCCTTTCATCTGTGAGAGTTTCTAAGTCTTTCCTTAGTTTTCGTGATCTAAATCACCTTAAGAAATACTGGCCAGATATCCCATAGAACGTCTTTGAAATCTAGATTTGTCTGGTTTTTTTTTTTTTTTTTTGAGGTGGTGTCTTGCTTTGTTGCCCAGGCTGGAGTGCAGTGGCGCGATCTCAGCTCACTGCAACCTCCGCCTCCTGGGTTCAAACAATTCTGCTACAGCCTCCCGAGTGACTGGGACTACAGGTGTGCGCCACCATGCCTGGCTAATTTTTGTATTTTTAGTAGAGACAGGGTTTCTCCATGTTGGTCAGGGTGATCTTGAACTCTTGACCTCAGGTAATCCACCCGCCTTGGCCTTCCAGAGTGTTGGGATTACAGGCGGTGAGCCACCACACCTGGCCTTGTCTGTTGTTCTTAGGATAAACTAGGGTTATTGGTTTTTAGAAAGAATACCACAAAGATAAAGTGTGCTAGTCACATCATATGGGAAACATGTTATCCTCATGACATTACTGGTGGTGTTAACCTCTATCACTTGGTCAAGGTAGTATTTGCAAGTTTCTCTACTGTAAAGTTACTGTTTTTTCCTTTCCATAATATATTCTTTGGAAGCAAGTCACTTTGTCTAGCCTACGTTCAAGAGGGTTGGGATAGGAATTAAATTCCATCTCCTGGTGGGGGGAGTATTTACATATATTAAATGGAATTTCTGTAAGGAAATTTATAAATCGTTTATACATGTATGGATTTATGTATGTGCTTTGAGGTGTAATCCAGCTTAGTTGTAATCCACTATAAAATACGTATTTGTATATAATATTTATGTATTTATGTATAATAGGTACTTTTATGTATCGAATGTATAATAGTTGACTTTTTTGTTACTTAAATTGATCTAGCCTTGGCTCTTGGAAGCTTTTTTAGGTTGGCTCGTATGTTTCTTTTACACACTCCCTTACTTTTACCCTAGAATCAGCCACTCTCCAAGGAGCCTTGGTTCTATTTTTTTGGAGAATGGCATTAGAAACCAAGATTTGGATACTGGGTGTGCTTGTTGATATTCAAGTGTCACTGCTTTTATTTCCTCTCAGTGAACAAAGTAGACAGAGCTAGGTAATATATCTAGATATACTGTGTATACCTAGGTATGTATAGTCATCTCTGTATCCTTACATCTGTATACATATTAACTCATACATAAACATGAGTTCATACCGATGGCTCCAACTCTAATCCTGTGCTATAGAGTTCATTCTAACCTTTCTTATTCCTTTGTAACTTCCTTATTCAACAATGAGAAACCTGGCACTGACCATCCACCATTTATGTGCTTATATATTCACTCCTAATATATATGTAAAGCAGTTTTAGAATTTTTAGGATATACTTTATCAAGAGAAACTAATTTTGCAACTAAAATATGGTGTTTACATACAGTACGCTTTAATATTTAGCCTTTAAGTTTCTAGTCAAAACACTGTTTTCTGATGTTGGTCAAGTTCATTTTTCCCTCACCCCTTAGAGTGTAATTATGTGATAAATTTGTGATAAAATTAGATTCATTTGTGACAATCTGTATTCCATCCTGTGATCATCATCATACTGGTTGATTTTTAAAATTTGCATGTATTAATGCTTATTCCATGATGCACAGTTCTGTGGGTTTTGACAAGTGCATAGAATCATTTATTCTGTACTTCAGTAATGTACAGAACAATTCCTTCATCTTAAAAGGTCCCAGATCTACTGAACCAGAATTTCCATTTTAATAAGATTCCCAGGAGAATTGTATTCATGTTAAATTCATATGCATGTATATGAAGCTATTCACCTATAGTCATTCAGCATCTTGCCATGTTTCAGGGTTATAAATTAACTTCAAGAAAGATTATTATAATCTAGGGGTGATAATGGAATAGCCAGTTTAAATATACTATTGAGTATATTCAAATTTGTGGGGCCAAATGGGCATGCAACTGAGGTAAAAAGGAAATGGAGGGTACATTACTAGAGTCATTTGATGAGCTATTTTGAAAGTTTTCCTAACATGCTTTAACTTTTGTAATTTTAATAATGATGACAAATGTAGTTTGAAAAGGAAGGAAGAACAAATGATATATATTCAGAAGGGTGTTGGAGAGGAAGTTTTTTTTTTTTTTTTTTTTTTTTTTTTTTTTTAAAGACAGAATCTTGCTGTGTTGCCAGGCTGGAGTGCTGTGGCATGATTTTGGCTCACCGCATCCTCCAAGTGATTCTCCTGCCTCAGCCTCTCGAGTAGCTGTGATTACAGGCACGCGCCACCATGCCCAGCTAATTTTTGTATTTTTCGTACACACGGGGCTTCATCATGTTGGCCAGGATAGTCTCGATCTCCTGACCTCGTGATCTGCCCACCTTGGCCTCTCAAAGTGCTGGGATTACAGGCGTTAGCTACTGCGCCCCACTCAGGAAGATGTTTATAGAAGTCGTAGTCCCCCATTAAAGAAGTATGCAAGTCCCCTAATAAGGAGAATGTATTTGACATCTAGCTTTGCAGTTCTTTACCTGAGGTTTATTCATTGTTAGAAGTTTTTGGCCAGGCGCGGTGGCTCACACCTGTTATCCCAGCACTTTTGGGAGGCCGAGTCGGGTGGACCACAAGGTCAGGAGATCGAGACCATCCTGGCTAATAGGGTGAAACCCCATCTCTACTAAAAATACAAAAAAATTAGCTGGGCGTGGTGGCGGGCACCTGTGTTCCCAGCTACTCGGGAGGCTGAGGCGGGAGAATGGCGTGAACCCAGGAGGCAGAGCTTGCAGTGAGCCAAGATTGCGCCATGGCACTCCAGCCTGGGAGACAGAGCGAGACTCTATCTCAAAAAAAAAAGTTTTTCTGTGACTTAGTTCCAGGTGAAGGAAGGAAAAAAAAGGAAGCATAGCAGAAAAAACACTGCCAATGGGGAGTGTATTCCCCATGTGAATGGGTTGGAACCACTAGTTTTAGGGAGAGATTCCAGGAATCTCGTACCAGAATCAACTTATATATATGACTGAGAAAATTAGTGTTTATAATTGAAAATATATTATGTATCACTATGGTATGAGGTGACTGTTGAGTCAGAAGTCAACTTTAAGTGTTAAATTGCACTCAGAAGTTTCTTTGGTGTAGATAGATTGAGATCTAAGTTACTGACATTAAAATATGTAGAGACAAAGCTGGAGATGTGCAAAGTTCTATTCAAACAGTACTGACTTCTGGAATTCAGTGTCTACAGTATCTCTCAGAACTGAGGCGTAAGGCACAAGAATAGTGGAGTACTCTTTGCTTAATGAGAATGACTCCAAATAGCTATTTCTCAGTTCTACTGTTGTTGCTTTCAAAAATACAAGTGTTTGTTTTCAGACAGTTATTTAGATGATTGAGCAATTACTATGTGGTAGATATCATGGGATTCTAAAATTTGAGTTCCTTTAAAGCTTATAATCAAGAAAGAGATAAAAGTCTTCAAAAATACATGTATATGTCAGGTGGATACTGTAAATGCAGAGAGATACCAAAATCTGTGGCCGATCAAATGTAGGAGTGAAGTTTGATCATAAGGACAAGTATGAAGCCCAATATTAATTAAGAGGTTGTTTTTTTTTTTTTTTTTGGTTTCTTTGTTTTTGGAGAAATGGGCTTAAAACCATGATAATCTTAAATTTCACATGTGTTAAAAATGTCCTGGTGATGTGACTTTGCTGGTAAGGCATTTAGACAGGCTTAGGCAAAAAGCAGAGTGATTTAATTTTTATACTAAGGAAAAGTATGTTAGTAAAAGATACTTTATTTAATTTTTATACTAAGGAAAAGTATGTTAGTAAAAGATACTAGTAAAAGATAACGAGATAAAAGTATGTTAGTAAAAGATAACATGCCTTATGTTAAGGCATGGGGCCATTGGAAAAGAGTGAAGTAACAGTCTAAATTCCTACAAGCCTAAAACAAGGAGTCTTTTTGTTTTTATGCTTGAGATTGATTATTATTACTTCTGTAATACTGTTTTCACAGTTCTAAATGATTCAGTCCTCAGTTACATTAGTAAAAGGCAGAGGTTGGATATGAAAAGAACATTTATAATAAGAGAATCAGAATTAGTTGTATATGGGGTACCAAAATTCCTAATCATCTTTTATCTATTCCAATTTTAGAATGTATTTTATAGTGAAGGATTAACTCAGTGTCCAACCTAGTATCTGATACATACTACATTGTTTATTTCACTTTTTTTAACCAAATGACTCACAATAAAAGAAGTTTTTTTTTAGGTGCAGTACACACCTATAGGTATATGCAGGCAGATGAAATGCCACATAACAGTTTTGTTTAAAATTATATATTGCTGGTAACTTCATTTTTTTGTGGCAGTATTCATTAAAGTAATTTAAAAGCATATAAATATTTTAAAACCTTTTTTTTTTCTGAGACAGAATTTCACTCTTGTTGCCCAGGCTGGAGTGCAGTGGTGCAATCTCGGCTCACCACAACCTCTGCCTCCCGGGTTGAAGCAATTCTCTTGCCTCAGCCTCCAGAGTAGCTGGGACTACAGGCATGCACTACCACACCTGGCTAATTTTGTATTTTTAGTAGAAACAGGATTTCTCCATGGTGGTCAGGCTGGTCTCGAACTTCTGACCTCAGGTGAATCCGCCTTCCTTGGCCTCCCAAAGTGCTGGGATTACAGGTGTGGGCCACCGCGCCCTGCCAACACCTTTTTTAAAAAGCAAACTAAATATCAATAATCTCTTTAAAATTGAACTTTTATTTATTTTTTGAGATGGAGTTTTGCTCTTGTTGCCTAGGCTGGAGTGCAGTGGCACAGTCTCGGCTCACTGGAACTTCCACCTCCTGGGTTCAAGCGATTCTCGTGGCTCAGCCTCCCAAGTAGCTGGGATTACAGGCATGTGCCACCATGCCTGGCTAATTTTTTGTATTTAGTTAAGACGGGGTTTCACCATGTTGATCGGACTGCTCTTGAACTCCTGACCTCAGGTGATCAACCCACTTCAGCCCCCTAAAGTGCTGGGATTTTGGGTGTAAGCCACCACGCCCAGCCAAAATTGAACTTTTAAATGTAGGCATTATTTGTGTTAACTTAAATATTATTAATAATAATTTGAAGTTTATATTAAAGTAGTGACAGTAGTAAAATGAGCCCCATGTACACACCAAATAGCTTCAACATATTTCATTTCATAGCCAATCTAATTTAATGTCTTAACTCCTGTTACCCTCTCCCACCTCACTTGATTTTTTGGAAACATAATTTCTCTGTGTTAGACTTCTGCCTGATAATATACTAAAGGGGGAAAAAGTCATTAAGGTTTGCATTGTTATAACTATAAATTAGAGAATTAGAGATTTTCATTCATGTCATTGATATTGTAATAAATTTTAGATGTATGTTAGGAAACTATTTTTCAGTGACTTTTCAATGTATGTATCCATAGCCCTTATTTCTCATCTGATCATTCTCTGCTTGCTAGAAAATATTTACTTTTGAGTTTACCCCAGGTTCAACACAACTAAGTAATCATCTTTGAAATTAGTCATGTTAAAAGTTACTCTTCCTAGTGTCTCTCCACTTTTAGCAGTTTTAAATTTCTTCAGTTAGAAACTTTAAGGAGATAGAATCATATTGTACTTTAAGAAGAGTTTATAGTACAGTTTTGTCTTGGATTGGTAGTTTAGAATGCTGAAAGGAACTGTTGTTTTTGCTGGTCAGTGCTTAACAAAGCAGTGGAACTACCTGGTTTTCAGAGTTGTACAAATGAGAAGATGTTTTCCAGGTTTTCTGAAACCTTTTATAGTTTTTATTTGTACTATTTCATCAAACTTTTTATGTTTATGTGTGTGTATACTTCATCATGATGTAAAATGTATTGTATAGGTCATGGTCCAAAAAGTTTGAAAGCCATTGCTTGACTTTGGCCACTAATTGTGTTTTTTTTGTTGTTGTTAATGCTTAGCATTTAGTCATTGCCTACTACTTTCCAGATTCTTTCTACAGTCATGCTAAAGCGGACAGTGGTCTATAAAATAACTAAAGTAAAGGTCCTGACTTAATGATCTTCAAGACCTAGTTAGGAGAGAGATATATGTATAAAAATAATTGTAGGGCCGGGCGCGGTGGCTCACGCTTGTAATCCCAGCGCTTTGGGAGGCTGAGGCGGGCGGATCACGAGGTCAGGAGATGGAGACCACAGTGAAACCCCGTCTCTACTAAAAATACAAAAAATTTAGCCGGGCGTGGTGGCGGGCACCTGTAGTCCCAGCTACTCGGAGAGGCTGAGACAGGAGAATGGCGTGAACCTGGGAGGCAGAGCTTGCAGTGAGCTGAGATCGCGCCACTGCACTCCAGCCTGGGCAACAGAGCGAGACTCCGTCTCAAAAAAAAATAATAATAATAATAATTGTAATATTGTGAAGGAATTATTAGTAACATGAGCAAAGTATTGTGGGAACATGAGCTAGAGCAATGATCTGTGCCTGGGGAAACCAGGGAATGGCTACCTAAAGGACATAGTTTTGAATAGTCTTATTTTTGAATAGTCTTGAAGAGTGAAAAGTTTCATTGATTGCTTTGGAGAGAAAGCGTTCTCCAGACAGAGGGAAAAGTATGGAGAAAGATACCGTTGCTGAATTCTGAAATCATTCCCCATAAAACCATGCATGTAATTGCATTTCCCCTATTTCCAGTTCCTCAATCAGGAATTGGACGAGTTGTATTTTATCTTTTTACTTTCACAGAAGATATTTTTTTTTCTATGGCATTTTGTTCCCAATAGAAACTCTGGCTCAATACTCATTAGTTGAGGAGATGAGCAGGTGAGTTAAAATTGTGTATGTATAAAACCTGTTCTTTCCAAAATGTTTATTTCACAAATGTTAGTACAGTGTGTTAGCTAGAGAAACAGGGTACTATATTAGAGAACTAAAAACACAGGGGCTTAAATATAACTACTCCTCTTTCACTCCCAGGTAAGGGAGTTCAAACCTTTGGACAGCCTTACTCTTCTTAATGTATGGCTTCCAATACTAGTGGTTGCTCTTTTCAGCTAGCAGGGAGAAGATGCAAAGGGGGAGGATTTAAGGCAAGCCACTTCATTTTTAAGGCTATGATGTAGAAATCACACATCACCATCACTTCTAGCTGTATCTCATTGGCCAGAACCTACTCACATGACTACACTGAGCTGTAGAAGATACTGAGAAAGGTAATCTTTAGGTGGGTGGGCATGTGTCAACCTAAACTGGGGGGATGGTTGTTAATACTAGAGGACAAACAAAGTAGATACTGGGTGGATAGGGAGGGGCACATTTTCTGCCACAAACATTAAGGAATTTTTTAAAAAATAAACTACTCCTCTCATCCTAAGAAATTAGTGGCTTTTATTTTTCTGAACTTCCTTTCAGTTCTCCATATATATTCGTAATTTGTACACTTGTTATTACAGTGTTGGCATTTATTTACACAGCCTTCTCAGCTTGAATGTATTTGTCTGTATTATGAAAATAAAAGGATTAAATAAGAACCTAATATCTGGCACATAGTACCAACTAATAACATCTTTTCCTTTTTTTATTAAATAATTAAATAATTAGTTTTATGTGGCAGAAACCTGAGGCTCATCTAACCAGTGTACAGATATAAATACAACTACAAGGAGAAGAACGGGCTAGAGAGCTAGAGGAAAGTAATTTATGGTTGAACTTCAGAACATGAAGTTAGTCCCAAATTTACCCTATAAGTGTGCGTCCAAAAATTCTTTCAAGAATTCCCTAAAAGAAGGCCACCTCCCCCTTTTTTTAAGAGTTAGGGTCTGGCTCTTGTCCAGGCTATAGTGCAGTGGCACAGTTGATAGCTCATTGCAGCCTTGAACCCCTGGGTTTAGGCGATCCTCCTACCTCAGCCTCCTGAGTAGCTAGGACTGAAGGCATATGCCACCTCGCCCAGCTAAGTTTATATTTTTTGTGTGTGGAGATGGGATCTCATTATGTTGTCCAGGCTGATCTCGAACTCCTGGCCTCAAGTGATCTTTCCACCTCAGCTTTCCAAAGTGTTGGGATTACAGGTGTGAGCCACCATGCCTAGCAAGAAGCTCTTTCGAATGACATTGACACTTAGCAGCTATAGGTGGAAGGGAACAAGAGGCGTAGGATCAGAATTGAGTGCACTATGCTGTATTCTTCAGTAAATAAAATTCTTTGATTTATTTACAGCTCTCTTTGTCAAGCACACAGTCCTCCATTATAATTCTGTGGAAAATTAGTTTACCTTCCATCAGGGTTTCCCCAGCACCCCCAACTGGAATCTAATTCATCTAATCACTATTAACAGGTTAAAAAAAAATAAAGAAAAAGTAGGGAAATTATACAAGAAAGAAAATCTTTATGTGCTAAGGACAGAAGTAAATGAATGTATATGTTATTAATATAATTGAAAATAAATAACAGATCTAAGGCTTTGGTATAGGCTGTCTAATTTACATATAATGTTTAAATACACATAAACAGTCTCTTCTCTAGTGCTACTAGTACTTGCTGAGGTGGCTTTTGTATACGTTTGACTTTGCCTTCTTTATTTTATTTTATTTTTTTGAGACAGAGTCTTGCCTTGTCGCCCAGGATGGAGTACCATGGCTCAATCTTGGCTCACTGCAACCTCTGCCTCCTGGGTTCTAGTGATTCCCGTGTCTCAGCCTCCTGAGTAGCTGGGAACACAAGCATGTGCCATCACACCTGGCTAATTTTTGTATTTTTAGTAGAGATGGGGTCTCACAATGTTGGGCAGGCTCGTCTTGAATTCCTGGCCTCAAATGATCCACCTGCTTCATCCTCCCACAAAGTGCTGGGTTATAGGTGTGAGCCACCTTGCCCAGTTTGACATTTGCCTTCTTTAATGTTCATTTTTATCTTTTCAGATTTGTTTTTAAAAGTGTTGTTAAGTTATTTTATTTCTATTGGCCTAGTTTGGCCAATTTATTGACACATTATACATTAGATAATTGTATTTTCATTTTTCATACATTGAATGTTTACTTGCCTGTTATGTTCACTTTACTTCTGTGGCTTTTAAATTTTTGCATCATTGTACATTTTCACTACCTGCAAAGAAGGTTTCACTATCTTGGATGTTAATAAAGAAAACTTGTGATATAGTAGGTTGCAAAAAATCACACCTCTTACACTTCAGTATATTTTTTTTCTTTTTTTTTCTTTTAGACCATTCTCTATAAGTCAATATGTATTTTAGGATAAAAAAAGTATTCTTTTACTCAAGGCCTGTATTTATTAAGTTCAGGAAAATTTACACTGATTTAAGAGTACTTAAATTCTCAGTCTGCATTCGAGTTTGGTCAATCATCTTTCCGTACAGAGATTACATATTGCATTTGACTATCATATCTCTTTAATCTCCTTCATTCTGGACAGTTCCTCTTTCTTTGTCTTTCATGACATTGGCATTTTGAAAGACTATAAGCTAGTTATTTTATAGAATATATTTCTCAATTTGGGTTTTTCTGGTATTCACTTATCATTAGATCCAAATTATGCATTCCTTACTCTGCGTACCTGGCTGGAGAACTGTGTAGGTAATGATATATCTTCTAAAGTGTTTCGCAGCTGGAGCTCACATTGTCTGTCTGTCCCCATTAGTGATGCTACATTCAGTCACCAGGACATGGTGTCCGGTTTCTCCACTGTGATTTCTAGTTCATCTGTTACAGCTAAGAAGCAATTTGTGAGAAGACACTTTGAGTCTATGTAAATTATCCCTCAGCAAACTTCCCCTAGATTTAGTATCCATTGACGATTTTTTGCCCAAACCAGCGTTTTCTGTGATGACTGCATAATTATGGTTTTCTAATAACCTTACCAGTTGACACTCAGAGCTCTATCAGAGCCCTCCTCTGTGTGTCTGTTTCTGTCATCAGCACAGACTCAAGGGTTCCTGTTCTATTTACTGAGCGGTGATCCTTAACAGTCTTTATTTTTATGCTCAAATCAGATTTGGTCAATGGAAGCCCCTTCAAGTTGGCTCTCATGTCCTTTTGTTTTTCCTCTGTCCTTTTTGACATGCCTCCATATATATATATTTTCGTTTTAGCACAGAAAGATTGTTAGACTCATCTTCTATCTTCCCCATTGCAGCCTTAGAGCCTGCCATTTCTCAAAGGAGCTGTAGTTTATTAAAGTGTGGAGTAGTATTTAGAAGTCAGGATCTAGGTGCTAGGTGATTGTAAATTTAAAACCTCAGAGATGATGAGTTTACATTGGTTGATAAATAGCACATCAAAATACACACTGTCATAAATAAAAAAGATCTGCAGAGGGCCATTTTTTTTTTTTTGTATCACTATTTGTAAATCAAAGAACTGAAAACAACATGTACATCCTTGAGGCACATGAAACCATGGTGCATCTACAAAATGGAGTATATGCAGTTTCACAAAAAATAATGTGTCTACTACTGCAGAAATGATCTCCAGGATATAATGTGTATATAATATGCTACCATTTATTTAAGAGTGTTAAATATGTTAATGATTATTTATGAAAGGGGAATATAAACATTCTTATTCATAATTTGCTTATGTTAAAAAAGAAGAAAATAAAAAATTTTTGAATGGTTACTATAGGGGAAGAGAGGACATAGTGTAGAGGAGTCAAGTATGGAAGCTGAACTTCTGACCATAACTTGTTCTGTAGCTCCGAAGTTGGATCCAAGTAAATAAAGCAACGTAAAATCAAAATTAGTAAGAAAGCAGTCTCTATTTAAAAAAGCAAATGGTCCTAACTGTGCCAAATTGGTGGTCACACACAGATAAATTATTTTACCTGACTATAGCAGTTATTTGACTGTAGAAGTGAGTAGTCCTGAAAACAAAAAGAATTGCGTAGTCATCTTAACTTTAATAATCATTGTTTATGATAATGGTATTATTTTGAAACTATTAAAAATGAAATAAAGCAAATAAATAATTAGTGCCATTTGCAACCAACTCAACCCGAGTGATGACATGAACATACACTGGAAGTAAAAAGCTTGCAGTTTTGAATTTGAATTACATGAATTCTTAATGTAGTTTCTCTAAAAATACACACATCCTAGCTCAATCCATTGAAACATCCTAAATAAGGCAACCAGTCCAGTAGTAATAGGTTCACCGAGTACTTAGATTGCAACTTAGTTTCTAATTTATTATAAATAGAAGGGCTTTTTGATAAAATGGCTGGGTTACAGCCTCAGGCAAGAAATACACAAGATGAGCCTGGTACCATCCTGTGATACTAGAAAGGCAGGTAGGTTATCAAAGACTACTTCAGGTCTTGTCAGAAGGACTTAAGAGCTAATAAAGGGTTTCCTGTTGGCAAAAGATGGGAGAGTTTAGAAATCAACAAAGATGCTGACAGTGGATTAAAATTTATAAAATAAGTTCAAATCCATGAGTTCATAACGGGACTTAAAAAATTATTGGTCTACTTTGAAGGATGCTGGCGATTTAACTCATTTTGAAAACTGGTAAATAAGGAAAAGAAATAAAACCCCTTTTCTTCATGAACTGTACCTCAGAGTTAACAAATATAATGAGGGAAAGTTTCTCTTTATAGAAGTGTTCCACCTAGTAATGAAGAAAAGATGTTTTGGGTAACTGATTAATGATGTCACCATTTTACTGCCTCTGATTAATGGAGGAAGACATGATCATCAATGGCTGCTAAAAATACTAGGTATGAAGTGATGGGGAGCTTTATAGTGGATGGATAAGGCTGGCAGTACCTGAATCCACAGATTTATACTAAATCTCACACAAAAGAAAAAACAAAACATTAAATGCCATCTGGTAGAAGTCCACAACACCACGTATAAACTATTCTTGTCAAGAAGAACTGAATTTGAATCTGATGAAGCCTCTAGATATAATAGCCAGTTAATAAGAAATACAAGGGATAGAAAAATATGTTAAATGATAACACAAGGGTGCACTTAGCAAAATCTGGGAAGCAGAAAAGTGGAAGAAACAATTATGAGACTAAAGGAATAGACTGCTTGGATATTTAATATTCAGTGTACTTAATTTAATGTTTAATAATATTAAATGTCTGTAATATTAACAAAGTGATCTTTTAAGAGATATTAGTATTGCGGAATGTTTACAAATAGTTTCTTAGTTGAATCAAGATTGCTATGAGTTACTAATTGTGGAGCTGGGTGATAGATTCATGATAATTCATCATATTGCTCTATAGTTTATATTTGAAATTGTATATAAAAATAAACTTGAAAAGACACTTTAATTTGAATTACTATTTTATCTTTTAAATGTGGTATTTCTCCTTAATTTACCCTAAGAAAACACTATCATTTTATCACAGTACCTATTAACTGTGGTTTTTCTTTTGTGAATTGAGGAAAAGAATTCAGTGGGTTTATTTATTTATTCTGTGGGTGTATTATCTGAATTAAGAATTCAGTGTTTTTAGTAATCTACCTACCAATTTAATACTGTTATGCTCGTGAGATTTAATACACTTTAAGGTTAATTCAAGTGTTGTACATATATTTCAGTTTTATAAAAGATTAGTAATACTGGTTATTACCTAAAATAAAATATTAATTGGAGATCAGAGATTTAATAGCCAAATTTGTGAGTTTTACATAAAATATGTAAAACCGTGTCTCCTAGATCTCTTTGATTTACTTATTCAGTCATTCATCTCTCCGTGAAACATTGTACTTTTAATGTTTAACGTAAGAGCAGCAAAAAGCAATCCCAGCGCTCAAGGAACATAAGGTCTTAGGTAGGGTACCTGAAAACAAAAACACTACAGTGATTATTACATCGTTTGCTCGTAACCGAGATAGAGATGTATATTCAAGAAGTTTTGGGAGTGCTGAGGAAGTATACCTGATTTAACATTGGGTTGGGATAGAGTTGGCAGAGATTTGTTGGAGGAGTAGCTGTGAGGTGGGACTCAAAAAAATTACATAATAAAAAGAAAAGAGAAGGAATGGTACAAAGGCAGGAAGTGGAAAGAGTAAGTGGCTTTCAGAGAATTACATGTCGCTTGCCATAGCTTGAACTTAGGGATTTAAGTGAGCAACTAGTTGAAAATAGATTGGAGAATTAGAGAGAGATCCTTAAAGGTCTCATAGATGTTTGTTGAACTTTGTTGTTATAGAACAGAAGACTTAAAAAAGAAAGGCCACGATCAGCTTTTTATTTTAGAAAGAGCATTTGCAGCAGTAGGTGGAAATAAAATTACTTTATTAGGGAGAGGCTTTTCACCTATTTTAGCTCAAAGTTTTAAGTCTATAATTTTTTTTTCTGGCCCCATATATATTTTTCTTTCATTTTTAAAACTCTCTTTTTAAAAAAATCATGTAAAACATTCACGTAATTCCAAAACTGAAGACTCATTTCAATTGCTGTTCCATCTACTCTTCCCTCCCTCTCTCTTTAGGTGATCATTTTCGAATTAGTTGGGTTCTTCTGCCATTGTTATTTTTAAAAAAATACAAGTGAGGCCGGGCGCGGTGGCTCACGCTTGTAATCCCAGCACTTTGGGAGGCCGAGGAGGGCGGATCACGAGGTCAGGAGATCGAGACCACGGTGAAACCCCGTCTCTACTAAAAAAAAAATACAAAAAAAAAAAAAAAAAAAAAACAAGTGAATATATATAAATATTTTTATTTCTTATGCAAAAGAAACATTCTGTAAACATTTTGTATCTTTTTTCACTTAAACTGTATCTTGGATCATTCTATAGCCGTAAATAAGATATTCCTTACTCTTTTTGCATATTGTTTTTTTTTTTTTTTCGAGATGGAGTTTTGCTCTTGTTGCCCAGGCTGGAGTGCAATGACGTGATCTTGGCTCACCGCAACCTCTACCTCCAGGGTTCAAGTGATTCTCCTGCCTCAGCCTCCCAAGTAGCTAGGATCACAGGCATGCGCCACCACCCCCGGCCAGTTTTTTATTTTTAGTAGAGACGAGGTTTCTCCATGTTGTCAGACTGGTCTCGAACTCCCGACCTCAGGTCATCCACCCGCCTCTGCCTTCCAAAGTGCTGAGATTACAGGCGTGAGCCACTGCTCCCGGCTCTTTTTGCATATTCTTTATCCTACTAAAGAACAACTCAATAAAATAAATACTTTATTCAGTATTTCTAATACCCAAGGTAAAGACATTCTAACAATAAACCTGTGCAACTAGAGTAGCCTAACCTCGGGCTGTTGCTTTTATCTCCAGCCAGTACTACTGCCTAAAGAATATGAAAGGAAAGATTTCTATATTCATTTAAGAATTTTGATTTGTTAACAATCAGTTTTTACTAGCTATGCATTTGGAATGACTAATGACTAATAAGAATTACAGGCCCACGATAACCCCCACAATTCAGTCATTCATCTGTCTACTTTTCACATATTTATAGAGCACCCATCTGTGTGAGGCACTCTGCTAGGTACTGTGGAAAAAAATTGAGTTTCATAAATATCCATTGTGTCATAGATACAAATTTAAGACATCATGAGGTCTACTTGTTAACCTTACTGTGTATGATCTCTGCTTTCAAGATCTTCAGAGGAGATACTTTATTGCTACTAGCAGATTAATTTAATAGAACTCACATTCCTCAAAAGAAAGAGATACTCTTTTATTTGTTTGCTGAAGAATTCATTTAACAGCACTTTCTTCTAAGTGTTTTCTGACTACTGTATCAAACTTGGTTGTATCTTTAGTGCTCCCCATACATGGGAATCAGTTGTCTTAAACATAGCAAAGAATGATATTTATTCATTTATATAACTGTCTCAAGGTTAAATAGTTCTTTTAATGGTAAAGACTTCATCTCATCTCAGTCTGTCCCCAGTGCCTAACACATGATAGTTCTCAATAAAGTTTATTGAGTAAATGAAATATTTTGCTTACCTATTGTGTTAAGGGAAAAATAAAGTTGTATGTCAGGAAAAAAAATCTTCTAATATCCTTGCTAAAATTTCTCACAAGGGATGCAAGTAAAATATGGCCTTAAAAATTAAAATTTAATATGCTGTTTTTGGAACTCAAAACTATGTGACCAGAGAGGAGACATGATGGCAAAAATGATCTTCATAGCATACGCCTTTAAGAAGCAAATTTTAATTTACTGTTTCTATGAATACAACATTTATTCCATTAGATTGAAAAACACAACAATGCTTATCCATACTTTAAGCATTTATATATCTCACCTGTAGAATCAAAATTCTTCCTGCAAACTTTTACTCCTCTGTTTTTGTGCAGAAATTATTAAATTCTTGCTCTGGAAAAAGAGAATTACTGTGTCGTCTTAGAGTAATACCTCCATCTGGTGGCATTTTAGAAAATTACAGAAGAGGACAGGAAGCTTGTATTTTCTTGTGTATCTATAAACTATATTACCTGTGGTTTCTCATAAAGCCAAATGAAATTACATCAAAAGCGGAGTCAACCATATGTACCAGAAATTTAATGCCCTAGTTTTCAACATATAAACAAATGACCTTGGGGATAATTATATAATCAACTGTTTAGTCCAGACCATTTCTGCTCTATCTTGGACTAAAAATTAGAAGTGGAAAAAAGGATAGTTTATGAAATGTTAGTTGCTTTTTTATGTATGTGTGTACACGTTAGGAAATATGAGAATTTGCTATTTCAGATTTATTGCTACAGATCCACGAAGAACTTATTAATAAGTGATTTTCTCAGACAAGCAGTGTTACTGATTTTTTTAAATAAATTATATTTTATCATAGCTCAGTAATAATAAATTATATTCTCCTGGAGTGACAGAGATGGAAACTTGAAAACAAGCAGAAACTACAAATGAATTTCTGCCTGTTACTGTAAGCATTTTTTTTTAACACATTTAATCTTTTCTTCACACATTTCTTACTTTATTATTGCTAGAGCTTTATAAAGGTAGGTACCATGCCATTAATTTCTTGACTTCTCAGAGTTTCTAACCCAGGATTTTGTACTTAGTAGATTTTGCATATTGTCTTAGAAGAAGATTACAATCTTATTGCTTATGTTTTAGCCATGATCTATAAAATATCATAAATCTATCAAGTATGTAATAATCTATCACGTATAAATAAATTATCAACTATGGCAGTTGTTACTATAGATTAAATCAATTCCTTTTTCTATTTTTTTGGCCAAAGATAGTTGAAATATTAAGTATGAAGTAAAATTTAATGATTTGGGGCTTTCTGCTGACGTCTAAGAAAAATTAAATTCCTAATGAATTTTGTTTGAAATTGTTTATTTTCAAATTATAGCCAGTCGGATGATGATTCTGGGTCAGCTTCAGGCTCTGGATCTGGTTCGAGTTCTGGAAGCAGTAGTGATGGAAGCAGTAGCCAGTCAGGTAGCAGTGACTCTGACTCCGGATCTGAATCAGGCAGTCAGTCAGAGTCTGAGTCAGACACTTCCCGAGAAAACAAAGTTCAAGCAAAACCACCGAAAGTTGATGGAGCTGAGGTAATCAATAAAATACCCAATGAAAGGTAGATTGCTTGTATTACTTTGGGAAAATTTAGAGGATTGGTTTGTACCATTCTTAATCTAGCTTTTAGAGAAGACAACATTTTAAATTAAAATTTACTTTTAGTGATTCTCACATTAATGGTGGTACACCTGTGGACTAACTGGCTTGGAATAGATGCGTTTTTAAACCAGAAAACACAAAGTGTAAATTACACGCAGGCAAATAAAACATTTTCTGCCTCTTAGGCAGAAATTGAGTTTCATAAATATCCATTGTGTCATAGATACAAATTTAAGACTTTGTGAGGTCTACTTGTTAACCTTAATGTGTATGATCTCTGCTTTCAAGATCTTCAAAGGAGATACTTTATCGCTACTAGCAGAATAATTTAATGGAACTCAGATTCCTCAAAGATAATGATAGAATAGGGTAAGGGGCTATTCTGTTTGAAAAAAACTACAAGAGATACAAAAACTTGTCTATACTTCGTGGTAGTATACAGTGTTACTCAGAGTACCAGTCTGTGATGAGATAAGATCTTGAGGGCCAGAATATACATCGACACACAGCTTCCTTCATAGAGGAAAATGTTGCTACCGTCCCCCCCCCCCAATCTGAACTAAAACAATGTGCCTAGTGACATCGTTGATGTATATTCTGACTCAGCCTCTTCACCTCACACTGATAAAATAGGTAACTACACTATGAGTAGCACTAATACAGTGTATTATCACTTCGTTGTTTAAAATAATGCTCTTAACATCAAGAGGATATTGATTAATATTGTCTGTGGAACTCAACACACCATTTTTTTTATACATAACTAAAGCTCAGCATTTTAATTATATTGCAATGATAATTGTGTTACATATAGGTAAGGAATATAGTCTTTATTACTTTGAGGCAGTAAAGATGGTGGTACAGTTTTTCAATAAATTAACCTTTTTTTTGCAGTTTTCTTAATACTTCTTCATTCACTGGTTTATATTTCTATTATAGTTTTGGAAATCTAGTCCTAGTATTCTGGCCGTTCAGAGATCTGCAATCCTCAAGAAGCAGCAACAGCAGCAGCAACAACAACAACATCAAGCCTCATCTAATAGTGGATCAGAAGAGGTGCATTTTCATCATAGGCTATTATTTTAAAAGTGGACATGCTGCTGAATCACTTAACTAGTATTTGTGAAATTACTAAAAATAAGTGCTTTGAAAGAATAAGTAGGAAATACTTTAAGTGTGTATATCAAAATCTTGAAATACAGATTTTGCATTATCCAATAATTCCAATTTTAGGGATTAATCCAGAATAAGCAGTGGGACATTTGTGTGCATTTGCTCATCACAGCAAAATTAGAAATAAACTAAATGTGGGAGGTAAATGGGATATGCACCTACATGGATATATCCTTATACATGTATGAATGAAGGAATATTATACCATTAGATCATATTTGTACGAAATAATAACAGAAATCTCAACATAATATTTTTGAAAGAGTAGATGGCCACTATAAACAATGTAGTTTCTGTGTTTGTGCAAGCATGCATACATGTATGTTTGCACAAAAACATTCAGGAAAAATTATAATAAAATGGTGAAGAAAAATTCAAAATTTGGCATGTTGGCACCTAAGATTTCTTGTTTTGGCTATACTAGACAACAATAATGGTCTCCAGTGAGGGTAGATTTTAAGGTTTTATAAAAAATGCTGACATTTTGCTATTTACTTAATTTCACTGGCTATATTAATTTGCAATAAAAATGTTACTACTTTCAGCTAGTTAACATAAAACTACGTTGAAAAAAGGCTTCACAAGTGCTGTTATTCGTAAAGTGAATGTTAAATAGTATAGCAAATAAAAATTTGATATGGTTAAATTCTAATCATTAGTGGATGATACTGACTTTATTTTTTTTCTACAGGATTCCTCTAGCAGTGAAGATTCCGATGACTCATCAAGTGAAGTCAAAAGGAAAAAGCATAAAGAGTACGTCATTTTGTACAACTGACTTCTTATTTTAGAAAAATCCTGATTATTTCCTATTTCTTTCTTTATGAAAATTGTTGCCAAAAGGAGACTCTTCTAAATTCTTAGTTCATGGCATTTTATAAAGTTAAGTTACACCATTACACAGTTTAAGGATAAATCTTTAACATTTATCTTTCTGGGACCACCTGAGGGTATTATGCCATTTCTTTATCTCCTGTAACTCCCCCTATATATTTTTAAACTTTAATGATCTCCTTAGTTGTAATATCAGAAAATCTTAATAACTTGGGAATATAGGAGTATAGGGATGACAGGGTGACTGATTTTGGATGATTCTTATAATTGTGTTAATAGCTATCCTTACTATTCAGCTGCATGTGAAATTTACTTCAGACCGTAGAACTCATTTTAGAAACTCACTGTAATTTCCTAAAGATCTTGACCCAGAAAGTATTAAGAATACTTCAAATTCTCAATCCATGTTTATTTTAATGGTTTGGAAACATTATTCCATTTTCTTGTCTTTTATTTTTCTATTTGCCTTTGATATTCTGCATATTAGATTTGTTACTTATTTTTCCCAAAAGATTCATGCATTTTTAATGCGAAGATTCGTATCTTTTATTAGTCTGTTCTGTGTTTTATTCTGAAAATTCAATCATTTATCTTTGGATTTTTTTTTCCTTTCTCTTTTTACAAATCTCTCTGGTCCTCGTATTAATAGATGTATATTGGATCATCCGGTTTTTTTTTTCCATTATAAAAATATACAACGGAGACTTTTTTTCAGTATGCAAGCCCTGAAAAGATCTCAAAGTAAAAAATTTACTTCTACTATGTTTTTATCATAAGCAGATTTTATCATATATGCTTGTTTATGTAGCCTTCATCGTAGTTAAACAATTGGTGCAAAAGATACAGAGCAACGAAGCAGAAGCATAGCTGAAATAGGATATAGTGTATTTGTAAGAATTCAATATGTGCCTTTCATTTGAACTTCTTATGATAGCAAAATATTAACATCCATTCTTTTTCTCTACATATTGATTGGAATGAAATAGACTTAATTGACTAAAAATAATAATACAGGTAAGATACTCAGATTGAATATTTGAGATGGTACTACTGTTGCTCTTTTTTTTTTTTTTTTTTACATTTTTCTGTGTTTCTTAATGAACGTGCACTGTTTAAAAAATCAGTTTAAAAAGGTGTTTTTCAAAATCACAGCCTCTTGAGAATAAAAATGGCATGGATTAGTATCTCTTGAGAGGGCAAGTAGAATAATTTTACAAGATTTTCATCTATAATGAAAATTAAAATAATCATTTATTTGCTGTTCACTGATGTATAACTAAGTGATTAACAAAACTAGAGTTGTGAGAGAAATCTATGAAGAATATTTTCCAGAGTGTTTTTATTTTATAAATATTTCCATTTTTAGCATGAGTAAAAGCAGCAGTATTTTTGATAATGAATATAGTTTGGTTGATTTGATCATCTTTGTATTAGGGATAAAATTTGCCATATAAGTACAAATAAAAATACTTTATAAATTTTTTCTACAGTGAAGATTGGCAAATGTCTGGGTCAGGATCTCCATCTCAGTCTGGTTCGGATTCAGAATCTGAAGAAGAGAGAGATAAAAGCAGTTGCGATGAAACAGAATCTGATTATGAGCCAAAAAACAAAGTCAAAAGCAGAAAACCTCAAAATAGGTATGGTCTCAGGTTGGTGCTGAAAATTTATTGTGGAAAGTATTCATTCTTTTTGTATATAGTCAAATCTTGTTTTTTTTTTTTCTCCTTGCGCTTTCCTAGATCTAAGTCAAAAAATGGAAAGAAGATTCTTGGACAAAAAAAGAGACAGCTTGATTCATCTGAGGAGGATGATGATGAAGAAGATTATGATAATGATAAAAGAAGTTCTCGTCGCCAAGCAACTGTTAATGTTAGCTATAAGGAGGATGAAGAAATGAAAACAGATTCTGATGACCTACTGGAAGTCTGTGGAGAGGATGTTCCTCAACCTGAGGAAGAGGAATTTGAAACCATAGAAAGATTTATGGATTGTCGGATTGGGAGAAAAGGAGGTAGTTTTTAAAAAACCATTTATTGTTGGTTATTTAAATAATATTTACAGGAGTAAAGGGCTGGGCACAGTGGATCACCCGTCTAATCCCAGTACTTTGGGAGGCTAAGGCGGATGGATCACCTGAGGTCAGGAGTTCTAGACCAGCCTGGCCAACATGGCAAAACCCCGTCTCTACTAAAAATACAAAAGATTAGCTAGGTGAGGTGATGTGCGCCTGTAGTCCCAGCTACTTGGGAAGCTGAGGCAAGGGAATTGCTTGAACCCACGAGGCTGAGGTTGCAGTGAGCTGAGATTGCGCCACTGCACTCCAGCATGAGTGACAGAGCGAAACTCCATCTCAAAAAAAAAAAAAAAAAAGGTGAAGTATTTAAGATTTTTCTACAATGTTGAAAGCTAAGAGGGTGGATTTTTTGTTGTTGTTTTACTTATGTTTTATAAAGCATAATTTGCTTAGCCTGAGTATCTTCTTAATAACCACCTGACCACATTTCTTTTTTTTGTTTGTTTGTTTTTTTTTTTTTTTGAGACGGAATCTCGTTCTGTTGTCCAGGCTGGAGTGCAGTGGTGCGATCTCAGCTCACTGCAAGCTCCGCCTCCCAGGTTCACACCATTCTCCTGCCTCAGCCTCCCGAGTAGCTGGGACTACAGGTGCCTGCCAGGACGCCCAGCTGATTTTTTGTATTTTTAGTAGAGATGGGGTTTCACTGTGTTAGCCAGGATGGTCTTGATCTCCTGACCTCGTGATCCGCCCACCTCGGCCTCCCAAATTGCTGGGATTACAGGCGTGAGCCACCGTGCTGGGCCTCCACCTGACCACATTTCATATATTGTGGATAATTATAGAATAATGCTGTGGGATCTCAGGTGGACCTCTGTCTTTTTATTTTTTCTAATTTGAAAAAGGAGGGGATTATATTAGATAATTCTGAAATTCTGAGTTTTATTTATGAACAATGGAATTTCCCATAAGTTTCTATACCCCTGATACTTTATTTAAAAGAGTATATATTTTTGTACTCATATTTTTGAAATTTTGAGTTGAAATATAATCCTACAACAGAATTAATTACATGGAAGGATCTTGTGCTTTTGTTTTCAGCTACTGGTGCTACTACAACCATCTATGCAGTTGAAGCAGATGGTGACCCAAATGCAGGCTTTGAAAAAAACAAAGAACCAGGAGAGATTCAGTATTTAATTAAATGGAAAGGATGGTCCCATATCCACAACACTTGGGAGACAGAAGAAACCCTCAAGCAGCAGAATGTTAGAGGAATGAAAAAATTGGATAATTATAAGAAAAAAGATCAGGAAACAAAAAGATGGTAAGTATGCTGTATGTCATATACTTTTTTTAATAGTTCAAAGATTACTAAGCCTTTATGTTGATAAAGAATACATAGTAACATTAAATGATAGCCTAAAATAACTATAGACTTTATAATACAGTTGGCTGTCTTTGTCCACAGCTTCTCTATCCTTGGTTTCAACCAACCATGGATTGAAAGTATTCGGAGGGGAAAAAAAACAACAATAATACAAATTAAAAACAATACAATGTAACAACTATTTGCACTGCATTTACATTGTAAATGTAAAATTAGGTACTGTAAGACCATCTAGAGATGGTTTAAAGTATAGGGGAGGATGTGTGTGGGTTATGTTTTAAGTACCATGCCATTTCATATAAGGGACTTAAGCATCCTCAGATTCTGGTATCTGTAGAGGATCCTGAACCAATCCCCTGCAGGTACTGAGGGATTATTTTATTCCATCTCAAGGTAAAACTACTAGGGGTATACCTATCTAAACCTATCCTTGGTAACAGTCACATAGAATGTGTCTCATTATAAATTATAAATTTTTAGTTAAAAATTAATGATGCTTTATTCCTGTTTGAGTTTCTTTATTACTCAAACTTGGCCCACACAGTGGCAAAATGGGAGATTTTGTGCTACAAATAGTGTTGGGGATGGGGGAGTGACAGGTTATTTATGGGAGATTTTTAAGTCTATTCCTGGATTAATAATTTTTCAGGTTGAAAAATGCCTCTCCAGAAGATGTGGAATATTATAATTGCCAGCAAGAACTTACAGATGATCTACATAAACAGTATCAAATAGTGGAACGTATAATTGGTTAGTCATAAATGATTCTGGTTAAAAAACTTTCTTTTTATGCTTGAAATAATCTGAAAAAAGTCAAGTTTGCCACTTATATATCAAACACAGTAGCTTGCTCTTACTAAAACAGTATTGTAAACTAGATAGCTAAATTTTACTTGTGTAGCCTTTACTGAGAATTATGTATCCGATGATTAAATGTAAAAAAATAAATAAATAAAAAATAAGTAAATGCCTGATTCTCTCACAGCTCATTCCAATCAAAAGTCAGCAGCTGGTTATCCTGATTATTACTGCAAATGGCAGGGCCTTCCATACTCAGAGTGCAGCTGGGAAGATGGAGCTCTCATTTCCAAAAAGTTTCAAGCATGCATTGATGAGTATTTTAGCAGGAACCAATCAAAAACCACTCCTTTTAAAGATTGCAAAGTGAGTATTGTCTAACATTTTAAATTATTAAAAATATATTTATGCATTATAAATATTTACAAGCCTAAATACAAGAGTTGGATCCTGATTTCAGATAGACTAAGGGAGAATATTTCTTGGATAATAGGTCTTACAGGAAGTGAACTTCCCACAATTGCTGTGTGTTTTTTAGTTTTAGTTTTATAATTTTTTATTTCAAACTTTCTCTTTTAAAAAAATTGTAAATGATGTTTTCGTCAATGTATCGTCTTAAGTGTTAGCTTTTATCTTATTGAGCATCACTATGTCAGAAAGATAAGTTGGTTATGGTGATTGTCAGGAAGGGTTGGGAGACTAAACAGAAGAAAACCCTTGGAAACGAGATATGCTCAATTTTAAAGATAGTGGATATTTTCTTAGAAGGTAGAGAAAAAGGAGAGTGATATCGGAAAGTATCCAGAACTACCTTGCACAATACTTTCTGCATCCTTGTAACTTACCCAGAGTTACTAGTGATGTGTTGAGATCTATGGACTACTAGACTTTATTTCCTTATTACAAGAATTACATTTTTCATAGGGATAACTTGGAATTGAGAAATTGAGTGGTAAGCTAAGCCAGTTTTATGCTTGTTTGTAGCTTAAGGCTGGAGCGATGGTTTTGAACAATTTAACATAGGTTTTGCTTGTGAAATACATGAGACTCATATTTTGGCAGGAAGTTAATTTTCTCTAAATTTTTGTTTAAAAAAGAAGGCAAAATATTTCACTGTTCATTTTAGTAGAGTAGTAGAAAACAGTATTGACTGAATCCTCAGATACATTTTGAGTAATGGAATCTCTGAGCTTGATGATTAGAGATGAAATTTAAGAATTTATGGTAAAGCTGAGGCTTTCATCTTTTAGTATAATTTCTTATATTTAATAATTCTACATAATAATGTTAATTTCTACTGAAGGTATTAAAACAAAGGCCAAGGTTTGTAGCCCTGAAGAAGCAGCCATCCTATATTGGAGGACATGAGGGCTTAGAATTAAGAGATTATCAACTAAATGGTTTAAATTGGCTTGCTCATTCTTGGTGCAAGTAAGTATATTTTGAATCATCTATTTGATTTGACAGAGTAAGAATTTTACCAATACAGGATTCAGAAAAGATTTCCATTTACATAAAGGATAAGACTCTTTGGCAGTTTATATGCTAGTCTTTTTATTTCCTAGTTTATATAAACAATACTTACTACATACTAGGAAGAAAATCCAGTGGAGTTGGAGTTTAACTTGATTGTTGACTTTTTAAAATATGTTTTTATTCAGTTTAAAAATCAAAATGCATATCCGTTCTCATCCCATGCTATTCCTGGAATATTTCTCTTTTTCCTAGTTATTTTAACATCCATTTACTCTTCTACATTTTTTTTCTTTCTGTGGCCCCCACTCTACTTTTGTGAATCTCGATTGCAATTTAGCTATAGTGTTTTTTTAAGTGTATGTACTTCCTATACACTTTTTACTTATTTAATATATCTGGACTCTACTACTAGTAGATGAATTGCATTATTGGCTTCATAATTGATTAAACATAATACTAAATTAATCTTTAAGCCTCTTCTGGCCCAAAACGGTCATCTCCTTTTACTTTTCTTACAGCATTAATGATTAAGTCTTTAGCCAGATACCTTTACATTTATTATTTGTAGTTAATAAAAGTGGTATATTCTGTATAATACCTATCAGATTAATTTTATTTAACTTCATGTAAACATATACACGATGTAAAAAGGTTTCTTTGTATATTTGAATATTTCCTTGCATGCTAATTTTTTTTTAACTTTGTAGAGGAAATAGTTGCATACTCGCTGATGAAATGGGCCTTGGAAAAACAATACAGACGATCTCATTTCTGAATTATTTGTTTCATGAACATCAATTATATGGACCTTTTTTATTGGTAGTACCGCTCTCCACTCTTACTTCCTGGCAAAGGGAAATTCAGACATGGGCTTCTCAAATGAATGCTGTGGTTTATTTAGGTGATATAAACAGCAGAAACATGGTAAGTTGTTTCCCTGTAAATGTAGAAATCAGAATATACTTGTCTTTGAGATCAAGTGTTTTTTATTGTTGTTGTTGTTGTTGTTTTGAGATGGGGTTTCACTCTGTCTCCCAGGCTGGAGTGCAGTGGTATGATCTTGGCTCACTGCAACTGGGACCACAGGAGCACGCCACCACTCCTGGCTAATTTTTTGTATTTTTTGGTGGAGACAGGGTTTTGCTGTGTTGCCCGGGCTGGTCTTGAACTGAGCTCAAGTGATCTGCCTCCCTTGGCCTCCCAAAGTGTTGGGATTACAGTCATGAACCACCGTTCTTGGCCTAACGAGGATGAGGGGTTTTGTTTTGTTTTGGTCTGTATAACAATCTTTGTTTCTGGCATAGAAATTGCCACAAATAAGTTCTCAGTACATGTTTAATTGACTATAACAAAGTCAGTTTTGGTTTAGTGTTACTTCATATATATATTTGACTGGTTTTTTTTGGTGGGTTTTTGTTTTTTTTTTTTCTTTTCACTCTGTCATCCAGACTGGAGTACAGTGGTGTGATCTCGGCTCATTGCAACCTCCGCCTCCCAGGTTCAAGTGATTCTTCTGCGTCAGCCTTCCAAGTAGCTGGCATTACAAGCACCTGCCACCAGGCCCGGCTAATTTTCATATTTTTAGTAGAGATGGGGTTTCACTATGTTGCCCAGGCTGGTCTCAAACTCCTGACCTCAAGTGATCCACCTGCCTTGGCCACCCAGAGTGCTGGGATTTACAGGCATGAGCCACCATGCCAGCCTATTTTACGTTTTTAATGGAAAATTTCAAATATACATGAGAGCAGATAGAAGAATGTAATAAACCCTCATGTTCTCAAGTTTCACAAATTTACTGCTAGTTTTGTTTTGTCTATACCTCTGCACAACTACTTTCGTAGTTACTGTGAAGCAAACCCCAGACATCATATTTCATCCATAAACGTTACATTATTAAATGAATTAATCACTTACGTTTTCTTAAATAAGACCTTTTGTGAAAGATGTGCTTTAAAATCATGTTTACTTCATTTTTTAAGAAATGCTGTGGTATTTGTGTTTTATTTATAAGATTTACATAGCATTTTGGACTATATAAAGAATAAATATGGCCGGGCACGCTGGCTCATGCCTGTAATCCCAGCACTTTGGGAGGCCAAGGTGGGTGGATCATCTGAGGTTGGGAGTTCGAGACCAGCCTAACCAACATGGAGAAACCCTGTCTCTACTAAAAATACAAAATTAGCTGGGCGTGGTGGTGCATTCCTGTAATCCTAGCTACTTGGGAGGCTGAGGCAGGAGGATCACTTGAACCCGGGAAGTGGAGATTGTGGTGAGCCGAGATCGCGCCATTGTACTCCAATCTGGACAACAAGAGCAAAACTCTGTCTCAAAAAAACCACAAAAACTCTTTTATTACATAAACATATATTAATAGTTATTTACATATTTGAATGGATTTTAATTTTTAGATACGTAAGTAAAAGCATAATTTGCTTGATGTTTGTCTTAAAATTGTCCTTCAAATTTCTTAATAGATAAGAACTCATGAATGGACACATCATCAGACCAAACGGTTAAAATTTAATATACTGTTAACAACTTACGAAATTTTATTAAAGGATAAGGTATGTAGTTATTTCTCACGTGTTTTTGTCTCTTGTGTATCAGTTTTTTCTTTATCATATTCTGTGGACAGGATGAGAGAATAGCCTAAATCGTGAGTCAGCAAACTATAGCCTGTGTTCTTATTTTTTTAATGGTGCTTGAACTAAGAATGGTTTTTACCTTTTTGAAAGGTTACATTTAAAGGGTCGTAGAAAGAATATGTAACAGAGACCATATATTTATCTGTAAAGTGTGAAATATTTACTATCTGGCTCTTCTTAGAAAAGGCTTGCCAACTCAATCTAATGAAACCAGTTTGTTATAGTGTGTATTGATTTGTAAGCTCTTTAAAGAAGAGGAAGTTACCTAACAGGATTAAGCTACCACTGTGTGAAGCAATGAAGGCTTTGTAGATACTGCCTTATTTAATTCCTCCATCTACTTTATATTCAGTTTCTCTACTTTATGGAAAAGAAAATCAGTCTCAAGAATGTCTCTAAGAATTTAATGAACTTGACTATGGTAACACAGCTCTTAAGTAGCGGAATCAGGCCTGCTCTAACTCAGAGACCTAAGTTTAAGAGAGTTCTACCGTTTATAAAAGTTGTACAAAGAATTGTACCTACACTTGGCATAAGACACTGTTCTGAATTTGTGTCATAGTTTTTGTACATATTGACATTAATAGAGGCTTCTATTGTGGTTGGGCTAAAAATCTTTTGTAAAAATTTTAAATGACACTGCTGATTTTTGTCTATTAATTACCAGTTTATAAGCTAATAAAAACTTTGGCTTGATATTACATTCTAGTGGTTAAATTTGTCATAGAAGGAATATGTGCTGAGTTACTTGTGTATTGTAATCTTGAGATTACAATTTATTTGAAAATTAGACAAAGTTTGTTTTTAATTTTTGTTTCATTTTAATGAGTTCAGATTAAATGGGAAGGCTAAATTTGAATTACGTTTTTCTCTCAAAATATTGTTTTTCTATTATTTTAAGGCATTCCTTGGAGGTCTAAATTGGGCATTTATAGGTGTTGATGAAGCACACCGATTAAAGAATGATGACTCCCTTCTGTATAAAACTTTAATAGATTTTAAATCCAATCATCGTCTCCTTATCACTGGAACTCCTCTACAGAATTCCCTCAAAGAGCTCTGGTCTTTGCTACATTTCATTATGCCAGAAAAGTAAGACAAATTTACAATTTTAATCATATTGTGTCGTTATGTTTAGTGGGAAGAAACCCAGGTAATAAGGTCAGTAAGAGTTTTTATTGCCCTAAAAGATTAGGTCACAGATTACTAAGAATTTTTTAAAAAGGAAAATGAGGTCAGGTAGTTTGTAATACTATTTGAATTTTTCAATTTTGTTAATAAACTTAAGCCATGTGTAATAAATCACAACAGTTGATTTTGCACATGTTCAAAATATACCTTGTTTGAAAAACTAACACCGTACCATTCTTTGTATTTAATAGTAGGAGTAACAACAATGAGGTGCTGGTAATCCCTTTTTCTAAATGAGGAAAACTAGACTAGACAAGGCTAAATAAGTTCCCAAAGGTCACTACTTGTTCTCTTTCAGTAGGTCCAGAACTTTAAAAGTATATTTTTTGAGAAATATTTTAGTGATAATTATCCCATACTTCAAAATACTTCATATTCACTTGATTCAAGAATCATAACTTAGCCTGGCGCGGTGGCTCACGCTTGTAATCCCAGCACTTTGGGAGGCCGAGGCGGGCGGATCACGAGGTCAGGAGATCGAGACCACAGTGAAACCTCGTCTCTACTAAAAATACAAAAAATTAGCCGGGCATGGTGGCGGGCATCTGTAGTCCCAGCTACTCGGAGATGCTGAGGCAAGAGAATGGCGTGAACCCGGGAGGCGGAGCTTGCAGTGAGCCGAGATCGCGCCACTGCACTCCAGCCTGGGCGACAGAGCAAGACTCCATCTCAAAAAAAAAAAAAAAAAAGAATCATAACTTATAAAACAACTAATTATATTTCATCATGCATCTTCTTGGGAGGGAGATTTTTAGAAGTAACTAAGTTTAGCTAATTTTTCTAAAAATCTGTAGTATTTTGTTTATAAATGACTCCTCTAAAAAAAAAAAAAGCTCATACACAATTTGACTTTTTCTAGTAATTGTTCCAATTTCTTAAATTTTAAAGGTTTTCTTCCTGGGAAGATTTTGAAGAAGAACATGGCAAAGGGAGAGAATATGGTTATGCAAGCCTTCACAAGGAGCTTGAGCCATTTCTGTTACGCCGAGTTAAGAAAGATGTGGAAAAATCTCTTCCTGCCAAGGTTGAGCAGATTTTAAGAATGGAAATGAGTGCTTTACAGAAACAATATTACAAGTAAGCTGTACACAGAACACATGTTCTGAACTTTTAATTCTGAAAACCTTCCATGTCTGTGTCCTGCTCTTGGTGCCCCCACCTTCTCTACAATAGTGTCTTAGAGCAGTTGCAATTCTCGAGTTTCAGAATAAATTTATTCTGTGTCATTAGGAGGCAAAAGGAGATTTAATGACATATCCAAAATTATGAGTGACGACGCTGAGTAATTCATCTTCTAACAATAATTAGTTGCTTTCCTATATATCATACTGTTACCTTATAAAGAGTTTAAGTGTTAGGATTTCCACGATAATGAAGATATTATATGATTATGACAATTAACAGATAGAGGCCAAAAAAAGAAACTTAGAACAAAATTTTAGGCCCTGCTGCTTTTTGAAGAGTATTAACAAATCATAGGTGGTATAAATTTTGTATGTCAAGATCTATACAGTAGGACTTTTCAAAGAATCAGAAAGGAAAATCTGTTCTAATATCGGTTTAAACATTTAATTGCATAAAAGGAAATATATTGCTATATGCATTTGGAGTTTCAGAAACATTTATATTCTGAGGTAAATCTATAGGTGCCATACATTTGAAAGAATATACTTATTGCATAATTATTTTTATTATGGAAAATTTCAGACATATACAAAAATAGGATAATTTAATGAACTCTTATACCCATGACTCAGCCTCACTTTGTTTGTTTGTTCGTTTGTTTTTTGAGACGGAGTCTCCCTCTGTACTCCAGGCTGGAGTACAGTGGCACGATCTTGGCTCACTGCAACCTCCACCTTCCGGTTTCAAATGATTCTGGTGCCTCAGCCTCCCAAGTAGCTGGGTTTACAGGTGTGCCCCACAATGCCCTGCTAATTTATTTTTAGTAGAGACAGGGTTTTGCCACGTTGGCCAGGCTGATCCTGAACTCCTGGCCCCAAGCGATCCACACGCCTCAGCCTTCCAAAGTGCTGGGATTACAGGTATGAGCCACTGTGCCCAGCCCCAGCTTCACTTCCAACTCACGCCAGTCTTTTTATGTATCTCTGGTCATCCCCATTTCCCTCAGTACCTATCCTTTTGAAGCAGATCAGAAATTTTTCCATAAATATTTTTCTATGTATTTCTAATAATTGATTTTTAAAAATACTAGTATCACCTGGGCACGGTGGCTCATGCCTGTAATCCCAGTACTTTGGGAGGCTGAGGCAGACGGATCACTTGAGCCTCAAGAGTTTGAGACCAGCCTGGGCAACATGGCAAAGACCCTCTCTCTACCCAAGATACAAAAAACTTAGCCAGGAGTGGTGGTGGGTGCATGTGGTCCCAGCTACTTGGGAGGCTGAGGTGGGAGGATCGCTTGAGCCCGTGAGGCAGAGGTTGCAGTGAACCGAGGTCATGCCACTGCACTTCAGCCTGGGTGACAGAGTGAGACCCCATCTTAAATAAATAAATAACCCACTTTAAAATTTTCACAATTTAGGAAATTATTGCTCTCTCAGCAGAATGAATTTCTTGATACCAATATTCAGTATCAGTGTTCAAGTTTTCTCAAAAAATTTTTTTACGTTTACTCGAATTGGGATTGAGATAGGTTCATATATGGCAATTGATTTGTCTCTGAGTTTATTATCTGTAGGTACTTCTTTTTAAAATGTATACGATGGGGAAAACAGTTATTCTGTAGAATTTTTCCACCATCTAAATTTTGCATAGTACTTCCCTCTAAAGTAGTTTAACAGTATCCCCTGTATTTCCTATAGATTGGTAGGTAGATCTAGGTGCTTGATAATATTCAAATTAATAATTAAGAGTATATTTTGTAGTACACAATGGTGATTATCTAATTTTGTTATGGGGTTCTTTAAAAAAAGTAATGCATTTTGTAGACTATTTGGAAAGAAAAGTCAAAGTAGGAAGAAGATACATTCACCTGTAATTCTCTCAGTGCTAGTCATATATCATGGATGTTGAATTTAAACTCTTCAGGGTACTTTTTGGCAACTAACGTAATAAGATACTGCCATAAACTTCTGGAAAAATTCTTAGAATTTTTACCTCTAGAGAAATTAATAATAAATTTTTTCTGGATAAGGAAAAATAATTCTTTATTCTTGATTACCTCTCAGGGCGTTGAGCATTGTCCACTCTTAGGGCATTGAGCATTGTCCATGGGTTTTGTTTTGCTTTTCATTCCAGTTTTGGGGAACTGCCTGTATAACTAGTGGTAAAGAATGGTAATAAAAGAGTATGTACACTAGATATTTGAGACTTTCAAGCCCTTCAAAAACTGACCTTGTAAAAAGGAAGAAAATAAAAGGTGGAAAAGGTCATGGTGAGAGGAAGTTTTTCTTTTCTTTTTTAAATTCAGCTTTTATTTTAGATACTGGAGGTATATGTGCAGGTTAGTTACATGTGTAATATTGCATCCAGGTAGTGAGCATGGTACGCAGTGGGTAGTTTTCAACCCATGTTCCCCTCCTTCCCCCCCTCTAGTAGTCCACAATGTTGTTACATGTTTATGTTCATATGTGCTCCGTGTTTAACTCGCACTTATAAGTGAGAACATGTGGTGTTTGGTTTTCTGTTTCTGTGTTAATTCACTTAGATTATGGTCTACAGCTCCATCCATGGAGATTATTTTATTTGAAGGGCATTATTTCATCCCTTTTTTTCTGTGGCTGTGTAGTATTCATGGGGTATATATACAAAAATATGGAGTGTTCATGGATTTGCATGTCATCCTTGTACAGGGACCATTCTAATCTCTGTATTGGTCCAGTTTTAGTGTAAGTGCTGCCGAAGTGAGCACAGGAATTGTTACATATAGTTTGGAGTAGTAAAATAGCACCAAGATGTTTTCTATAAGTTGCATATGTATTGTGTAATTTCAATCTAGAGAAGACAGTCATGGCTAAAATGAGGTATCCTCAGGTTTCTTTTAGGTCCATGCAAAATATTCAATTTCATTAGTTGTCTAATGCAGTAAAAGTTATAAGAAGATTAAGATAAATAATGCAGCTGACCATCTTTTTAGCAAATTTGAGGGGAAAAGGATTAATACACTGTAATAATTGTTACATTAGCCTGTTCTATGTATAGCTAATGGTTCAGAAAACAAGTTGTGTTCTCATGAGTATTATGAAAGAGATTTGGTCCATTGTATATCCAGCTGTGAATTTCATAATGGTACAGTTTTACTTTGGTACTACCTTTGGCCTTTTTTTTTTTTGTTTTAATGCTTTTAGAATTTATCCTGGTAATTGTTCTGCTAAACATCATTTTCATAATTTTTTTTTTTAAGATGGATTTTAACTAGGAATTACAAGGCCCTCAGCAAAGGTTCCAAGGGCAGTACCTCAGGCTTTTTGAACATTATGATGGAGCTAAAGAAATGTTGTAACCATTGCTACCTCATTAAACCACCAGATAATAATGAATTCTATAATAAACAGGAGGCCTTACAAGTAAGAATTTTTAAATGTTGTTACTTTGTGATAAAGTTCTAGAAATGTTGATTTCACTTACAATCGAAAATGGCTCAGTGCCTTAATATATTGGTTAAAAGTTCTCTTTAGTTAATACTGCCTCTCTATAATGGTCTCAGTTATTAATCTTTGTAGAAAAGATTTTAAAATTCTAATTTAGATAATTATTTTGATGAATTTTCTAAAAATAGGTCTCTCAAACCATGGCCTATAATAACTTATCCAGCAAGAAAATCCCACAGTATGTTCATACTTATGAAAAAAATCATTAATAGTAATTGTGCTGCATTTGTGATTTGGTAAATGGTAGTCTAAAGGACATCTTGACCTCACATTTTAACCCTTCCTGGTACTTCTGGAAGATAAGTCAGAAGTGTGAAGGCACAGGTGCAATCCAGCCACTGTAGTGCATTGAAGGGCTAGGATCAGCATCTAGAATTAATACATTAGAATGCATTTGCTTACTCTTTTTAAACCTTTGGTTGCTTAGTTGCTGCTGCTTCCAATGTAATTGTTCTTCAGCTAAGATTTTTGGAGAAACACTGTGGTATAGTAACTAGCAAACAGCGAACAGTACTTTTTTCCTCCCCGACAATATAACAAAACCTAGGTGTAATATGGCGAAGAATATTTTAGCTTAAGTCATGGAGTGAAATGGTAAAGGTCTTAGAAAATTTTGAAAAGTGAAATAAGTTGTTTTCTAACATGAAAATTTAAAATCTCAATTTAAAATAATTCAAGCAACTAAAGTGTTACATGGACAACTTATCATTTATGTCTTTTAACATATAACAACTTGAATTTATTGTTTCTGTAGCACTTAATTCGTAGTAGCGGAAAATTGATTCTTCTTGACAAGCTATTAATTCGCCTAAGAGAACGAGGCAATCGAGTTCTTATTTTTTCACAAATGGTGCGGATGTTAGATATACTTGCAGAATATTTGAAATATCGTCAATTCCCCTTTCAAGTAAGCATTTAATTGTATTTGTTGTTTTAAATTTTATCTAATTCCTGTGCATAATTTACAGGATTAACTTTGAAATTATTTTATAAGTGTTTAGGTTTTTATATAAACTATACTTTTTCTTTAAAAAGATACATCTGCTTTAAAAAATATTTGTCATTCCTTTTTTCTTGACTTTACATATTGCAACAAAACAATTCTTCTTCCTTTCCTGTAATTTTTATTTTCTGTTGATTCTGTCTTTTTCTTCTGTGCTTGCTTTAGATTTTAAAAACTGAACTAAGGCAGAGTTTTCTTGATTGGATAGATCTAAAAGCAGGGGAGTCTTTAGTCTTTAATCTGAATGAGGAAAACAGCCAGTAGTCTCTGAATGTGAATGCTGCCAAGATTCTGACGATTGGTGTGCTCATAGTTATCTGACACAGAGTTTGTTGAGTAAAACTAGACAACTTTAGAGAAGAAACTAAAGACCAGAATTCCCTTCCGTGTATTCAAAATTTATATTGAAGTTCATTCAATATAACTAAAGCTAATATCGATGAGTGTTTAAAGTCAGGTGCTGTTTTCAGTACTTTACATCTAATTATTTAATTCTCGAAGCAATTTTATGAACAGTACTAGGAACATAGCAGACATTATGTAGATACAGCTAGTAAATGGTGTATATTTAGTGCAGATAGTAAAATAGCAGTAAAATTATGATAATGGGACTGAACACACAATCCCTGCTTTGTCAGAGCTTATAATTTCTTACAGGAGGCAGACATCAAGCAGGTGATTACAAATAAATGTAACATTACAATTCTGGTAAGTGTTGTGAAGAAGGACAGGTATTTGGTGATATGAATATCATTGAGAAATAATTGCAGTCATTTAGGGGAAAACGTAGAAGAGTACCATTAGTTGAGGTTTTTGAAAACACCTTTATTGATACGTAATTCCCATATCATACAGTTTACTCATTTGAAGTATACAATTAAGTGGTTTTTACTATGTTCACAGATATGTGTAATTGTTCGACAGGTGGTTTTAGAACACTTTCATCAGAAAGAAACTGTGCCTTTTAGCTATTCCTCCTGTCCTTCCATTTGCCTTCCTCTCTTGCCCTGTGTTGATTTGTTTTTAAACAAATTATTGTGTACATGGTCAAACAAAAAATTAGTTTGACTAATTTTGAGTGTATATAAGCACCACTTCTCTGCCACTAATCCCTTCTCATTCCTAGGTCACTTCCTGGAGAGAATCATTTTTAATTTTATTTGGTTTAGGTCATGCCACAGTAATGAGATGCCACTATTCTTAAAATTTGTACTAATTTGTATTTTAGTGGAAAAGAAAAATTATTTTAATTTTTTAAAACCTTAATAGACATCTGTTTTCCTACTTTGAGTAGGTGATAAGTAAGAGCATTTCACTTAAACCACTTAGAATACATCATTTAAAATGTTTATATTTTTCTTCGCAGAGTTAAAATTCATATAGTATCAAGGCAAAGGTAGGCATATGGCTTCCCAAAATACTAGTTTAATTCATCGGTTAAATGCATGGATCATAGTAGACAAGTTATTTCTAGTCTATAACCAGTTAATAATTATAAAATCATTGCCATTTATAAAGTGAAATAGTAGCTAATGTTTAATAAGCATTCAGTATGTTGTAGGCACTGTGCTACATGTTTTCCTGTGTTCTCTCACTGAGTTCTCTATAGTCTGAAGGAGGGACTACTATTATGTCTGTTTTGTTTAAAGCAGAACTGACGTGGAGAAAAGTCAGATCACTTGCTCAAGATACCCAGTGAATAAGATACTCATTTGCTGGCTGTTAACTAGAACCCATGATGCTTCACATCATTAATTTTCAAACTTTAGTGTGCATCAGAATTAACTGGATGGCCTTTGCTAAACTCCTTCAGTAGGTCTGGGGTAGGGCTCAATAATTTGCCTGTGTTCTCAGGTGACACTAATGCTGTTCTAGTAACCACACTGGACTTAATCAGTGTTTTTAAAACTGAATTGTAACCTGTTAATGGATCTGTGAATCAGTTTAATGGGTTGCACCAACATTTTGAAAGTAAAATGATAAAACATGAGAGTATAACACAGTATATCATGTCATGATATGAAACTTGTTTCAGGTGTTTGTAAACAGCTATATACTCAATCACATACCTTTAGAATGGGGACTCAGGCAGAATAGTATGACAGCCTATGCTGTATTTACTCTCGAGGGTGCAGTCTTAGTGATTTGGAGCACAGACTAAAGACAGAATGCCTGAGCATTATTTTACTGTCTAGTAAGTACCTTCTATTACAGTTTTAGCAAAGGACATGCTTCACATTTCTCCTTAATTTTATAATTGATTTTAATTGCTTTGTAATATTTTGATTCTGTTATGTGCAGTATTTTAATGTGTTTTATTCTAGAGATTAGATGGATCAATAAAAGGAGAACTGAGGAAACAAGCTCTAGATCATTTTAATGCTGAGGGATCAGAGGTATGTATTAATGCTTTTAAAATTATAAATAATTTTGATTTAGTATCAGTATATTACATTATTGTATTCAGACATTTTTAATCTTCATATCTAGTTTGATAAAAAAGAGTAGTGTTAGCCACCTTTAATTAGCAAACGAGGTTTTAAAGTCACTATTCTAGTTTAAACCTAAGAATTTTATCTTTGAGACAGAGTCTCGCTCTGTTGCCCAGGCTGGAGTGCAGTGGCACGATCTCAACTCACTGCAACCTCTGCCTCCTGGGTTCAAGCTATTCTCCTGCCTCAGCCTCACAAGTAGCTGGGATTACAGGCGCGTGCCACTGTGCCTGGCTAGTTTTTGTAGTTTTAGTAGAGATGGGGCTTCACCTCGTTGGCTAGGCTGGTCTTGAACTCCTGACCTCAGGTGATCCACCTGCCTCAGCCTCCCACAGTGCTAGGATTACGGGCATGAGCCACTGCGCCCAGCCAGGAATTTTACTCTTTATTATCAGTACTGTTTCAGCATGGAACAGTTATTTTAATTTGCTTCAAAATAAATTAGCCAGATTGGGCACAGTAGCTCACACCTGTAATCCCAGCACTTTGGGAGGCCAATGCAGGAGAATCGCTTCAGACCAGGAGTTTGAGACCACCCTGGGAAACAGTGAGACTGCTGTCTGTACCAAAAAAAAAAAAAAAGTAAAAAGACTAAACTGGGCATGGTGGCACTCAGTTGTAGTCCCAGTTACTTGGGAGGCTGAGTTGAGTGGATCACTTAGCTCAGGAATTTGAGGCTGCAGTGAGCCATGGTCACGCCACTAGACTCTAGCCCAGGCAATAGAGTGAGACTCTGTCTCAAAAAAAAAGAAAAGAAAAGAAAAAGCCCCCAAAACAACAAATTAGCCCACTTTCCTTAAAAAAATTTTTTTTTTCCTTGGATTTTTGGGTAGCAGGTGATATTTGGTTAAACAAGTAAGTTCAGTAGTGGTGGTTTGTGAGATTTTGGTGCACCCTTCACCTGAGCAGTATACACTGAACCAAATTTGTAGTTTTTTATCGCTCACCCCTTCCTACCCTTTCCCTCTGAGTCCCCAAAGTCCTTTGTATAATTCTTATTACTTTGCATCCTCATAGCTTAGTTCCCTCGTACGAGTGAGAACATACAATGTTTAGTTTTCCATTCCTGAGTTACTTCACTCAGAATAGTAGTCTCCAGGCTGGGCGTGGTGGCTCACACCGGTAATCCCAGCACTTTGGGAGGCTGAAGCGGGTTGATCACGAGGTCAGGAGATCGAGACCATCCTGGCTAACACGGTGAAACCCTGTCTCTACTAAAAATACAAAAAAAATTAGCTGGGCATAGTGGCGGGCGCCTGTAGTCCCAGCTACTCGGGAGGCTGAGGCAGGAGAATGGCGTGAACCCGGGAGGCAGATATTGCAGTGAACCGAGATTGCGCCACTGCATTCCAGCCTGGGTGACAGAGCGAAACTCAGTCTCAAAAAAAAAAAGTTCGAGACCAGCCTGGCCAACATGGTGAAACCGCATCTCTACTAAAAATACAAAAATTAGCTGGGTATGGTAGTGCGTGACTGTAATCCCAGCTACTCGGGAGGCTGAGGCAGGAGAATTGCTTGAACCTAGGAGGCAGAGGTTGCAGTGAGCCAAGATAAAAAGAGTGAGACTCCGTCTCAAAAAATATATATATATATGTATACATATATATGTGTATATCATATATATGTATATAGTCTCCAATCCCATCTAGGTTGCTGCAAATGCCATTATTTCATTCTTTATGACTGAGTAGTAGTCCACTGTTTATGTATACCACAGTTTATCCTCTTGTTGATTGATGGGCATTTGGGCTGGTTCCACATTGTTGCAATTGCAAATTGTGCTACTATAATCATGTGTGTACAAGTATCTTTTTCATGTAATGACTTTTTTCCTCTGAGCAGATACTCAGTAGTGGGATTCCTGGATCCAGTGGTAGTTCTACTTTTAGTTCCTTTAAGGAATTTCCACACTGTTTTCCATAGAGTTCTTTTTTTTTTTTGATATATGCTTTTTATTTTTTAAGGAAATAAAATTTACAGTTAGAGTTGAAGCATCATTCCTTTCCTATCCTGTTTTCTTTCTTTTTCACCAGAAGTAAACACTGTATTGAATTTGGTGTTAATAACATATGTATTTGATTTTGGAGTCTTTTTGTTGATTGGTCTTGCTAGATGTTTATGTATTAGTTTTAAAAACTGTCTTTCTGTTTAATTGGTAACATACTGTTTACATTCAGAAAATCAGTTGAAAATTTTTCATTTTGATTATTCAATTTCTTACAGGATTTTTGCTTTTTGCTGTCCACAAGAGCTGGAGGTCTAGGGATTAATTTAGCCTCTGCTGACACTGTTGTTATATTTGATTCCGATTGGAATCCACAGAATGATCTTCAGGCACAGGCTAGAGCCCATCGAATTGGGCAAAAGAAACAGGTATTTTTAATTTTAATTTATATTTTGTTGCTGTTTTAGAATTCTTTTTTTTTTTTTGGAAGTGAGTTCAGTTTATCCTCTAGAGGATAAGATCACTGTAACAGTCATACTGCTGTTTAACAGATAGGATACTGAGGAACTTGGTTTACCAAAATCACCTGGAGAGTCTGACAGAATTGAGATAACTATGCATAAATAGGATCATGTATTCTGTTTTGATCCTGTATTCTAGTCGTAACTATATAATGCAGTTTTTCATCTTACAATAAAAACTTTAAAATGTCTTTACTTGCTTATTTTAACTTGAGAGTTTGAGTATCATATGCTGCCTTTCTGTTAGTCTATATTTTGTCCATGTGCTTACAAGATTCTCCACATGCAAATGTGACCCCATTTTATAATTGTAACAAAATACCCTTAAATGGTGGTACTGAACCTTTACCTAGAGAAATAGGGAAAATTTACTACACCAATTCTTTTCAATTTTGGAGAGTTTGTTTTATAGTGGGCTTCTTATTAACTTGGGGAGTAGTTCATGGAATTTTGCATTATATAGAGTGATGAAACATTAGAATCAAGGCAACGAGTATAATAAGGCTATCAGAAGTTTACATGCCCCCCCCCATTTTCCCCAGCTAAATCATAACTTAAAAATTACTGTCATTCCTTTAAAAAAACAAAAATAAGCAAATGCAATCTCCTTATCAAAATATTAAGAAGGAAGGAAGGATATAGTTTCAAAATAGTCTCTTAAGTTGAGGAACTCTAGCTTTAAACATGTTTTTTAAATTTTCATTTTGCTTTTAACCAGTGAAAACTTCATGTAGAATGAGCTTCAGTTTGTGTGCCAGTGTTTAGGCACTTGAGGTTAGCAAAACAAATCCTTTGTACTGCAATTTGTTTCCTCTTGTGTATTTTTACAGGTGAATATTTATCGTCTAGTTACAAAGGGATCAGTTGAAGAAGATATTCTTGAAAGGGCCAAAAAGAAGATGGTTTTAGATCACCTTGTAATTCAAAGAATGGACACAACTGGGAAGACAGTACTACATACAGGTTCTGCCCCATCAAGGTGGTTACTTGATTATTTAAAAAATGTCATTTTAGAGTCAGTAAACTCATTTTTTTGATATGTTACATCACTGTAGATCATTGAGGAAATGTATTCAGAGTTGTACTTTTTATATTTTGGAAGACTTTGGACTAATTTCTAGTCAGAAGACATACTTCAATACCTGGTTTCATCGCTACAGATTTGTAATTTTAGGGGTAATCTCTTTAACTTCTATGCTTCAAGTTCCTTATTTTAAAATAAATATACTGCCCTAGGCAACATAGTGAAACCCCACCTCTGCAAAAAAATAAAAAACTTAGCTGGGCATGGTGACACACAACTGTAGTCCCCGCTACTCTGGAGGCTGAGGTGGGAGGATCAGTTAAGCCCGGGAGGTGGAGGTTGCAGTGAGCTAAGATTGTGCCAGTGCACTTCATCCTGGGTGACAGAGTGAGACACTGTCTCCAAAAAAAAAAAAAAAGGATGCTAATACTTGATTCGTCTAACTTCTTCATGTAACTTTTGTAAAGGTGAAAATGTCAGTAATTAATAAAAGTGCTATGTAAATGTTATATTTCTAACTATTAATATTAAGCATTTTTGTTTTTCCTGTTTTAGTTCTACTCCTTTCAATAAAGAAGAGTTATCAGCCATTTTAAAGTTTGGTGCTGAGGAACTTTTTAAGGAACCTGAAGGAGAAGAACAAGAGCCCCAGGTAAAAACAAAAAAAAAAAGCCTGCTTCAGAATATTTGTCATGTATTTGACAGGATGAAAGGATTCAAGTATATTTAAATATTGTTTTTCTAATTATAGGAAATGGATATAGATGAAATCTTGAAGAGAGCTGAAACTCATGAAAATGAACCAGGTCCTTTAACTGTAGGAGATGAATTACTTTCCCAGTTCAAGGTAGATTTAAACAAAATTTTCCTTATAATTACATAAACTGAGAGGAATTGAGTTATTGTCATTTAGTGGTTTGTTAATCTTTCTTTAAGCATAATCAGGAAGATTGCTGTGTTATATAAAAACTACTCTCTCTTGTTCAGACAAACCAGTAGCAAACTGATTTGAAAGAGACCAAACTCATTTATGAAGTTACATTTAGTTGGGTGGAAAGAGCTGTTGTTTCCTAATTAGCAACTAGCATAGTGTTTGGCAAATAACATGTCCTTAAATACTTGGGTAAATAAATGAATCAGTGTGATCTCTTATTTAGATTTCCATGACTGAAAGCTTTCAGCTGATATTATTTTGAAGCAGTTTTTGACATTAACTTATCACAAATAAGAAAACTCAAGTAAATCAGTCAAAGTAAGCAATAAGCTACTATATATTGATACTTAATATCCCTGGTTTGTTGAGTGCCAATGAGTTGAAAGGAGTCCTAAAACAACATAAGTCAACTGACCTCATGGAGTAAGTTAAGTGCCATTTGTTTGAAGAAACAGGTTTCTCTACATCTTAGCTATTTTCTATGAACTGTGGTTTTTAAAGATCAATTCATTTCATGTGTTCATTTGACAAATATTTATGGAACGTCTGCAGTGTACCCCACACAGTGAATAAAAAACTTTTATAATTTTAATGAATCACTCTGACTACTTTGTGGATGATTGACTGTAGTGAGGAAAGAGCTATAGCAGGGGGAGATAGGATAGAATGTTGAGTAATCCTGGTTAAGAGGTGAAGGTTTCTGGAATTACCGGCGTGAGCCACTTTGCCCGGCTGTGATAGTCTTAATGGGTGCTTTCTGTGTACCAGACCTTGCATAGTACCTTACATGTGCTATCTTATGTAATCCTCACAGAAATTAGTGTGCTCTCAAAGAGCTCTATGTCTCTGCCAGTAGCTCTTTAGATAGTGTTTTTGTGATGATAAAAATGATATTAGATTGTTCTACAATACTTGATAGGTGGACTGGTCTGAGAATTTCTGCAGATTATTTAGCATGTTAATAGTATAAATTACTTTTTGTTGTTCTGTTAACTGCTCTTAGTTCTGTGATGCTACTAATTTTGTTGAGCAGTAGGGCAAAATAAAATCATTCCTAGAGGATTATTAGATATCATTTGGTTTGATCTGCTTTGCCCTAATGAAGAAATGAATCTAGGTTGTTCAGAAGTTATATTTGGTTTAGTCCACAGTCATATTCATTATCCTAAGGAGCATGCCAGTTCTTCCCCTTAAAAAAAAAATTTTAGGGATCCATTTTTCTGTAACAGTTACTCTTAAAATTCTGAAATTTATCAGGTTGCCAACTTCTCAAATATGGATGAGGATGACATTGAGTTGGAACCTGAAAGAAATTCAAAGAATTGGGAGGAAATTATTCCAGAAGATCAAAGAAGACGATTAGAAGAAGAAGAAAGACAGAAGGAACTTGAAGAAATTTATATGCTCCCAAGAATGAGAAATTGTGCAAAACAGGTGATTTTGCAATTTTAAAGATATTTCTATAAAGTAAGAGTATTCAACCTGGGCTGATTTTGTTTGTTTCTACGAGGTATCAGTCCATAGTTTTCTTTTTTTGTAATGGCCTTGATTTGATAATGTTTGCCTCATGACATGAGTTGAGAGGTGTTTCTTCCTCTTTTATTCATCTTTTCAAAGAACCAGCTCCTGTAGTTGCATTGATTTTTGTGTGTGTGTGTGTTTTTAATTTCATGAGTTTCCGCAATTTATTATTTCTTTCTGCTTTTGATTTGCTGTTTTCTTTCTTTTCTTTTTTCTTTGGTGACAGCATCTTGCTCTGTTGGCAAGGCTGGAGTGCAGTGGCACAATTCTGGCTCACTGCAACCTTAACCTCCCAGCCTCAGATAATCCACCCACCTCAGCCTCCCAAATAGCTGGGACTACAGGTGTGCCGCACCACACCCAGCTGATTTTTGTATTCTTTTTGTAGAGATGGGGTTTTGCCATGTTGTCCACGCTGGTCTGGAACTTCTGGGCTTAAGTGATCCATCCGCCTTGGCCTACCAAAGTGTTGGGACTATAGCACGAGCCACTGCACCTGACCTCTTTTATTCAGTTTCTTAAGGTGCAAGCTTAGATATAGAAATGTAATCTCTCTTTTCTGATATCGGCGTTTAATGCTACAAATTTTTCTTTAAGCGTTACTTTTTCTGAATCTTCCAAATCTATTTTTATATTTTCCTTAATTTAAAAATATTTTAAAATTTCCCATATGACTTACCTTTGACTCACAGGTTTTTTTAGAAGTATGTTTTAAAATGTTCAGATATTTAGGAGATTTTTCAACTATCCTTGTTAATCATTGGTAGTTTAATTCTGTCATGTTCAGAAAGCATATTTTATGTAATTTTAATTTTTAAAAATTTGTTGGTGTTTATTCAGTGGCCTAAATAAACAAATACCAAAATTTTAAATAACTGTAGTAGTGCCATGCCAAGCTATATTGCCAAAAAGGAAAAAATTCTAAGACTAATTTCTTTTTCTGGTATCCTTTGGTTTTTAGGATATAAGATTATTTGTCTTGATTACTGAGTTTTTTGGTGCTTCCTTAAATTTTAAGCCTGGGGCAAATGAGGGGCTTGCCCCACTCTAGTCCCTGCCCTGCTACCATTCCCCCAAGGGTAGCTTTTTGTTTTTTCTTTTCTTGCAACCATATTAGATCTTATTCTGTGCCCTCAGTTGACCAGATGAGAAGGGTCTGGCAAGGCTTCCTTCCTATTAACACAAAGGTGACTGCTCACTTTCTCCAAGGCTGTACCATGGAGGAAAATTTTCTCCAGTCTTCCTTCTCATGAGCACCTGGTAGAAGTTTGTGGCAAAGTGCTTGAGAGTGGGTGCAGGTCCTCCGAGTTTTGGCTGTTAGGTCCTGTGATCTCACAATAGCGTACACTCAGCCATTAGCAGATTTTAGCTGATCTCCTCTTACCTGCTTGTATGGTACTTGATTTCTGTCACCTGTGCTCTTCACAAATGAGCCACTGTTCAAGTTCTCTTTTTCTCTTTTTGTAATCTCCTATATATCCTTACATTTAGATGTGTAGGTTGCCCTGTGATTTCATCTCTCTGATGTTAAACAGAAAAATTATGATTTTGTAGATCAGATTTGTTGTTAGAGTAGGAGCAGTGTACCTACCAAGTTTCTACATAACAGCCAGAAGTAGAGCCAAAAATAATGCTTTTGGCCTGAAAGTAACCATGCATGTTATTTCTTGTCTCTGTTTATTTCTTCAAACCCCTAAGTAGTTTTGTTTTAGAGTGTGTGAGAATGCAGCATTGCATTAGATCCTGTGAAAGGATCAAGGGAGGTTAGAAAAAATAAGGTCTAAATACCATTTTTTACTTCATCTAACTTTCAGCATATTAGAGGTTGAGAATATGTGCCAAGGCTTTGGAAAAACTCCCAAGACTTACAGAATATATGTTTTGATATATCCCATTAAAATTAATGGATATTACAAATAGCCTTTTATGTGGGTTGAACTGGCATTTTTTTCTTTCGAATATCTGATTTGTCTAGTTAGAATAGCAATATGTGGATATTAAGCAGAACGGAAAAAAAAGGACAGCTAATCAATCTGTTCATCCAGAGATAGGACTAATAACATTATCACAGTGTACATCATTCTAATTTTTAAAAATTCATTATCATTTGCCAAATTAAATTGGAGTTGTATTAATTGGAACTTTTTCTTCTTTTTGACAGTATGTCATGAATGTTAATTATAATTTTTAATGGTCTCTCAGCATTCTATCGTATAGATTTGTCTGGTCTCTCTTTGATGAATATTTAGATTATTTGCTTTTTGTTTTTGAGACAGGATCTCACTGTGTTGCTCAGGCTGAAATGCCGTGGTACAGTCATGGCTCACTGCAGCCTCAACTTCCTGGGGTCAAATGATCCTCCCACCTCAGCCTCTCAAGTAGCTGGAACTACAGGTGCATGCTACAAAAATACCTGGCTAATATTTTAAATTTTTGGTAGAGACAGGTCTCACTTATGTTGCCTAAGCTGGTCATGAACTCCTGGGCTCAAGTTATCTTCCTGCCTTGGCCTCCCAGTCATGCTAGGATTACAGGCATGAGCTGCTGCGCTCAACCACATTTTTCTTTTATGATGTAAATAACTTTATTGATCAATGTTTCTTCACAGTTCTGATCTCCTCAGGAAAAATGCCCATGTTGCTGGGTCAGTAGAATAACTTTTGAGGCTTTTGATATAATGTCTAATTACCCTTTAAATCAAAATACCCACCAGAGGTATATATTTTTCTCTGCTCTTTAATTTTGTTTATGGAATGTTTTTGATACATTGAATAACATTTTTAAGATTCTTACCATCTTTTATAATGGTTTTTGCTTCTAAGATACAAGCTGTTTTTACACTAAGGTTGGGTAAATATTTATTTTCCAATTCCAGATTAGTTTCAATGGAAGTGAAGGGAGGCGCAGTAGAAGTAGGAGATACTCTGGATCTGACAGTGATTCCATCTCAGAAGGGAAAAGGCCAAAGAAACGTGGAAGACCACGGACTATTCCTCGGGAGAATATTAAAGGATTTAGTGATGCAGAAATTAGGCGGTAAGATGATATAAGACCGTCGCTTCAACTTGGTTTTAGTAGAGTGTGAAACTAAAATATAAAAATTCCATAATTTTCAAAAATTGTGATGAAGTTTTTGAAGAGGCAAATGTATGTTATTTGAGTAGGAATTGGGTGGTTCTGCTTTTGGGTATTTGTTATAACTGAACAAAACAAGTTTGGTGTCTGATCTTTGCATGTTATTTATTTATTGCTAAACTAGTTAGACTACACAAAATTTTTTATTAATTTGACTCAGAATAGTGATCCTTTTGAATAATAAAAGTATTTTTGATGTATTTTATTTTTAAAAATTCTCACTGCGTTTGTGACTCCCAAAGTTACTAATTTTTTTGGAAATTCTGTATTTTTCTAGTTTCTTAACAACAGGGTAATTTCCTTTTTGAAAGTAACCCTGTTGAAAGCATTTCTGATATGTTCGAGTAGGAATTGAGATGAGGTAAGATTGGCCAGGCAGGATATATTGTAGTGTCCATTCAGAATATGTTTATATATACACATTTATTTTAGAGGAATGGGATAACAGCTTACTTTTGTTTATGTAGTAGTTTTGGATATGACATTTATTAAAATCTTGTTCAGTTTTGTATTTTGAAAGTTTGTTTCTTTGAAGCCATTGTAACTTTTTTCTTTTAAATCTTAGACCTGACAAAATTCTTCCTCATTCTTTCTACCAGAAAATTTAATACATTGTTAGCCTTTTTAAAAGGCACTTTCGTGACCACCTGAATTGCTGGACTTTTCGTCTTTAGTTGAGGAAGCATTTCGACTTCTACTTTACTTGGATATTTTTCCTCATTTATTAACCACTTACGTAGCTTTCTTAAGTAAAATTTTAATTTTGCATTGTTGGTGTAATACCACACATCTGAATTAAAGCCATTCAGTAAATTTTTATCAGCACTTGGAATGTGAGGAAGTGTAATATAATTGATAATTATTGTGGAGACACACATCAGACCTTTTTTGGTCTTATGAAAATAATAAAGTAATTTTTTAAACAAAATTTAGCTTCTGTTGTTTTATTTATACTGATATCTAAACATCATCCTGGGTGTTAATATACCTTGTCTTACCTGGTGTATCTTAATGTTTTAACATTTTTGTTTTTAGCATAGTTTATTCATTCTTCTTAGATAACAGTGCCTTGAATTTTTATACTAACAAGTATTTTCTTATATCTGTAAATATCAGAAATACATATATTTTTAGTGAATACTGAAGCTCACATTTACCCAACAATTATTTTCTCTTAGGTTTATCAAGAGCTATAAGAAATTTGGTGGTCCTCTGGAAAGGTAAATACATTTGTTATTCTCATAGAATAATGGAATGTGTTACATGCTGTCACCTTTATTTATTTGTATTAACATTCAGTTTAGCTACTTTGTTAAATTTGCTTTTAATCGGCATTTACAAAATTAATGTACAAGGGAAATTTCAGATTGTTTTTAAAAATGTTTTTATAGGCCGGGTGCCGTGGCTCACGCTTGTAATCCCAGCACTTTGGGAGGCCAAGGTGGGCGGATCACGAGGTCAGGAGATCGAGACCACGGTGAAACTCCATCTCTACTAAAAACACAAAAAATTAGCCGGGCATGGTGGCGGGCGCCTGTAGTCCCAGCTACTCGGAGAGGCTGAGGCAGGAGAATGGCGTGAACCCGGGAGGCGGAGCTTGCAGTGAGCCGAGATCGCGCCACTGCGCTGCAGCCTGGGTGACAGAGTGAGACTCTGTCTCAAAAAAAAAAAAAAAAGTTTTTATACTACCTTTAATTTCTAGTCTCAAATTTCTTTCCTGTAAATTAAGTTATCTATACATGTTTAAATTGCACTTTTATTACTGTAAGGCACTTTTTACAATCTTTATCTCATTTTTCGTCTATAACTTAAAAGTAGCATGAGCAGATTTATCCATAGAGGGGCTGAGTTGCTAACCCAGCCTTTTTTTTTTTTTTCTTTGAAATGGAGTGTCTCACTGTCTCCCAGGCTGGAGTGCAGTGGTACAATCTTGGCTCACTGTAACTTCTGCCTCCTGGGTTCATGTGATTCTCCTGCTTCAGCCTGTCGAGCAGCTGGGACTACAGGCGTGTGCCACCACACCCAGCTAAGTTTTTTTTTTTTCCAGTAGAGACAGGGTTTCACCATGTTGGCCAGGTTGGTCTAGAACTCCTGACTTCAGGTGATCCGCCCGCTTCAGCCTCCCAAAGGCTAACCCAGCCTTTTAACCAGCTCTGCTTTCCCTAAGTAGAGATATTTTCTTAATTTTCTCGAATTCGTTCTCTTATTATACAAACTATATTAAAATTCAAATTAAGACAGTTTTTTTGCAGTTACCAGATAATCTCAATAATTATTGTGATTTGGATATTCTTTTCCCTTTGTTGTGGCCAACCCACTGTCTGAATATAGATCAGCAAAGACTCAAATTAGTTTTTCACTCTTAAAAAATCCTTTCAAAAATAGATATATTTTGTGTTTTATTTTGAGATGGCATATTTAAAATATAATGAAATACTTGCATAATTATTTTAGATGAAAAAATGTCTTGAATATTATTCATATTATCTATTTGGTGCACAGTAATAAAAAGTTACAGAACTTTACTCAGCTTTTGTGTTTACAATTATAAAGCTTTACCACTTCATTTTGAACATCTTAAAATTTGATCAGTTATTAAAAGGTTTTACAGAATTGGTATATAATCTTCCATTTGCTCTATAATGAATTAAACTTATTATTATTGAATATGTAAATGAATTATTTGTCTGCCACATTGTCCTGGTTTTTATGTGTTTCCTGCCATTTATGTGAACAAGAATATGTAGAGCATGCAGTAGAGTGACATTCAGATCTTGAAAGAGAGTGAAACTTAATCTTAAATGGCGCCACTTCATTTAACATATTTACCTGAAAATTGGATTATTTTGTTACAGATTAGATGCAATTGCTCGAGATGCTGAATTAGTTGATAAGTCGGAAACAGACCTTAGACGACTGGGAGAATTGGTACATAATGGTTGCATTAAAGCTTTAAAGGATAGTTCTTCAGGAACAGAACGAACAGGTAACATTAAAATGAGAGTGATTTAAAAGGAAAGTAAATGAAAGTTTCAAAATATGCTATATTGAGCTAGGTATTATATCTTAAATTATTTATTCATCAGTCTCAAAAGGTTATTTATAAAACAAAGTAAAGCTACTCTCGGTAATAGGAAATGGAGAACAGAATTGCAATTTGAAGGCAGTAGAATCTGTTTTTAATTCCCCTGACATTCTCTGTCTGTGAGGTAAGGTCAGAAATTACTGTTTCATACACACACATATATACATTCATAGATATATGTGTATATACACACACACACACACACATAATACAATATGTATAGTATCTATAGGTTTTTTAGTATAGATGACTGGGAAAATATAATGCAAATATACACATGATATTGGTTTGAGACATAATTATTATTATGCTTATTTTGCTGTTCATTTACCTGAATAAAAATATTTAGATAAGATTTAATAAGCAGGCCAGGCATAGTGGCTCACATCTGTAATCCTAGCACTTTGGGAGGCTGAGATGGGAGTTTAGCTTGAACCCAGGAGTTTGAGACCAGCCTGGGCAACATAGACCCTGTCTCTAAGAAAAATGAAAAAATAAAAATTAGCAGGGTGTGATTGTGTGTGCTTGTAGTCTCAATTACTTGTGAATTGAGGTGGGAGGGTTGTTTGAGCCCAGGAGGTCAAGACTGCAGTGAGCAATGATTGCACCACTGCACTTCCAGCCTGGGCGACAGAGTGAGACCCTGAGTCAACATCCTATAATTCTTTATTTAGAGGCTGACGGTATTAATAGATTGATCCATCTTATGTAATTGGTAAAACACTTAGATAAATACTTTTTGTGAATCTGCATCTGCTAGATTATAATCACTTGTTCATATGTAATGAAATTTAAAGTTTTCCAGTAATCTCTTAATAATATAAATAAGGAATACTTACTGTTAAATAACATAAGTAATAGCATCGGTTGCTTGTTTTATAGAATTATGTTTTATACTTTTAAAAATACTGTTTTTTAAAAAAAAATCAAGGTGGTAGACTCGGAAAAGTGAAGGGTCCAACATTCCGAATATCAGGAGTACAGGTGAATGCCAAGCTAGTCATCTCCCATGAAGAAGAATTAATACCTTTGCACAAATCCATTCCCTCTGATCCAGAAGAAAGAAAGCAGTGAGTGATTTATTTTCTCCATTGTAAGATTATTGTTATTCAATAATTGCAAAATGAATGTGCTGAATTTTTATGGTGTTATTGGCTAGTTTTGAAAAAAAGAAAAGAAAGCATATTATTTTGAAGTTCTAATGACTCAACGTTTTTCAAAATTAATTTTTCAGTAAAGCAATTACAAACTTACCATTAGTTATTAACTTTAATGCCAGGTATACTATCCCATGCCACACAAAGGCAGCTCATTTTGATATAGACTGGGGCAAAGAAGATGATTCCAATTTGTTAATTGGCATCTATGAATATGGATATGGAAGCTGGGAAATGATTAAAATGGATCCTGACCTCAGTCTAACACACAAGGTACTTATCTATTTCTGATTCTGTTGACCATTCATGTTGAATTTAATTTATTCTAATTGTTGCTTTTAAATTATGTTGGAAATAATGGAAATCTGGAAACCAAGGCACTAGCTGGTTGTGTGACCTTGGTGCATTTAGAAGATGCTTTGCATGAAAGGATCAAATTTAAATGATTTCTGAGATTTTGCATTACTGTGAAACTATATGATTAAGGCACTAGGTGTATTATTTCTCAGATTATTAGGTTAAAAGTTTTGTTCCATCATTAGCTTTAAAAAAATTTTTGATGCATAATGTACATATTTTTGGATGCGTGTGATAATTTGATACAATCATATAATATGTAAAGATGAAATCAGGGTAACTGGAACATCTGTCACCTTAAATATTTATCTTTACACTAGAAACATTCAAATGATTCTTTTCTAGCTATTTTATAATGTATAGATTATTGCTAACTATAGTCACCCTACTCACCTATCAAACACTAGGTCTTATTTCTTGCATCTAACTATGTATTTGTACCCATTCATCATTAATTTTATTATTCCAGTAAGACAAAATCCTTAAAATCTTTTATATATATTTTTTAAAAATATCGGCATTTTAGTATTTTTTGGTCATTTGGTTGCACTGTGCTAGCTGAAATCCATTTTTTTTTTGCCTAAAATGGGAAACACTGGGAGAACTTCCTTATTGTTTATGTGTTGGGAACCTTTAGATTTTGGTGCTTTGTCATTTGTTACTGTGAAGAAAAAATTAAGTAGTCTAGATTCCCCTGTAAAACTTTCCTACCAGTGTATGCTTTAGGTCTTCTTCTAGAAAGATGACATCTTGTATTCTAGGAGTTTTTGCGTACATTATACACTTTACTGAGAAGGGAAGGTGTTTGAGGATTATATAACATTTAATAGTGGATGTTAAGTACACTTTTGTATATTTGAAGGAAATTTACAATCTCATACTTTTCATTTTGAAAGATAATCTGAGGGTTTTTAAAGTATATTTAGAATTCATTCTCAGAAAAATTAAATTTTTGGCTCTGGCACAGGTGTAAAAAATACATTTTGCATTGAGTTTATTCCTACAAATATTAATAATTGAAACTTGTTGGTGAACTATATATATATATATATATATTTATTTAAATGTTTAAGCATTTTTTAGCCAATACATTTCTCATGTTATTAAGACAATCTGAAAAAATTGCTTTTTCAGATTCTTCCAGATGATCCTGATAAAAAACCACAAGCAAAACAGTTGCAGACCCGTGCAGACTACCTCATCAAATTACTTAGTAGAGATCTTGCAAAAAAAGAAGCTCTTTCTGGTGCGGTAAGTTAAAGCCCACATGCCTAAGACCAGTTGACTTTTTAGTAAGGTAAATTTTGTTTACTTCACCATGCTAAACATCTGAAGTCAATATGAGCTTATATAAGTGGATTTTTCTGTAATTAAGTAGTTTTATTAGATGTTGCCATATTCAAATTTTACCTTAAATTATCTCAGCATACATGTTAAAACTGGTGAATCATAGCTTTTAGAAGTAGGATTCTGTTTTTTTTCTAGTTTTGGAGAGGGATAGAGAAAACTCGTTTAGCGTGTGGAGTACTTTTTGAGAAGTCAAGCTTGCATAGCCTACATGACTGTTTTACTTGGAGTCATTAGAATGCTTAAGGGACAGCATCATAGGTTGCCAAGCTTACTGAAAAAGAAGGAAAAAGACACCAAAAAGGAGGTGATTGGAAACTTAGAGCAACTGTTAGAAGTTTACCTATGACCATAATGTCAATAACTACCTGTGTAGCGTTAAAAATCATTCCTAATGCAGTCTCTTGTGCTATTGAATTAAGCTGAAGGTGATAATAATCTCAGAGGGTAAAAAATTTGTTTCTACTTCTCTCTGATCCTTTTTTTAAAGGAATAATAATTGGTTAGTATTTATTATTTACATTAATATTATATTTGACTCATTAAGTTATATCACCTTTATTGAGTTTCTTATGTTGGTACAGCTTATTACCAATAGACTAAGGATCAGATAGGAATATGTGTCCTAGCCATTGGATTTAATGTTTATGAAGTTTTTAAAAATGAAATCTGTACAATTGGTTAAAATTAAAATAATGATTTTTAGGGAAGTTCAAAGAGGAGAAAAGCAAGAGCTAAGAAGAATAAAGCAATGAAGTCTATAAAAGTGAAAGAGGAGATAAAGAGTGATTCTTCTCCTCTGCCTTCAGAGAAGTCTGATGAAGATGATGATAAAGTAAGAATGTGTTTTAGAACAACAACCTTTTCTATGGAAAGGGAATATGGCATGTTTTTGTGTACTTTACATTTAAAATTTGAACTAGTCCCTTAAAATTTATATTTTAGGTACCGAAGTCTGTGTGTGTGTGTGTGTGTGTGTGTGTGTGTGTGTGTGTGTGTGTGTGCGCGCGCGCGCACACGCTTATGGTTCATAACAGTCTCAATTATAGAACAGAATTCTAACTGTCCAGTAGATACTATATAGCACTAGAGACATAGAACAAAAGTCCTTCCTTTTCAAACATTTGCCAGTTCGATGAGCTTCTGTCTCCTTTAATTGTATTATGAACTTGAATGGGACTGGCTTACTTTAGTTTATAGGAAGGTAAACATTGCATGTATCATTATTAGGGGGATTCTGGGCTGTCTTTCAGAATCCACATACATGCAATCTGTAGTCATATGAAGAAGAATTAGTCGTTGTTAAAATTTGGTTAGTAATACATTGGCCATACTTGCACTTTCCAGGATGAGATCAGTTCTGTGAAACATCCAAATAAAAAATTTAAAGCAGAAAGAGACAGTGAAGAAAAACCTGAGCCAGATGTTTATATAAAGAAGGAACCAGAAGAAAAGAGGGAAGCAAAAGAAAAGGAGAATAAAAAAGAACTTAAAAGGGAGATAAAAGAAAAAGAGGATAAGAAAGATATAAAGGAAAAAGATTTTAAAGAAAAAAGAGAAAACAAAGTAAAAGAAGCTATACAGAAAGAAAAAGGCATAAAGGAAGAAAAGGTATGCAAATCATAATAAAAAATTTAGAAAGTAAAAACAATCAGCATATTTACATTTTAGGAGACTAAATTGCATATCAGCCCATATTAGTCTCAATAACTGAGTTCTTCAGAAGCATGTTTGGGTATGCAGTAGAGGAGAATAATAGGTCTGAACACTCTTTAATGCTTTACCTTCACAGTAACATTACAGAGTAGCTTTGATTGTTTCCCCAAATAAAATTGGAGAAAAAAACCAAATTAAAATAGAGGAGGATATTCAATGAGAATGAGCACTTGTAGAATAAAATGAGACAGTAATTATTTTCTGGAAGTGTTAGTCATTTTGCCTTTGTTGCTATTGGGGTTTTGTTTTTGTTTTCTTTTCACTTTTTCTTTAGTTGAGTGAATCCAAGTCTGATGGTAGGGAAAGATCCAAGAAATCTTCAGTGTCAGATGCTCCAGTTCATATCACGGCAAGTGGTGAACCAGTTCCCATTTCTGAAGAATCTGAAGAGCTGGATCAGAAGACATTCAGCATTGTAAGCCTTAGACTTTCTGATTATTAGTATTAACTCATAAAACATTTAAGTTGAAGTTTGTCATTTATAGCTTTTAATTTAGAACTGCATTTGAATTTATTATAGATTAGATTGATAAAAGCAATGTATTTGAAATTTGAAGGGTGTCTTTTTTTTTTTGTCTGAGTTAGCATCTCACTCTGTTGCCCAGGCTGGAGTTCAGTGGTGCAGTCACGGCCCATTGCAGCCTCAACCTCCTGGGCTCAAGTGCCCCTCCTGCCTCAGCCTCTCGAGTAGCTGGGACTAGAGGCATGTGCCATATACCCAGCTAATTTTTAGTTTTTTGTAAAGATGGGGATTTTTTATGTCACCCAGGCTGGTCTTGAACTCCTTGGCGTAAAAGGGAGATAAGCCTGGGCGTGGTGGCTCACACCTGTAAACCCAGCACTTTGGGAGGCCAAGGCAGTGGATCACCTGAGGTCAGGAGTTTGAGACCAACCTGGCCAACATGGTGACACTCTACTAAAAAAAAAATAATAATAATTGGCATGTTGGCGAGCGCCGGTAATCTCAGCTACTTGGGAGGCTGAGGCAGGAGAATTGCTGGAACCCGGAAGCCTGAGGTTGCTGTGAGCAGAGATTGCACCATTGCACTCCAGCCCGGGCTGACAACAGCGAGACTCTGTCTCGAAAAAAAAAAAACAGACAAGGGAGATAAAAGGAGGCCAAGGTGGGCCCAGGTGCTGGGATTACAGGCATGAGCTGTCGCACCCAGCTAGTGTCTTAAATTTAAAAGCAACTCAGACTTTTTAATAAAGACTTTTAAGAAGAGGGGTTTAACGAGTACTTTGAGTGAATTTGTTTTCCTCCAGCTCGTATTTCAAATTTTTTAATTCCCAAACGCCATTAAAAAATAAATATGTATACACACACACACAGCTATGTAATAGTGCTTCTTATTTATGGTGAAGGACTAATTTTTTTCCCAGTCTTTTGCAGACCAATATTTTTTTTAAAAATACAATAAGAATGAAATGTTTCACTAGATAAGTGAAATAAGAAAAAATTATGTACAAAATATGAGCCTAATGTTTTGTTAGTAGATGCAGTAGCTATAAAGTTGCATTGTCAAATTACGAGTTTCTAAACAGGCTCAGTTTTTGTATCGATGTTGTTTTGGACTGGCAATATCTCTTGTCAAATATACTGATTCTGCATGTTGTCATGCCTTTGTGTTCCTCAAAGTGAGGGAGAAACTATCTGTGCCTTTATTCTAAAGACTTATTTACTGAAGATAATTATAATTTATGTATTTATGGTTTACTCAATGTATATATTCATAATTTATTTACTGAATATAATTATATACTTATGTAATTACATAATATAACAGTATGTATGTGCTTAATCGTACTGACTCTTGAGGCAGAATGCTGCTATTTGGTAAGTAAGTATGAAGATTAAATGAATTGGTACATGTAAAGTTTGCAGATCAGTGCCGTCTTCAAAAGAGCTCAGAAAGCTCAGAAATGGATAGTGATTGTTGTAGATGTTGTTCCTAAATTCAGACATGTGAAGCAGATAGAGTGAGACTAAAAAGTCCAATTGCAGAGCAAAACCAGGAAGAAATAATAATGTTAGAGAAAAAAGGCTGAGTGATATGAGACAGATATGTAGTTTGGCTTTAACTAGGACTAGGAAATGTTTCCTTACAAGCCACAACTGAAGGAAACACTTATAGTCTGATTTATAAATGTATCATGTTTATATATAGTTACAATATACACAAATTTATATATAAATATATATTCCTATATTTCCTTTTTAGAGATTTCTAGCATCTGAGTCTTTTATACTAGTTGGAGCAATTAACATACTTCAGTCACTTGTTAGACCTGGGTGTCAGTTTTATCACTAGTATTAATCAAATGCTATATTTCAAAGATGGAAAATTTCACCTTCTATAATTGTATTTGTTTTCAACCCATTATGTCCTTCTAGATCCCCAGCTTATCCTCTTGTCCTACTTTCTCTTCTTTTGCACCATGACTAGACAATGTTGATTTGATGAACCCACTAATGTATTTCCTACTGATTCCACAACATGCCCTAATATAGTTCAAATATTGTTCATGCTCTTTAAATATATTGGTTCTTACCAGTCCTCTTGTTCTCCGTACTTTGAGCTCTTGACATTCTTCCAGTCACTGAGAGTATTGGAGACATTCAAAGCTGCTGCAGCTCCTATCTTCCATTTTATTTATTTGAGCCATATTTTTTATCTCTGGACTTTTATTTTTATCTTCTCTGCAGGTTCACAGGCTGGTATTTCTTCTCTCTTTTTCAAGGGTAACCGTTTTTGTTTTTGTTTTTGTTTTTTTACCTACTCTGTACTGGGTGGGCGTTGGGGGAGGTGGTATTCTTTTGCTTTTTTGAAGTGAAAACATTAAACTTTTCACTGGAGCTACCTCCCCTTCTCTATGTGGTCTACTAATGAATTAGGTGAAATTGCATCTCTTGCCACTTTTTTTTTCCCTACATTTATTTTTTAATCTTCAAACTTTTTCATATAACTGCTGGAATGGAAAAATTCCCGCTGTACACAATGCATGAATTTCCTCTCCATTAATCTTAAATGATATTGTGTGTATCATGGAAATGAAGACTGGAATAGTTCTTAAACATAGACTCTGTAGCCAGACTTTCCGGCTTGTATAGGATTTTACCTGTAAGTAAGGAATCCTGTTGTATTCGGGAATAGCTCTAAGTAATTATGAAATTCAATGGTCTTTTCTAGGTCGTCACTCTCTAAACATATTTGCTTCATTTGGCACCTTGATTTTCCTTATCTTTTACTGGTTGTCTTCCTAAATGACAGTATAATTTAGCAGTCAGGAAAGAGCAGAGTCTGAGGTCAGTTAGAGCTGGGTTTGACAGATGTCATTGTATTCTAAGTTTCAGTTTCTTCTATAAAATAGATTAAATACTGTTGCAAAGGACTATTGTCAGGGTCTATTCTTATTGCTTCTATCCTACTCATACCTCAGTTTGTACTCCACATAGCAACCAGAGTAATCATGACTTAGAGGGAGAATAAAGTCACACCGTTATATTTCTGTGCTTAAAACACTCCAATGGCTTTCCATCTCATTTAGGAGAAAAGATTCTTAGCCTGAAACCAGCCTCGTAGCATCTAGTCACCTCCCATCATTGCCGGCCACTTCTCTCACTTACTTGGTTCCAGCGACACTGGCATTCATACTTTTTTAAAAAACATGTCAAACAAGTTTTAGGACATTCATGTTTGTTTTTTCCTTTACTTGGAATGGCTTACTCCTTCATTTTCTTTAGGTGTCTTCTCAAACATTGCCCTTCTCTGAAATCTTGCTTAATGATAAGATAGGAAGCTCCCTGCTCTTTCTTCCTTTATTTTTCTTTATCACAGTTGTTGTCATCTGACACACTATTTCTTGTTCATTTACTAGCTCTCTTATACTAGAGTCCAGGTTCCATAAAGGCAGGATCTGTTTTATTTACAGCTCTATTTCCTGGATCTGGAACAATGCCTAGAACATAATATGTACTAAACTTACATATGTTGGATAAATTATTTTCTAACAGAATATAAACTGCCAAAGTTGAACAAAAAATAGGAAACATAAAGAACAGCGATGAATAAACTAAAAGTTAGAAAGGAAATTAAAGATTTTCCCTTTCTTAAAGCATCAGATCTGACTGAATTTTAATTTTATTTGTAGTAAGAGAGGTCCTTCAGAGCAGTGGTGTGAGGATTTATTATTTTATTTTTTTGAAATAGGGTCTCACTCTTGCCCAGGCTGGAGTGCCAGTGGCATGATCACAGCTCATTGCAGTCTCCTGGGTTCAAGCAGTCCTCCCACCTTGACCTCCTGAGTAGCTGGGACTACAGGTGTGCGCCACCATGCTTGGCTAATTTTTTTTTTTCTTTTGGTATAGAATCAGGATCTCACTGTTGCCCAGGCTGATCTCAAACTCCTGGACTCAAGTGATCCTCCCGCCTCAGCCTCCCAAAGTGCTCGGGTTACAGGCATGAGCCACCACGCCTGGCCCAATTTCTTAATAAATGTTGTTGGATTATCTAAATGTATTGTCTGATGTTGACCCATCATCCTTACATTCCTAGAACTAAACCAGCATGCTTTCTGTGAATATGATGTTAAATTTTAATTTGTTTTTGCATTTACAAATTTTATCTGAAGGTTGCCTTGTTAGTAATATTTTTATTCTGATTTTGGTATAAGGTTATAGTTCCTATTGCTACAATAAAACATACAGTTCTTAATATGTCATCCTTCTGTTAGCATGTCAGGAATGTATAGGCCAAGGAAAAAGTTACCCTTTGACCCTCTACTTCCCAACCACCCAGAATATGAAGAGCAAGTCATTATCGCCACCTTCTGTTGTCGCAGAGGTTTGGAAGAATACAGTTTATATATCTAGCTATATTGATTTTAATAGTTTTGTTAAAGTCATTTTACCCTGTATTTAGTGGATAGTAGGGTATTAAGTTATACTCTGAAATATTTTACTATCTTTTAATAGTCTATATTTAAGACTCCTTATAATAGTGTGCTACAGTATAAAAAATAACCATTTTTTGTAGAAGCTAAGTAAAATCCAAAACTTTTACTTACTCAAAGACTGATTTTAATGATAACGGAAAGGCTTGCTTTCCTGAAGAAAATCTAAAGGGGAAAGAACCCTGATGTATAAGATTTGTGAAGTGTGAGATTTAATTGTTTATTTTGCTATCAAACTGTTATATTATACTCATGTAAATATCATTGAAGGAGGTAGATTTTGTTGAATTTAGATTTTTAATACATGTGTTTATATTCTTGTTTTCTCATTTTAAAGTGTAAAGAAAGAATGAGGCCTGTTAAAGCAGCTTTGAAACAACTTGATAGGCCTGAGAAAGGCCTTTCAGAAAGAGAACAACTAGAACATACTAGACAATGTTTAATAAAAATTGGAGACCATATCACAGAATGTCTAAAAGAGTATACAAATCCTGAACAAATTAAGCAATGGAGAAAGTAAGTGATACACATTTCAGGAAGTGTTAAATTTATATTATATAACTGTCTTTTGTTTTTTGTTTTCTTTCCTGATCCTGAAGTTTAGGTAACAAGATAATTTTTAAAGAGGTAACCTACAGATGATTGTTTTAATTTTTCTCCCTTTAACGTTAAAGTTTTTTATTTATGAGTGGTTACTTATGTATCATGGTATGTAACAAGTGGCATCTCTGCCTTTAAAGAAATAGTGAAAGCTGTTTCATTAAAATTCAGATTGCATTTTATTTGAAAAAGTCTTTGCAATTTACCTAATTATTATCAGTAATATCTTTTGAAGTTGGTGTTCCCACAAAGTTTATTGTTGCATGAATTTAGCAATTTACCTCCTGGATACATGTATAAAGATGTAAAAATTAACATCGTCACACAATGTAAAATGCAAAAAATTAGGAAAATGAAGGTAATGTAGTGCAAATTGTTCTTAAAGCTAAATTTAGCTAATCTAAAGGATTATATTAAAATTCTTCTCTACTTTTATTAGTGTAAAAATGCTTGGCTTCTATCTTTTACATTTAACTGGAACTATAAAATTTGAAAGCCTGGCAACTTCTCGTTTAAATAATGCCTTTTGCCAAGAATGGGTTATCATTTTTGGAGGACCACTGAATGGAAATACTTAGTTGTATCTTCACCAATTTTTTGAATCCTTATAATTAGGGCTTAGATTTTTGAGGTTCAAAGAGTTAGAATGTCTACCTTTTCTGCTTTCTAGATGAGAAATGAGGAACATCTTATTGAAATTACGCAGTGAATTTGGTTGAAAGTAAATTTTAAAATGAGCAAAGAATTAAAGAATTTGAAATAAAATTTTAATTTAAAAAAATTACACAGTGACTAATACAAATAGGTACCATTTCAAATTCGGTTTGTTATAAGGAAAGGGTGGGGAAACCTTTGGAAGAAGAGAGACTAATAGCCAGGAGACTTAACCTTGTCATTATGTTCTGTCACTTTACATCCTAAGGCTATGCTCTCACCTCACTTTTCTTTACTCAGTTGGGCAGATTACCTTTTTGGTTTTCCCCTGTTTGGTTCTCAGTTACTTTGATTTCATATTCCTTATTGTTCATTCCTGCTGCCACTCTCTCTGGTTAAACCAAATTCCCTTAAAGGGGAGATGGGGAAGAAAAGAGGGAAATATCCCATAAAGCAAAATATCTTTTGCTATCTTGGAGAAATTTTATTTTTATTTATTTATTTTTTTGAGATGGAATCTCGCTCTGTTGCCCAGGTTGGAATGCAGTGGCGAATCTCGGCTCACTGCATCCTCCACCTCCTGAGCTCAAGCTATCCTTCCACCTCAGTCTCTCTGGTAGCTGGGACTACAGGCCCACGCTACCAGGCCTGGCTAATTCTTGTATTTTTTGTAGAGACGGGGTTTCACCATGTCAGCCAGGCTGGTGTTGAACTCCTGACCTCAAGCAATCTGCCTGCCTTGGCCTCCCAAAGTGCTGGGGGAAATTTTTTTTTAATGCAGAAACAAGAAAAAAAAGTACCTTATATTAAGACCTATCATTGGCTGACCCGATCCCCTCAAGAACAGTCATTGTGGGCTGGGCACAATGGCTCATACCTATAATCCCAGCATGTCGGGAGGCCAAGGCGGGTGCATCACGAGGTCAGGAGATTGAGACCATCCTGGCTAAGACGGTGGTCTACTAAAAATACAAAAAAAAAAAAAAAAAATTTAGCCGGACATGGTGGCATATGCCTGTAGACCCAGCTACTCAGGAGGCTGAGGCAAGAGAATCGCTTGAACCCAGGAGGTAGAGGTCGCAGCTATTTTGCTTTATGGGATATTTCCCTTTCTTTCCCCATCTGGGGAATTGTGCAGAATGAAAGACCATAGAGATCTAAACCACAATTACAGAATGGTTGGCATTAAGCAAGTGTTACCGTAGTTACCATAATGATCTTTTTGTTTTTTGCTTACAATTTCTTTCAATATATTTTTTGACCAGATTTCTTAAAAACAACTGAAATGCAACACTAGTTTTTACTTACAGATCACTGTAATAAAGTGATGGCCAAAATAGAATGTATATTTGTATTTTATTTATCTTATCAAATAGGCCTCATTCTAGCGATCCTTTTAATAGTATTACTTGTAGGAAGTGTGAACAGATATTTACTATACCATTTTACAGAAGAAAAAAATGGATTCAGATGAAAAGCATTTTAGGGCTGGGACTGGAGAATGACAAAGGAAACACCTAGGACCTGAACTGTTTAAAAGGGGCACTAATTCTTAGGTTTGTGTAAGTGCTGATGCTTGCCTCAGCTCTGGTGCTTTGTTCAAGATCAGACAGTCGTTTGGATGATATAATTAAGACCAGAATCTGATTCCTGACTAGATTTTTTGGGGGGAAAATATATTTTTATAAGGTATTTACTTAGGAACAAAAAGGTACTTTATTAACTTCCTACCTTTTACCCTTATGAGTTAACCATAGAATGTAGATATGTCCGAGATAGTCTGTGAATTTATATAAAGGCTAGATGAATTTTCCCCCTTCCGTGGATTTCATTTCAGTAAGGTATCATTCAATATATTCTCTAAGTTCATTTAAAAAATATATTTCAAGGTAAATATTATACCTCTAGTGCATATTTGAATCTTCTAGGGACTACTACCCTACCTTAGAATTTAACATTCCTTTTCTTTTTGGAGGTATATTTGACAATTACAGTTATATATTTAAGGTATACAGTTTGATGATTTGATACACACATGCATTGTGAAATAATCACAGTCTGATTAATTACTGATGCCTCCCTTGGGATGGGAAGAGATAGCAAGCTGTACCTCATTTATGGGTTTGGTCGTGTTACTCTTGGGACCATTACATTACCATTATTAAGTGACAGTTACTTTTTAATAAAGCATTACTTAAGATAATTCTTTACAAGCATAATCCATATTATCTGATGGTATTTCCACTCCAGTTATTAACATACCTGCCCCTTATATGCATAATCAGGATCACAATATGAATCTGAGTCACTTCCTGATTTAATTTATGTCTTTGGTGCATTTCAAATTAGGATTGTACTGCTTTTCACTCTAAAGACTATAAAATGAAGCGATTTGGAAGAGAAGTAAAATTTAATGTTTAGTTTCACTGGAGTCTTATTCATATATGAAGTTTTGAAAAAATGCATGGGAAAATTAATATCCTTAAGAGTTTGTTCCATAGAGGGCTGTGTATGTGTATATGTGTTTGTGCCTGGAGGGAAGGATTTCCATGAAAAAAACTAAATATGTTCCACCAGACTAACTTAATTTGCCTTTTTTTAAATTCTTCTAGAAACCTGTGGATTTTTGTATCTAAGTTTACTGAATTTGATGCAAGAAAATTACATAAATTATATAAGCATGCTATTAAAAAACGGCAGGAATCTCAGGTAAACTTGCCATCATATTTTTTCCCTGAATTTATATAATTAAAACCGTGAGACATTCTTTTTACAGAGCAATTTGATTAATAAATACGGAATGAATAAGATAGATTTTAAAAATCACCATTGAATACCACAGTAATAATTGTTGCAGGCAAGATTCACAGAAGGGAGGTAAAGTTAATGCGCAAGAAAACAGGATATTGGCAGATCTCCTCTGAAATGTTTATTAGTTATAAAGGGAAAATAATAACTTTATAGAGAAACTTGCCTGACCCACCTTAAACAAGTGATCAAAGTTAATGTCACCAATAGTTAAGACATATCATCATATGAACCCTCTGATACTGAGAAAGGCACATCACTTATGTGGAATTCTTGCCAAAAATATATGTGTTATTATGTGAAAATATCAGACAAGCCCTACTTGAGGGATATTCTATAAAATAACTGTCTGCTACTCTTCTAAAGTGTTAAGAGCATGCAGTAGACTAAGGAGCTATCCCAGAGGAAGACATGACAACTAAGTGTAATATGGGCTTCCAAATCGAATCCCCGAGCAGATAAAGAATATTAGTGGAAAAATGTGAAATCTGAATGAAGTCTGTTCTTCAATTAATAGTGTTATACCAATGTTAATTATTTGGTTTTGATCATTATACTATGTTTATATAAGATATTAACATTAGGAGAAGCTAGATGAAGGGTATGTGGGAACTCAGTGTTTTTGCAACTTTTCTATTAAGTCAATTTATTTCAAAGTGAAAAAATCTCTTTAAGTCATGGGACAAGTAGTTCATACTTTAAAAATGGAGATCTATAAATGTCATACATGTATATATACACACACATATATATACACACATAAACATTCTAATATCTTGTGTGAAGACTTCATTATCAGTATTTTCTAAGAATTATCTCTCCTTTTTTGTAAGTTTGTGAAGTCACCTAAAGATTCTTACACATGTGTGCATTTATTTTAGCAAAACAATGATCAAAACAGCAACTTGAATCCTCACATGATTAGAAATCCAGGTATGTAAGCCTTACTGATTGGGAAAATAAATTAAAAAAAAATTTTTTTTTTAAAATAAACCAAATGATAAAAAAAGGTTCTTACCTTGTTTTTATTTATAAGTACCTTTATATTAAGGAGATACAATAATTCTGATACATAGCTACATTATTATGTAAAATGTATTCTCTTATAGTTCATTTTAGTTTATCCTTTTAATCATCCTTTTCTCAGTTTCTAGAAATTGTAGAATGACTGTTAAAATGAACAAATATTCTTTTTTATGTAATTTGGAATAGTAATGCATTCTTTCTGTATGAGAGTCACAAAAGTATAGTCTGAGAAAGGAATGGGTCCCATATTTTTTAGTTTCTGTCACATTTCAGAATCAAGTAACCCTTTTTAATTAATCCCTAGTACTGCTTTTATACACCATTTCTAAATGCTTTAACTGCTTGCATTTGGGAACCAATTTTTGTTTTGGCAAGGGTAGAAACGAGTTCTTGTTATCTATCAACTAAGTTTTTTTTTGCCAGGTATTATTTTTAAGGTCATTAATAAAAGTTGTACTTATCTAACAGATGTGGAAAGATTAAAAGAGAATACAAATCACGATGATAGCAGCAGGGACAGTTATTCCTCTGATAGACACTTAACTCAGTACCATGATCATCATAAAGACCGACATCAGGGAGATTCTTACAAAAAAAGTGATTCCAGGAAAAGACCCTATTCTTCTTTTAGTAATGGTAAAGACCATCGTGATTGGGATCACTACAAGCAAGACAGCAGGTAAACTTGGCAGTCACTTTAGAAATTTTGCTTATGCATGTCTTTCTCCTTATCATGATGTTCCTGTATTTGACCTATCAGCCAATTCAATCTTCATGCAGTCAAAACAAATCTTGTGAAATACAGTTGTTGTATATAATTAAGAAAAATATATTTTAAGAACTGAATTTCTCTTTAAAATGGATTTTAAATTATAAAATTGAGATCAAAATATGTAGTAAGAAAGCTGATATAGGGAGTTGTATAATTATAAATTGCATGGGGTTCATTGTTGGTTTTGAAGAATATTGGCTCAAATACTCTTTAAAATATAATAAATGTGATAAAAGCTTGATACAGTGATTCAGGTTTGGTTTAGGAAATTTTACATTCCATATTTTTAAAAAGTCAGGGGAAAAATTAATATATGTGAACACATCTCATCGAGGTAAAACTTAACCTCAGCAATCTGGAATATTATTGGAACCAGGAAGGTTTTTTGTTTATTGTTGTTTTTTGAAGCCTTTGAGCAGTAAGCAACCTCAGTATAATAACATCAGAATACTTTTTATTCCTTTATTGATAAAGAAGTATTTTCGGTAGTTAATGATCACTACTATAAAAGTAAACTTGAAAACTGAGATTTATAGTATTTATGCTTTTATAGTAAGTAGGAGAAACAAATTAGAAGACATTCTTTGTATTTTAGTTGTGTTCACTACAATAATTTCTTTGAGAACCTCTGTCAACACTGTGAACACATCAGTTGTAGAATGGCTGTTATTTGAAAGGGTCAAATAAAAGGAAAAGGCAGATTTATAGTATATATTTCACAGGCTTATGCAATATAGTTACAGTTGTGTGTGTGTCAGTTTGGAAAAGGCACTCATTTTAGAGAATACTTCTCATTGAACTGCCACATTTATTTTTTATCAAGCTGTCACATGTTTGTATGGAGTAAATTTCTTAATGATTCATGTGTCAAGTCTTACTATATAACTAGTCAAACTTGAGGAAGCTTTTAATAGGCATCAGCAACCAGTGAAAAATTTTTCAGATTATTTCGTAGACTGCATTCTAGCATTTTTAAACTTTTTCCTGCTTAGAGGTTGATAAAAGGCTCTGGTCTCAGGAGTATTTCAGATAGTTGTAATAATCTTAATTTCAGCTTCCAGACAATTAAGATGCAGTCATGTAAATGATGTATAAAATAAAAAGCAGCTAATTATCTAAAATAGCCATGTGAAATTAGATGCTATTTTAGGGGTTTTGTATGGTTCGCTTTAGTTTTATGAATCAAATAGTTTTTCCAAAGAGATATTTCCAGTGATTTTTGAGTTAATTTAGTAAGTTTTATAATGAAACACTGAGCTTGTATACAATTAAAAACATGTTTTAAGGTATTTTTATGTTTTTTAGTTATCTTGTATTTGGAAACATTTTAATTTGCATTTGTCTAAAATTCTCAATTTTTCTTTATTAGATATTACAGTGACAGAGAGAAACACAGAAAACTGGATGATCACAGGAGTAGAGATCACAGGTCAAATTTGGAAGGAAGTTTAAAAGATAGATCTCATTCTGATCATCGTTCTCACTCAGATCATCGGTTACATTCAGACCACCGGTCAAGTTCTGAATATACGCACCATAAATCTTCCAGGGATTATAGGTATCACTCAGACTGGCAAATGGACCACAGAGCTTCCAGCAGTGGCCCTAGGTCACCACTAGATCAGAGATCTCCTTATGGCTCCAGATCTCCATTTGAACATTCAGTTGAACACAAAAGTACACCGGAGCATACCTGGAGTAGTCGGAAAACATAACAGAAACTGATACTTCATTTTTCTGGACTTTTCTTTTAGCCATATATCATAAACTAACACAGTAATTGCCTTACATGACTTGAAAGATATAAACAGATCTTCTATCAGTAGCAGTATTGTTACTTCTTTCCAGGATGCAAGGTCTATTATCCCAACAGAAGAGAAAATATTTTTATATTTAAGGATTATGCTGCACTGTACTACAAAACTGTAGTACGTTTTTTTGTTTTCTTTTTTAAAGAAATGGAAAATGTTTACTATTACAGGGACCTCAACACTGCCCTCCCATACAGGCTGGATAAAACTGTTTTTAAGTCAGTGATTTTAGACTGACCTCCATTTAAATTAAGTTTATATAATATGAACTTTACTCTGACCTGTGATCATGTTTCAGGAAGGAATGAAAGAGAGTTCTTTCTTAATAAAGAAAAACACTCAAGGACTTTGTTCATTTCCAAAGCTACTTGTTTACATTGTACACTGCGACCACCTTGCCGCTTTTCATCACAAGCTTGAATATTTAAATTCTGTACTTATATCTGTAAAATAGCCAGGAATTTCCTGTTTGTGATCTATTATGCCTTTTTACAAAAAAAAAAAATGGCTGTAAATTATTGTAAATATTAAAGGAACTTTCCTTACTTCCTTCCCTTTCTCAGGCTTTTTTTGACTGTTCCTTTCCCTACCAACTCAGGCTTTCTTATAAAAAAAAAAAAAATCAGTGTAATAACACTTTTTAATGATTTGTCTTGATGGAATCATTGTTTAGAATGTAAAAACGGGGAAAGGGGCCACTTAATTCCATTAGTCCTCTTTTTATACTGAATATTTTATTAGATACATGTTATTCCCTTTTTTTCCTTTTTTAGTCAATATTGTGTTTGTAGTTTTTAAAAAATGGCAAGATGATATGTAAAATCTAAACTGCATGCTCTGGGAACATTTTTTTCAGATGCATCTGGTTTAAAAGGGTAGGTGTATAAACACTTTTCAGAATCCAAAATGGCCAAAAGTTATTGTAAATCCGTTTGTTTTCCCGTTTCATGTGGGCAATAATGTCAAATGTGCTATGCAGCCAGGTTAACATTTTAGATAAACTTGATTGACTTTTAATATAAACTGTTACAATGCACACTGATTGTATATAAAAACCTTATATATGACAAATTAAATTTAAGAAAAAGGATATGTGGGCTCCTGTAATTTTCTGCTGCATTCTTATTCCCTCAAGCACTTACCACCACCACCACCGCCCCCCAACTTTTTAAGTAACATTTTGCTGCCAGAAAAAGTATTTTGGTAAGCAGTTGAATATTTGTAATGTGTAGCATTACAACTAAATCTGTTTTGGAGACTTATGAATATTCCTATGAAGTAAAACTTAGGTCATAGACATTTTTGTTGGCCCCTTTTGGCTTCCTATAGATATTATTATGGGATGCTTTATATTTATTCACAGATTTTTATTTTGTTTTATGTTCAACGGGAAGTTTTTAAGTCATGTGGCACACATTCTTGCATGTATGCTTTGATGTAACAAATTTGAATCTTTGAGGAATATAAGTATGTGCACATAATTTCTATAGTATTGCTATGTGTGTCACTGTTAGCTCTGGGGAGCAACCTACAGATATTTGTCGATAGATGTATTTTTAAATATTTTCCTTTGTTCAATTAGGTTTATGTGTATAAAAGCTTGTGGGGTTTTTTGCTTTTTGTTTTGTTTTGTTTTGCAGTAATTTCTCTTTCTGATACAGTTACCCTGAAGAATAATGATGCTTTGTTTCCTTTCTGGTATATAAGATAACATGTGAGGGAGTAGCTCAGTTTTTTAAACATCTAATTTACAATTAAATATAAAAGTAATGAAGGTAGTCCTGGCACACATTTTTGAAACTTTTATCACTTTTCTCTACATTTAGTATGACTATTTTATTCCACAAGATAGCATTTGACTAATTCATAATGCTTAAGTCATAAGATGGTGGCTGGCATTTTTTAATTTATTACTTTGTAGCTGAGATATTTGCATTATATTCCATTGTGCAAATTTCACAGGACAATGTTGCATTTTCTGAGATAAGGGAATGGGCTCTAATTTTTTAACTAGTGCTACATTTAGTTGAAAGTTTCAGTCAGTTAGCTGAGTTGAATGAAAAATATAGAACTGTGTGTACATTTATCAAATGACAAAATATGTTCATTTTTTGTAAGAAATCAGTAAGAAAAGAAATTAAGACACAATGGTGAAGCACATTAGTATATAAATACAGCAGAACATTCTCCATAAAATATTCTGTTTTCATTCTGCTTTGTTATTTTTATCCAGTTATGTTTAATTTTTCAAGGGTGAGAGATTATGCATAGTACTGTACCAATTAACCTTCCACTCTTATACAATAAATAAATTTACTAAAAGCAATAGCTTGTTTGCTTATAAAGATATTCTTTGTTTAGGGTATGTTAGAAATTAATTTTCAGACTATGTAAAATGAGTTTGAATAATTTCATTTATTTTCAGAGTGAGTAGTTTAATGAGAACCTTTTTAATTTTACGTAATATAAATTATATAATTTGTAGTTAATATGAAAAGGTTGAGTAGGTTATTCATTTTCATGAAGTTTATCAAGAATATGCTCTAGGGGCAAATGGCATGATTTTTACTCTACCCCATTACTATTTCTAACTAGAAAATAATCTTTGCACCCCAAATTAGCTGTCATAGCTTTATAAATACAAATAGCTTTATAAATACAACAGCTTTAAAAAGGGATAGAGATTTGGAAGAGCAACTAATATTTAAATACAAGATTTTTAAAAACAACTTTCAGCTTCATGGGAAACTGCAAAAATATTTTAAAATATTTCTGAGTTAATATGTAAAAGCACATTAATATAGATGCCTCTTAAATATACATTACTCAATTTGAAAATGCAGACAAAACTTAGATACGTTTTAGCACTGTACAATAATTGTAGTGAATGGAGGATGTTATAGAGGACGCAACTAGATAGTAATGCAACAACAAATATTTTGAGATAGTGTCAAAATGTGTGTTAAAATTTCTAAGACATTCAATTACAGATACTTGAAAGAAAGTTTGAGATTATATTTTCTGACAATAGCTAGTAGTTGATTTTGTAGAACACTTCATGCTAATTTTCTTTAAAAAATTAGGACCTAATAGGTTGACTCCGTTACAGAAATTCCTTGAATTATCATAGGAAGATCTAGGAATAGAAAATCTTAGCTATGGTGTAAAAGGATGAAAGATGAGATTACTGGGGAAAGTAGGATTAATAAAAAATGTTAAAAGGTTGTTCCAAGTACCTATACAAATTCTCTAATGGGGCTTCATGTGCTGGATTTTCTACACTAAAAGGCCACTAGCCACTGTGCCCTTCAGCTTAAAAAAAAAATTACATCTATATTTGAAACAAAATTTGTAGTTCCAACTCCCAAATGAATGAAATCATTTTAATTTCATGTCCTGATCTAAATATGAAACTGAAGAGGTATGAACAGTCTAAAACTCCTAATGATTCTATTAAATGAGCTAAGGATATTGTTTGCATTTGGTGATATCCAAACTTTATCTGACTGAAAAATGTGTGATGTATTGTCATTTCATTATTGTAGACCAATATTAATTAGATTTCCAATCTAGAATGAGCTATGGAACTGCCACTAGTTACTTGTTTTTATTCCTTCTGTTTACTTTTCAAATCTTTGATTTGTCTCTAGTGTTCTGCAGGCTGACTATATTAAGTCCTGGTGTGGTGGTTTTATTTTTTTTTAATTTATTTTTTGATCAGCTGTTGCCTCTTACCCACTTTTTACTTTATGGAATCCTATATCATTGCTATCATAAGACTTAATTTCTGATCTCTCTCTTTCTCAACAGCTGTACTATTTTTCTCTTCCTGTTTCTAGTGCTATCTTCAGCTTCAACCACTACCCTGAACTCATCTCCACTTAGACAGCTAGTAGATATGTAATATTAAAATATGTAAAACCAAACTCAACCCTTTTACACTAAGACATTAAAAGTTTTAAAAACTACAAGGCTGGGTGCATTGGCTCACTCCTGTAATCCCAGCACTTCGGGAGGCCGAGGCGGGCAGATCACTTGAGATCAGGACTTTGAAACCAGCCTGGTTAACACGGTGAGACCCTGTCTCTACTAAAAATACAAAAATCAGCTGGGTGTGGTCGTATGCGCCTGTAATCCCCACTACTCGGGAGGCTGAGGCAGGAGAATCGCTTGAACCCAGGAAGAAGAAGTTGCAGTGAGCCAAGATCACGCCACTACAGCGTGGGCGACGGAGTGAGACTCTGCCTCAAAAAAAAGAGAAAGTTTTAAAAACTAGAGTCTTTGATAAATGCATCCACAGCTTTCTACCTAAGGCACTTCTACTTAGCTATTTCTGTTCTTTTTGCTTCACTTCAGCCACTCCTCTCAATGCAAAGAAAATACTTTTTGATCTTTGCATTGTTGTCCCTCTATTAAAAATGCTTATTTGTGACTTGTACAAAACTCGTTTCCTCAATTCAGGTTTCTTTCAGCTCAAATGTCATTTCAAGTCTTGAAATTAGTACCCTGCCCCGTCATTTTAAAAAATCCCTTATATTGCATTTTCTTCTAGCATTACCACTGCTTATATATTTGGTTCATTTGCCATTGACTGCTTCCCCCACTAGAATATAAGTTCCATTAGGGCAGGGACTTTATTTTGTTCACTGCTATATTCTCAGTACTTAAAACGATGCCTTGTATCAATTATATCGTTTTCATTTTTTAAATGTCCTTCCCAGAAATGCTATGCCCTATAAATGGCCAGCATTACCAAACTTTTTGTCTTACCATTGTTAACCTGATTTGTTAGTATTGGAAATTATCGTATGCCTTACTATTTCATGGATTACTTGAGTCTGTTTACTAACTTCCAGTTTTTAAACTTGACTAATAAAAATCACCGGGGGTACTTGAGAAATATAGAAAAATGTAAGCCTCATCTCTAGGAATTAAAATGACAGGGAAATGCTCCAAGTAATGGGGTTTTAATATCTCTTTCATTGACCTGAATAATTAATACAGAGGTTAATTCCACTGTTATAAATAATACACTAATGCTTAAATGAAAAACTGGTTTCTGTAACTATCTACTTAGGAAATATAATTGATACTTTGCAAAGAGATGCAGAGACGTGGTATATAAATATAATACATTTTGAAAATATAAAACATTTTGATTTGTCTATTGCTTTACCTTTCTTATGAACCTTCTTCATTATTATTTTTTAAATTAGAAGTGGAGTCTTGCTATATTGCTCCAGGCTGGTATCGAACTCCTGGGATCAAGGCAATCTTCCTGCCTCAGCCTCCCAAGTAGCTGAGATTACAGACTCAAGCCACAGTGACTGGGTTGTCTATTCCCTTGTCTTTTGAAAGGAAATATGTTTTTAGGTATCATGATACACTATCTTTCTTAACGCACAAGAACACAACTTGTAAAAACACTAAGAGAAATGTGTTGTATTTCCGATGTTTTTAAAGTAAAATTGCAAAAACAAAAAAATCTCCTCTCTTGCTGTTACTTGCTAGGTTTTTCCCATTAAGAAATTTACATCGTGTTTACCCAAGTTAAATTCTCCTTCTCTAGGTGAACAACATGATGAGTTTTGACAGATTTTGCAGTTGTTGTAACCATCAGTGTACTTAAGATATAAAATATTTCCATCTTATCAAGTAAGTTCTCTTTTGCTCCTTTCCCCTATACCAAGCCCTTGGCAATCACTGATTTGTTCCTATATTTTTATTTTTCCCATAATGTCATATAAATGGAATCATATTGTATGTTGCCCTTTGAGTTTACCTTTTGCTTAGCATGATGCTTTTGTAATTATCCATGATTTTGCATTTATCGGTAGTTCATTTCCTTTTATTGCTGAGTGATCCTCCTTTCCCAGGTTGGAGTGCAGTGGCACAATCATGGCTCACTGCAGCCTTGACCTTGTAAGTATGTCTGATTCATTTTGAGTTGATGTTTTGTATGTTGTGTGGAACACATAAAGTTGTGGTTTTTGTTATTGCTTAAATATTATATATCCAATTTTTTCAGCACCATTTGTTAATAAGACTATCCTTTTTCCACTATATTTCTTTATTATTTATTTATTTATTTTGAGACGAGGTCTCACCATATTGCCCAGGCTGGTCTCAAACACCCATGCTCAAAGCCATCCTCCCACCTCAGTCTTTCAAGTAGCTGGGACTATAGCTGAATGCCACCTCGCCTGGCTTATTTGATTTTTATTGAAAATCAGCTGTCCATATATGCGTGAGTCTGTTTCTGGGCTTTCCATTCTGTCCCATTAATTTATATTTCTGTCTTTATGCCAACACCACACTATGGTGATTACTGTAGTTTATAGTAAACCATAAAGTCAGGTAGTCGTGAGTCCTATTTTGCTTTTTAAAAATTGTTTTGGCTTTCTCTTTATTTAATATTAAAAAAATTGGATCTCAGGCCGGGCGTGGTGGCTCATGCCTGTAATCCCAGCACTTTGGGAGGCTGAGGCAGGCGGATCACAAGGTCAGGAGTTCGAGACCAGCCTGGCCAACATGGTGAAACCCCGTCTCTACTAAAAACGTACAAAAGTTAGCCAGGCATGGTGGTGTGCGCCTGTAATCCCAGCTACTCGGGAGGGTGAGGCAGGAGAACTGCTTGAACCCGGGAGGCAGAGGTTGCAGTGAACTGAGATCACGCCACTGCACTCCAGCCTGGGTGACAGAGCAAGATCCATCTCAAAAAAAAAAAAAAATTGAATCTCAATAAACTACAATGTTTTGTTCTAAATTAGAAAGCATGCTGGGATTTTGAGATTGCATTGTTTACATAATCAATTTGGGAAATACTGACAATTTAAGAATATTGAGACTTCTAGCCCATGAACACAAAATATGTCTACATTATTTAGGTATTTTGATTTTTCTTATCAGCACATAGTTTTTCGGTGTATACAATCTTGTAACATATTGTTACATTTATCTTTGGTAAATTATATTTTTGTACTATTTAAATGTTTTCTTGTTTTCAGTTTTTAAGTGCTCAGGTTTTGGATTTGACCTTGTGTTCTTTGACCTTGTGTCCTCTGATCTTGCTCGATGACTCATTGGGTCTAATAATTTTGTTCCAGATTCTTTAAGATTTTCTGCATAAATGATCATGTCTTTAGTGAAAAGTTTTATTTGTGCCTTAGGTTCTTCTATGCACATGATCACGTCTGCAAATAAAGACAGCATTAATTCCTCTTTGCAATCTGTATACTTTTTTTTTTCTTGCTTTACTGCACTAGGTATGACCACCTATACCATGTTGACATGGGGGAGAGGTGGAGAGTGGATATCCTGGCTTATCCCTTATCTTACAGTGGAAGCATTTAGCCTTTCTTCATTATTATCTTAGCAGTTAGGTTTTTTTAATAGATGCCTTTTATCAGGTTTTGTAATTTACCTTCTATTCTTCGTTTTTAGAGAAGTTTTATCATAAATGTTGTCTGTTGAGGTGATATGTTCTTTCACCTTAACTTTTACATGTCTGTATGTTCTGTAGTGATCTTTCCTTTTTTTTGTTTGTTTCTGATATTAATCATTTATCTCTTATTCAGCCTAACTAGAGGTTTGCCAATTTTGTTTCTGATATTAATCATTTATCTCTTATTCAGCCTAACTAGAGGTTTGCCAATTTTTAAAACCAGCTTTTGATTTTATTTTTTATTGCTTGTCTTTTTATAAATATATATATTTTAAGGCTTATTTATTTATTGAGACACAGAGTCTTGCTTTGTTGCCCAGGCTGGAGTGCAGTGGTGCCATCGTGGCTCACTGTAACCTTGAACTCCTGGGCTCAAGGGAGCCTCCTACCTCAGCCTCCTAAGTAGCTAGGACTACAGGTATGCACCACTATGCCCAGCTAATTTTTTTGTAGAGAAGGGGTCTCACATGTTTCCCAGGCTGGCTTTAATTTCTGGCCTCAAGTGATCCTCCTGCCTCAGCTTCCCAAAGTGCTGGGATTATAGGCAGGAGCCACTGTGCTCAGTCTAAAAGTTTTAGGTTCATGGCAAAATTGGGAGGAAGGTACAGACATATACTCTCTAGTCGCCACACATATATAACCTCCCCATAAACGGAGTGCTACATTTGCTTACAATTGGTGAATCTGTATTGACACATTGTCACCCAAAATCAATAGTTCACTCTTGGTGTTGTATATTCTCTGGGTTTGGATAAATGCATAATGATATGTATCCTTCATTATAGTATCATACAGAGTATTTCCACTTCCCTAAAAATTATGTGCCCCTCCTATTCATTCCTCTCTCCCTCAATCCCCTAACTTATGGCAACCACTGATCCTTTTACTGTCTCCATAGTTTTTAACCTTTCCAAGTGTCACAGTTAGAATCCTACAGCATGTAGCTAGACTTTTCAGATTGGCTTCTTTCACTTAGTTATATGCATTTAAGTTTCCTCCATGTTTTTCATAACTTGCTAGCCCATTTTTTCTCAGCACTGAGTAATATTCTGTTGTCTGGATGTATCATAGTTTTATATATCCCTTCACATACTGAAGGACAGACATCTTGATTGTCTTCAAGTTTTGGCAATTATGAAAAAAGCTGCTATAAGCATCCATGTGCATATTTTTGTGCAGACATACATTTTCTTTATTTTATTTTATTTTATTATTATACTGTAGGTTTTAGGGTACATGTGCACAATGTGCAGGTTTGTTACATATGTATCCATGTGCCATGTTGGTTTGCTGGCAGACATACATTTTCAACTCGTTTGGGTAAATACCAAGGAGGGCAATTACTGGATTACATGCTAAGAGTATGTTTACTTACGGAAGAACCTCTCAAACTGTCTTCCAAGTGGCTATACTATTTTGCATTCCCACCAGCAGTAAATGAGTTTCTGTTCCACATCTTTGTCAGCATTTTGTGTTGTCAGTGTGCTGGACTATAGACATTCTAATGGGTGTTTAGTGTTATCTCACTTGTTTTAATATGCATTTCCTTGATGACATATAATATGGAACATCTTTTCATATGCTTATTTGCCATGCGTACATCTTCTTTGGTGAGGTGTTTGTTCAGGTCTTTAATTCCCCCTTTTTAGAAAATTGGGTATGTTTTCTTACGGTTGAGTTTTAAGCATTCTTTACATATTTTGAATAACAGTCTTTTATCACATATGTCTTCAGCAAATATTTTCTCCCAGTCCGTGTCTTGTCTTCTCATTCTCTCGACAATGTCTTTCACAGAGTAAAAAAACAAACAAACAAAAAACTAAACTAATTTTAATGAAGTCCAGTCCAGTTTATTATTTCTTTCATGGATTGTGCCTTTGGTGTCCTATAAAAAGGGTCACATCACCTTATCCTGTACAATACTGATAGATGCAGGAGGCATATAAGGGTGCACAGGGCCTTGTCTGGGCATGTCCGCAACAGACTGGGGGCCTGCATGCATGCACTGGGAGAATGGGGTGGAGACACCAGGGATTCACACCTTATGCAGGGGATGGAGTCTGCCTCTTCAGCTTGTGTATGGTGGCCTGGTATTCAGTCTGTGAGGTGGAGGCCTGTTGGCAGGACCACCTCTTTCTTTGCTGAGAGCTTTCTTTTTGCCTATTCCTCACCCTTCAGTGTGCCTAATTTTTCCTAGTTGTGAGATAAGAACCCAGATTAAATTCTGTATCATTTTGGTGGCCTGTTTGGAACTATGAGACATGGTGAGTAAAATGTGAACAAAAAAATTTCTTTCCCTTTCATTTCTGAGCCTTGTTGTCCTAAGACTTCTTCTGAGGGTAGAGGAAACTCTGCCCCCCGACCCCCAACCCCTTGTCACTCTTGGGGTTCAGGAATATTGGTCTTGGTCCAACCCAGCCTTTTCTATGGCATTTTGCTTCTTTTTATTCGGGACTGTAATGTCACCTATCTTTTCTTTTACAATATTGGGGGTGTTCCACTCCCACCCCAATGGCCGCAGGTGCACATGTGGGACAAATGGGTGAACAGTGGCTCCCTGCTCCTCTTCCCTCTCGGCTGAGGTGCATGGCAGTGTCCACCGCATGTACATGCCATGTCCAGTGGCCGTGCAGGGCAGGAATGAGCCACCACCACTGCCCAGCCCAAGGTGGCCTTGGGGGCCCAGGCCTTGTGTGGCCATCTGGACAGCATTTCCCGCTAAGTACCCACAGAGTCTTCCCTTCCCCCAACCGAGGGCTCCAGCTTGGTCCAAGCCCCAGGGAAGAAACAGCAATTAAAAGTTTCTCTTGGCTTGGCGTGGTGGCTCACATCTGTAATCCCAGCACTTTGGGAGGCTCAGGCAGGTGGATCACCTGAGACCAGCTTGGTCAACCTGGCGAAACCCCATCTCTACTAAAAATACAAAAAATTAGCTGTGCGTGGTGGCAGGTGCCTGTAATCCCAGCCACTTGGGAGTCTGAGGCAGGAGAATCGCTTGAACCTGGGAGGCAGAAGTTGCAGTGAGCCAAGATAGCACCATTGCACTCCAGCCTGGGCAACAAGAGTGAAACTGTGTCTCAAAAAAAAAAAAAAAATTCTCTCCCTGTTGGAGAAACCTATTTGCATAAGAATAAGAGGTTCTTCCTTCAGGCATCTTTCCAGCCCTGTATTTAAGCTGTTGTTTTTTTTTTTTTTTCTTTTCTCCACCCTCTCAGGAGTTAACTTTTATGTAAGTCTTTTTTTTTTTTTCCTTTTAGAAGACGTTTCACCAGGTCAGGACCCCAATTCCTTTTCTCTTCATTGTTGGAGGAGGACTCAATTCCACAGCTTCACCTTAGCATTCAGCTTATGATAAAGAGACTATGCAACCCCCTGAGGCAGATCTTTTGTCCCAAACTCAATTCCAAGCTCGTGTTGAAGCCCAGGGAAAGAAAACTGTATCTGAGGGATCCAGAGGCAGACGATGACGGAAGTTAAAAGGCACAGTGCAGGTGAGCATGACTAATTGCTGCTGATTAAGCCAAGCCTCCCATTTCATGCATAAAGGTCATGCTAGTATCCATGGCATAAATGAGGTCTACAGAACTCAAAAGCTACTGACAGCAGGGGACATAGGACATACATGGGTAAGAGAGGATAATCCTATCCCCTAGGCCCCACTGTTAACATGGGTGAAAGCTGCTTTGACACTCATGGGCAGCACCTGTGTGCTGGTGACCACCCAGTGTTGTGGTCACTGGGACTCAGGGATATAAATAAAGAAAGAGGGATGCCTCACTTTCTTTACCTCATGTACCCAGGTATTCACTAGGAAGAGAAGGGAATCAGGGATGCCTCTCTCCCCTCTTTCTAGATGCGTAGCCATTCATTTTCAGTCTGCACCTCTTTCAAATGCATCCGGAGTCCTGGGGCTCTTTTGAAAAAATGCTGCCTTTTTCCTCCTCTGTCCTTTCTTCACAGATGGGTGGTTGTGTCCCCATGCTGCACGGTACTCCCCTCAGATGTATCCTCCAAACTGGGAAAAGTTAATTTCCCAAGCCTTAAACTGGTTGGCTTGGGATTGAACTCAAGGGAAGGGAAGCCAGAAGCCTGACATGCTGGAAAAAGGATAAGAGTTTTTTTAAACCAGTCGGGCTTTTGGCCTCCCTGTCTCTGTGCGAACCAGTAAAGAGAACAATAAGGATCACTGTTTATATTCTTTTTAAAGTTTTAATTACGAAAAAGTATTTGTGAGGTTGGTCTTAAGCTGTAGCCAATCTGATGTGCCTTGCATGTCTCTCTGTATGATTCTGTCAGAAAGAGGGGTACCTTAGGATGCGATGTGGGCCTAGGACTCCATAGGCCGACTGTTCAACCCAGCCTAGCAAACCAGTCAGTGGCAAACTTTGATGCAGGTCTCCATCTTGTTTTACTTCCTTGAAAGTGTGACATGTAACCACATGGCAGTGCTTTCTTTTAGCCTCTGCCATTTTACAATGGTGGCCTGGGTTCAATCCTGGCTTAGGTAATGGGTCCTTTCTGGTTTGATTCTTGATTCTCTTTCTGGTTTGATTGTTGATTTTCTCCCCGTTCATGAACCACCTTCAATTTTCCTTTCTCTGAGGACCTGGGAGGTTACCTTTGGTAAAGTTCAAAAGCCAGAAATATTGGCTGTTTGGCATGGTTAAAATCAGGTAATAAGGGATTTAAAAGGATTTTCTTAAAGAGCACTCAGCTTAATTAAAAGCGGATATCCAAGTTATAGGTATATTTAAAAGGTCTTTATGTTTTTCTCCTCTTGGATCTTATTTTGCTGGAAAAAGGTTGTTTTCTCAGTTGACTGAATTCTTTTTCTCCATTTTTTCTTGCCACCCTTAATGCACGCATGAGAGGCCCTAAGATAATTTTTGATGGCCTGGTGAAAACAGAAAAGGTGCCACTAATTCCATTTTTGGAGAGACCTCTGTTTTCCTCATGGAGCTCCAGGAATTAGAGGCAGATGGATTCCTTTCAAAATCTGCTTTTGTCTTCCAGCTATACCTGTTTATTAGGCCCTAGAAACTGCATGCTTTCCTAGCCTTGCTCTTAAAGGGCCCCACTTAGAGGCCAATAGTCCAATAAGGAGATTGGTGAACAGAAAATCTTTTTTTTTTTTTTTTTTTTTGAGATGGAGTCTCGCTCTGTTACCCTGGCTGGAGTGCAATGGCATGATCTTGGCTGACTGCAACCTCCGCCTCTCAGGTCCAAGCAATTCTCCTGTCTCAGCCTCCTGAGTAGCTGGGACTACAAGCGCATGCCACCATGTCTGGCTAATTTTTGTATTTTTAGTAGAGATGGGTTTCACCATATTGGTCAGGCTGGTCTCAAACTCCTTACCTCAGGTGATTCACCCCCCTCAGCCTCCTAAAGTGCTAGGATTACAGGCGTGAGCCACTGCGCCTGGCTGGTAAACAGAAAATCTTGTAACTACTGGATCTGCTTCTGTTTGTCTGTGTGGTTTTATATGTGTTGTGTGTGATGTCTATAATAAAGAGAGCTCTAATTAATTGACCTAAAGGAAAATAAGTGCTTAGATCAAATATTTTTGAAAGAAAAATGAAAGCTGTAATGCCTTTTAGTTCATGTGACATTAATCTTTGAGTAATAAAAACAGTCTTGGTTGGGCATGGTGGCTCACAACTGTAATCCCAGCACTTTGGGAGGCCGAGGCGAGCAGATCACAAGGTTAGGAGATTGAGACCATCCTGGCTAACACAGTGAAACCCTGTCTCTACTAAAAATACAAAAAATTAGCTGGGAGTGGTGGTGGGCACCTGTAGTCCCAGCTACTCTGGCGGCTGAGGCAGGAGAATGGTGTGAACCTGGGAGGCGGAGCTTGCAATGAGCTGAGCTCACACCACTGCACTCCAACCTGTGTGGCAGAGCGAGACTCTGTCTCACACACACACACAAAAAAGTGTTAAATATTATTGGTAAAATGCAAATGTAGTTAAAATGGAAATAGGTGGTCTAAATTCTGTGGGTCAGATAGTAGATTTGCTAAGTGTTTTAAAGTTGTAAAGTATTTCTTTGGCCTTTGAGAACTTGCCTACTTTACAACATAGTAAGGCCTGGGGACATAGGCCTTAATCTTAGTAAATAATCATTAATCATATAATCAGTAAAATATAAAAAGTCATGGAAATCTAAATTTTTGCCTATGGTAAAAGGATTGCTTTAAATTAGATAAAATAAAGCTAAAGATTTAAGAAAGTTATGGAAGGATTGTAAAAATTAATCTTGCAAAAGAAATTCTGTGTGTAAACATTGACTAAATTCAGTAGTGTATTATATTGTTTTTCTGTAAATTCAGCATTGAAATGAAAGCACAACAAGTTTCCCTTAAGGCAGTAATCTGCTCTTTAGCAAAATTTGTAAAGGGTTATAAAAGGTTATAAGAATCTTACCTAATGGTCAAACTGGTTAAGATTGGATAGAATTGTCTATAAGTTTTCATTAGAAAATTGGGGTTGACATCAATAGTAAACTAATATAAGGGCAAAATTTGGCTTTCTCTCCCATGTACAAGATTTTTGTGTAATAGTAAAGGATAAGGAAAGATTTCTGTTTGCCTTGTGGATAGGCTTCCAAGGAAAAGAAAGAGAAAGCAGGAGACAAATTGTTTGGAAAGCTAAGTTTTCCCTCTTAATGAGTAAACGTTTTTAATTTGTTTTAAATTTTTTGAGTCATCATTTTGGCAAAATAAATAACTTATGGTAATATGGAATTCTATTTCATAACATTAACAGGCTTCCCAAAATCAAATTTCAGCCTCAAGATTGTCTTTCCTGACCCCTAGCTTTTGGATGGTACAGAGGGCCCCTGGAGCATCCAAAAGAGAGGTAAGCAGGATTATTTGACATGTTTAGGTATGTGTGATTGCCAATATGATGTTTAATCTTCTTCAGATTGTGCTTTAGGAAATAATATTAATATTTGTTTCAGAATTGTCTGAGATTTCTAAAATTCTAATGACTGAGTTTATGCTATCGATCACAATTAGGGTTATTATGTTAAGTTATTTTAAACCACAGAGATAACCAAATTTCTTTGTCAATTGTGTTTTGAGAATAACTACCCTGGACATTTTGTTATTCACAGACAATTGTCTTGTTTTGATCCTCTTCAAAACATGGTTTATAATCAGCTATAGAACATTGACAGGTGCTCTCAAATGCAGGTTTCTGATAACTTTGGGGATTGTGACAATGGAATTTTAAAAAGTACAGGACTCGTGAAGAACTGAAGTGTTCATGAATATCAAGCAAAGCAAGAATAAACTGAATGGACTGATCTAATAGAAAACTGAAGTAATATTTTTTGAGCTTTGCTTGGAACATTCCTGATCCTTGTTTTGTTTTTCAGAGTCAAGGATATGTATTTTGAACTATTCGTGGGCTTTAATAATTGAGTAAGCTATACTCCTGTGAACACAATTTGGAGCATATTTGTTTTTTTCTCTGACTGGCTTCTTCAGGATTTGGAAACTTGTCATGAGTGTTCTTGACTTATGGTAGTATAGTTGTTTGCATCAGTGCAATAACAATCCATTTCCTTTTGCAACAGGATGCAATTGGAGAAACTGGTTGTTTTGCCAAGGCTTTGACTGGAAGGGTATGCTTCCCTTTAAGGAATCAAGCTTGACTTGTATAGCCGATAAAAGCCCCTTGGGAAAACTGACCTCATACCTTGTCTACAGAGTCCCTGTACAGGGTTCCTAATCTATGGTGAGTAAAGAATGTCACTTTCTAACAGGTCCCGTAACCTCATGTTCTTGGGACCTCAAGAAGAGCGGAGTTTACCCAACTCATAGGTATTTGAGGGTACAAACCCATGGCTGGGCTTGGCTTTCAAAAGTCCTATCTGAGATTCCTTGTGGAACAGAATTCCATCAAAGCCTATGTCAGCTGAGGCAGGAGAATCGCTTGAACCCGGGAGGCAGAGGTTGCAGTGAGCCGAGATCGCGCCGCTGCATTCCAGCCTGGACGACAAGAGCGAAACTCTGTCTCATTAAAAAAAAAAAAAAAAAAGCCTATGTAAAAACAATTATTCTTGTTGCACTTCATGCAAAATCAAGCCAAGTATGAAGACTAAAGTCTATTTTGCAAACAGCTCAGGTTTATCATGATTTATTTTTAACAAATTGAGGACTGGAGAGACAGAAATTATGTTTCGAAACTTATCATACATTTGTCATTAAATTCTAAACTCATTAGTTGTTTTTAAGTTTTTGCCTACATTTTAGACTAACCCTACTTGTTCCTGTGAACCAACCAGCAATCTCCGGCTGCAGCTCAGAAGGAACGAAAGGGATGGGTAATGTAAAAATCTAGATCAATATTTTAATTCTGAGTAATTATCCTGCAGATCCCACGAGGTGATGGGAGTAAATAGGTGCTAATAACCTGGAGGTTTCTTTTTGGGAAAATGAGACCAAGGGAGCTCACCAAAGCCAGGCCCCATGCACCCAGATCTTAGCAGGCATAACTGTAGCCATTAGTTATCTGGGCGTGTTGGAAGTCTGGGGATTTTTGAGTTGTCCTTACTCCTTTTTGTTTCGTTTTGCTACATGTTTTCTAATAAGCCAGTTTGTTTCTTCTTACCTTCAGGCCACTGAACTCCAAACGATCATGTAATCGGAACCTTAAATGGTAGCCCCCTTTTACTGAGGACCCTTAGATAGGCCTCCGAGGGAGATCTGATTGTCGTCTTCCTAAAACAGTGCCCTCTGTCAGCAGGAAGCAGTTCAGATTGGTCTTTGTCCTTATCCTAATGGCAGCTGGATGTACTTCTTTAGAGGGGGGAAATGATAGATGCAGAAGGCAGATAAGGGAACCTGTCTGGGCATGCCCACGACAGACTGGGGGGCCCGCTTGTGCGGGGTAAAGCCACTGGGGATTTGCACCTTATGCAGGGGGTGGAGCCTGGCCTCTTCAGCTCATGAAGGGTGCAGCTCCAGAACTCGAAGCCCTGCCGCTTTGGTATGGTCTTCAGGCGCATGAGGGTCCAGCCTTGTCAGCCGCGCCCCTCTGGCTCCGGGGGCACCGGGTTCGCAGGCCGGCCCGGCTCCCGCCCCGCTCTCGCCCAGCCGCTGCCGCCGGGGGCGTCTGCAGTGCTCGCGCCTAAGCGAACGCCAGCACCGCGCGGGGGCCGCTGCCGGGCCTGGGCTCCAAGCCACCACCCAAGATTTCTACTTTAATCTCTAGGTTGAGTCCATTCTGTCATCCAATAGATTTTGCAGAGACTTCAGTGTTCTCCCAGTTCAGTGAGGTCTTAGGATACCTGCCTTTCACCTGTGTATCCACTTGACTGAGTATCTTGTCCAGAGGTCGAACTTTCTTTCCCTCAGCCTTGTGTAGCTATTGCTACGTCCTCTTCTGTTAACAGCCTATCTTTTCCCTCATGTAGTTAGTTAGTTGTTTTGTAAGGAAACATGAAGAACTTTTTTGTTCTTAAATTCAGTAACTTAACCAGAATATGTGTTTATGTTTATGTTGATAATCTGTATACTTTTTCTACTGCAGATTGCATTATTTCTAACATTTATGCAAGTTATTTTAAGAAAATAATATCTATGAATACATTTTCTGTTTCATTGTCCTCCTTTTCTACAATCTTCTATACAATTTCTTCAATCTATTTTTTTTTTTCGAGACGGAGTCTGGCTCTGTCGCCCAGGCTGGTGTGCAGTGGCGTGATCTCTGCTCACTGCAACCTCCGCCTCCCGGATTCAAGCGATTCTCCTGCCTCAGCCTCCCAAGTAGCTGGGATTACAGGCATGCACCACTACGCCTGGCTAATTTTTGTATTTTTAGTAGAGACGGGGTTTCACTATGATGGCCAGGCTGGTCTTGAACTCCCGACCTCAGGTGATCTGCCCACCTCGGCCTCCCAAAGTGCTGGGATTACAGGTGTGAGCCACTGCGCCCGGCCTCAATCTGTTTTTCTTATTTTGCATCTGCAGTGATTGTCTTATGTCTTTCTCTCTAGGCCACTGATTTGATTTTCAGCTGTGGTTGTTTTGCCCCATGCTGTTTCTAATTTCTTTATAATTTTTAACAGTGGTGTTTTGGTTTTTAATGTTTACCTTGGTTTCATAAATCTCCCCATTCTTTTGTTTTGACTGTATAGTTCTCCATTCAGCTTTCTAGTTTAGCTAACTTTCCATTATTACAAACAACCCTGAGATTAATATCCTTGCATATGTCCTCTCATAGGCTGAGCCTGTGTAAGAAAACTCTCGCATATGTACCCAGGAATGGGATTACTCAGTCACAGGGTCTATTTTACTTTATTATTCCATTTGACAAACCATTACCAAATTGCTCTCCAGAGGGGCTGCACCAGTCTTCACTCCCATTTGTAGTCCGAGACTCTGTAGTCCCAGACTCTGTAGTCCCTTATTCATGTCAATGATTGACATTATCAGACTTTCTTTTTTTTCCTCCAATCTTATAGGTATAAAGTAGCATCATCTTGCTTTATTTAAAAAATTCTCCCGGCCGGGCGCGGTGGCTCACGCCTGTAATCCCAGCACTTTGGGAGGCCGAGGCGGGTGGATCACGAGGTCAGGAGATCGAGACCATCCTGGCTAACACGGTGAAATCCCGTCTCTACTAAAAATACAAAAAATTAGCCGGGCGTGGTGGCGGGCGCCTGTAGTCCCAGCTACTCGGAGAGGCTGAGGCAGGAGAATGGCGTGAACCCCGGGGGGCGGAGCTTGTAGTGAGCCGAGATCGCGCCACTGCACTCCAGCCTGGGTGAAAGAGCGAGACTCCGTCTCAAAAAAAAAAAAAAAAAAATTCTCCCTTTTGTTTTCACTTGTATTTCTCTCGATTAACAATGAGTTTGACATCTTTTCATATATTTAAACTCTTTTGAATTATTTTCTTCTATGGATTGCCTGCTCATATCATTTACCAATTTTTATATTGATTTTTCTTTTACTTGTTAATTATTTTTCCTTTGGAATACTAAAAATTAGTTCCTTATTGGTTCAAAATATTGTAAATATCTCCTTCCAACCAATTATCTGTCATTAGCTTTTTCTTGTTTCCCAAAGCTGATATTGTATTTAGGTACCTTTAGACAAATACATTGTCTTGTTTGTTCATTGCATATTTTGGCCTTCAGATTTTAAAATTAACTTGTACAAATTAAAAAATATACACAGGGCGGGGCACAGTGGCTCACGTCTGTAATCCCAGTATTTTGGGAGGCAGAGGCAGGCGAATCACCTGAGGTCAGGAGTTTGAGGTCAGCCTGGCCAACATGGTGAAACCTCATCTCTACTAAAAATACAGAAAAATTAGCCAGGCATTGTGGTGGGTGCCTGTAATCCCAGCTACTCGGGAGGCTGAGACAGGGGAATCACTGTACTGAGATCACACCACTGCACTCTAGCCTGGGCAACAAAGTGTGACTCTGTCTCAAAACAAACAACAACAACAACAAAAACAAAAATATTCTGTGATACATTTGATGCAAAATTTTTCTGGTTGGATTTATATTTTTTGGTTTATGCAAATAATTATAAAGTAGTTAATGCCTCTGTTATACTGATATATTTGCAATATATTTGTGCAAATGTATAAATATTTTAAGTATTTTTATGTTTTGAATTGTTTTATTCCATACTCCTAAAGTATTAAATAATACTGGAATTAAATACATGAATACATTTAGAAACATATATAGAATCAAGTTAGAAGTTAATCTTAGAATTTGCTTTATTTGTCTCACTTTGTAAATAAGAAGATAGAGACACAAAGAGGTAAATTTACCTAAGTGGATACAGGTTAATTATTGACTTTACCAATCTCATCTAACATATATGCTTATTTCTTAACTTTGGCCTGTGTATATAGTTCTGATGTCTATGATTTATTCACTGCTGAGTCTTTCATTCAACTATAACACAGGAAAACATGTTTGTCAAAATAGATTTTTGAGATATTAGACAATTCTTGTTCACATTACCTTGATCATACAAAACCTTCATTACTGGTCTTCTAGGGTAGAGATAATATTTATTTTTGATAAATCTGGCAAAATTGAGACTAGGATATGGTACTTTGGCAAAAGTGTTCTGCTATCATAACAAGTAGCATATGTCTGTAAAGCAACTGTTTTCAGAATGGACATCTCTCACTATCTGCATATTTAAGAAACTTCAGGATACAGTTCAGTGGCGGTAAGTACTCTCTTATTTATAACATCTAATTAAAATAGTAAGATGACTGAGCAGATGCAAATATTTTGCAAAACAGATGCCACTAAAAGGCTTTGGTAAGGATGCATGTAAATATGTAAATGTTCTTTCCAAAGACTGTCCTATCAGATTAAGAAAAAGAAACACCACAATAACAACAGACTCCATTTATTTCACAAGAAACTGGCAAGCTTTGGTGACTTTTTAATGTGTCAACTTGGCTAGTCTACATTACACGTCCCAGAATTTACTGTTCTGTGTGTTGCCAGTTAGAGTGGGCCACCAGGGACATTTTTGTGCAAGCTTCAGAGGGTAAAAGTGAAGAAGCAGCCATTTTATGGCCTAGACAGCTCGTTTCTTGTCTGTTGGATCACCTCCTGGCATGAGTCAGTGACCAGGCCTGCACCTGTTCTACCCTCCCCTGAAGTCAGTGTCTCTAACTCCTGGGCCAGGTGTGTGTGTTTAGCACCTTGATGAAAGGCCCTTGCTTCTGCAGGGCTTGTATTTCCTTAAGGTGAGAAGCAAAAAGAAATGACATATTGGTCAGTGTGTTCTCATGGGCTCCAATTGTGCTTATGAGTTTGAGACTGTTCTTGGTCTTCCTCACTTTACACCCATCTTCTTTCCCAACTGTCTACTGTATGGACTGAAGAGTTTCAGCATCAGGTGCAAAGTCTACAGCCTTACAGAGACAGCTCCCAAAGTTGATAAGGTCAAATCCCTGTACCAAGTCCCCTTTATCTATCTATCTATCTATCTATCTATCTATCTATCTATCTATCTATCTATCTATCTATCTATCTGTCTATCTATCTAGTCATCATAATCATCTGCCTCCTAATAGTTCTTTTCTGATGTATTTCTTCATTTATTTGAAGAAGTATGACTAAAATGTCCTTCTAAGCTCTATGTGTTATATATAGCACATATGTATTAAAATAAAATTAAAGATTTTGAGTTTTTCACTTTGTATTTGGACCTAAACCAAGAATGACTCCTCTTCTTCTTCTTCAACTATCAGGAACATTTGATAAAGTTGATCTGACTCTTCTTAACTCTGGCTGCATTTTGCATATTAATGCGCACTTTGGGCTGCAGAAAATCCTTACTAGACTGATTTAAACATCGAGGAGAAGTTATCTTCCATAGTCCTGAAGTATTTTGTCTCAAGGATAATTCATCAACAATTTAATGATGTGATGGAGGACCCAGGTCCTTTCCATTTTCTACTCTGCCATCCTGAGATAGTTTTCTTCCATACCACAAGATGGCTGCTGCAGTTCCAAGAGGAACAAAGGCTAGAAGAAGGGGAACTTCATTTCTCATGTGTCTTTCAGCAGCAAAACTCTTTCCCAGAAGTCTCTACAGCAGGTTTTCCCTCACAATGCATGAGCCAGAACTACTGTGTGTGTGTGTGTGTGTATACATATATATAAACATATACACAATTATATATAACATATACAAATATATATGCACATATATTATATATAGAGATATATATGCCAATCTATGACAAGATGAATGGAGCACAATGATCAGCTTAGGTAAATTAGGATTTACCCCTGGGGCTGGGAGTAGCTCACCCTTCCCAGAGTGAAGTGGGCAAAATAGAATAAATTGGGATTGAGACTGAAAGAGTAAAAGAGAAAAATGAATGAAAGGGAAATATGCTCCTGAGAGGCCAAGTAGTGCTGCTACATAGTGGATGTTTTCCCTCCCTTAAAACATACCTCTCTTTTTCTGTCTGTTTGAAATCCTTAAAAATGTACCAAGCTCTCTGATATGGTTTGCCTGTGTCCCTACCTAAATCTCATCTTGAATTGTAGCTTCCATAATCCCCATGTGTCCTGGGAGGGACTTGGTGGGAGGTAATTGAATCATTGGTGTGGGTTTTTTCTATGCTGTTCTCATTATAGTGAATAATTCTCTTGAGATTTGGTGGTTTTATAACGGGCAGATCCCCTGCATACCCTCTCTTGCCTGCTGCCATGTAAGACATGCCTTTCCTTCTCCTTCACCTTCCACCTCAGCTAGATAGTGAGGCCTCCCCAGCTATGTGGAACTGTGAGTCCAATAAACCTCTTTTTCCCTATAAATTACTCAGTCTCAGGTATTTCTTCATAGCAGTATGAAAAAGGACTAATACACTCTCTTTTGTTCTTTTTACACATTCTTCCTTGGCAATGCCATCTACTTTCATGGCCTTAATTATTATGTTTCAGTAGATGATTTCTATATCATTGCCAATGGTGACCTTTCCCAAACTCTAGAGTGCTGTTTTCAGAGGCCCATTGGACATTTTCATCTGGTTGTCTTCCGTACCTCAAACTCTGCTTAATTTTTTAGCAACCCATTTTCCTTCTTCAAAGCATTTTCCCTCACCTCAGTTTCTGTATAACCTATTTTCTGATCAGTAGAATTCCAGTTAATTATGGTTTTGCTCTGACTGCAAATTGGGAAAACAAGACACACACATACAAGCAAAAATAAGACCCTGCATTTCACCTATACTTTAGTAATTTAGTATTAGGGTGAGTAAATATTTTATACTACTGTGGTATTCAAGATTGCCCTATACTGGTCCAGAAAGAAAATGGCAAGGGTAAGAGTTTACTAGTGGCTAGCTGCTGTCAGAAAGTGAGGTCAGACTCCCTCCTACTCTTTGCCTTGGGTCTTTCACCTCTTTGCTCCATTCCAATGAACTTTTCTTCTATATAGTCTGTCTTTTTGAAAGTGTCACCTCTTCTCTCACTTCCAGAATGCAAAGGATTCCAGAGTGCCTTTTCTACTTTTTAATTTTTTAAATTCCCCCAATTTGTGTGTGTCAACCATTTAGGTAACTTTTCCACTTGAAAAAATGCAGTAGAAAACCAGACACCATGTTTCACTCTCTCAGTTAATAGTCACAGTTACAGCAGCCACAACTCAGGATACAACATCACCAATGCTGCTCAGAATCCGTTTATACTGAAATTAAGTTCTTTACATCAAGTAAATCACTGTCCACAACCACCGGCTAGTGTACATATGAACTAAAAATTCTAAATTTGGAGAGAAACCAATGCTGCTCTGATCATCTGCTCTGCTTCTTCTGTTCCTCAATTCATGCTTAGAAACCTTTCATGTTACTCTTGCTTTTATCAGTTTGCTTGCCTGTGGGAGTTTGGGCCTGCTGACCCTGCCCACTGGAAGAGGCTGCTTGCTGTTCTACTTTCTGCTTTTACATTGTCCAATCAAAAGTGTAGTCATATTGGTGGTTCAGGGTCCTGAAAAGAATGCAGAATAGCTGCTTCAGATGGAGCTATAGTTGCTATCTGAGTTGAAGTACGTGATGAATTCTGCAGGAAACACCTTACATAAAACTGCAACAGGAGTGAACATCTTGTTCTCACTAATCTTTTTATAATTTTGTTTCTTTGTTGCAGGCTTTAGCCCTTGGCTATTTTTTAAATTTTATATTTTTTAAGTTTTATTTTTGTAGCGATAGTGTCCTGCTATGTTTCCCAGGCTGGTCTCAAACTCCTGGGCTCAAGCGATCCTCTGACCTTAGCCTCCCAAGGTGCAGAGATAACAAGCATAAGCCACCTCGACCAGCCCCTTTTCTATTTTAGTTCTAGCCACTGAAGCTATAAAATGTCGATATGAATAGTGAAATTATTTAAGGAAGTGATTTAAATTTTAACTATGTTAGCAATATTAATTTGTATTTATTTTAATTTATAATGCACTATATTATAATAAATAGTATTAATTTAAAATATGCTAATCTTTTCTTTTTGAGACGGAGTCTTGCTCTGTCTCCTAGGCTGGAGTGCAGTGGTGCGATCTCTGCTCACTACAAGCTCCGCCTCCTGGGTTCACGCCATTCTCCTGCCTCAGCCTCCTGAGTAGCTGGTAGTACAGGCGCCCGCCACTATGCCCAGCTAATTTTCTTTTGTAGTTTTAGTAGAGACGGGGTTTCACCGTATTAGCCAGGATGGTCTGGATCTCCTGGCCTCTTGATCCACCCGCCTCGGCCTCCCAAAATGCTGGGATTACAGGCGTGAACCACCAAGCCCGGCTGCTCATCTTTTAATTAAAAACTTTTTGTGTGTGTGGAGATGGAGGTCTCACTATGTTGCCCAGGGTGGTCTTGACCTTTTGGCCTAAAGTGGTCCTTGCATCTCAGTCTCAGGATTACAGGCCTGAACCACCATGCCCGGCCCCTAATCATTTTTCATTTTTCCAATGAATCATTTTCTATTTAATTTACTTTGTGTGAATTTGTATTATTTACTACCAAGTCATCAAGGTATCACCAGTATATCATTTTCACATACCACATTAAAAAAAAATTTAAGTGGTCAACTGTCAAAAGCTGCTAAGGAGTTAAGTTAAAATAAGAGCAGGGAAGGTTTCAATGAATGTGTAGTATCAGGGAATTAATTTCTGATCTTGACAAGAGAAGTCTCAGCTGAGTGGAAGAAAAGTATTCCAAATGAATACTACTGAGGGAAGCATGTGAGGTGAGGAAATAGAAAGTGTTACTATAGGCCAACTCTTTCAAGAAATTTAATATAGACTACATTTTCAATAAATTTAAAAACACATTTATTTTCATTAGAGACAAGAGTCTTACTATGTTGCCCAGGCTGATCTGGAACCGCTGGCCTCAAGCAGTCTTCCCACCTCAGCCTCCCAAAGTATTGAGATTACAGGTGGGAGTCACTGGACCCCGCCCCAAGAAGTTTAATGGTGAAGAGAAACAGAGAAATAGTTCATTAGCTTCAAGATTATGTGAAGTTAAGAAGGATTTCGAGGAATGAGGTGGGGGTGGGGATTGTTTTCAAGACAAGCAGATACTTGAGAATATTTTCAGGGGATGAAAATGATCCAGTAGATAGGGAAAAACGACAGTAGGTAGTTCTGATTTTAGTCATTTAAGGAACGCACAGAAGAGCAGATAATTGCAAGGATGAAGCCTTTGATAAAAGTTACAGGGGTCAAGTGTCAGAGCAGACAGGGAGGAGCAATCATGTGGGTATGATTGCTCAAAATCTGGTTGTTTTAGGGGCTGGATATTTTTTCCCAATACAAACCCAGCTCATTATCTGAGAAAAGGAGAAGGGAGGAAGTTCAATGGAAATATTTATGTCAGAGAATAGGAAAGAAAACCCTTAGGAAGATGGCACTATCGTGACCAAATAAATAGAAATGACTAAGCTACTAAAAGAGACTCCTTGAGATTATATTCTGTATCCTCTAAATGGACACAGCTACTTATCTTTCAAACATATAAAGTAGCAATAATGACAATTGGTTGCTATTATTGAACATCTTACTTATGTGCTTTTTAAATTTTACAAGGTACCTGTAAGGCTAGAATTTTTTTTTTTTTTTTTTTTTTTTTGAGACGGAGTCTTTCTCTGTCGCCCAGGCTGAAATGCAGGGGCGCGATCTCGGCTCATTGGAAGCTCTGCCTCCCGGGTTCACGCCATACTCCTGCCTCAGCCTCCCAAGTAGCTGGGACTACAGGTGCCCACCATGCCCAGCTAATTTTTTGTATTATTAGTAGAGATGGAGTTTCACCGTGTTAGCCAGGATGGTCTCGATCTCCTGACCTCGTGATTCGCCCACCTTGGCCTCTCAAAGTGCTGGGATTACAGGCGTGAGCCACTGTGCCTGGCCAAGGCTAGAATTTTTAAATTACTTATTAGTTATACTTTATTTTTAAAAAACATTTATTTTAAGTTCAGGGGTACATATGCAGGTTTCTTACATAGGTAAACTTGTGTCATGGGGGTTTGTTATACAGATTATTTCATCACCGAGGTATTAAGCTTAGTACCTGTTAGTTATTTTTCCTGATCCTCTCCCTCCTCCCACCCTCCACCCTCTGCTAGGCCCCAGTTTCTGTTGTTCTCCTCTATGTGTCCATGTGTCCTCATCATTTAGCCTCCACTTACAAATAAGAACATGCAGTATTTGGTTTTCTGTTCCTGTGTTAGTTTGTTAAGGATAATGGCCTCCAGTTCCATTCATGTTCCTGCAAAGAACATGATTTCATTCTTTTTTATGGCTGCATAGTATTCCATGATATTTATGTACCACATTTTCTTTATCCAGTCTACCATTGATGGGTATTTAGGTTGATTCCATGTCTTTGCTATTGTGAATAGTGCTGCAATGAACATATGCATGCATGTGTCTTTAGGATAGAATGATTTATATTCCTTTGGGTATATACCTAGTAATGGGATTGCTGGGTTAAATGGTAGTTCTGATTTTAGTTCTTTGAGGAATCACTACACTACTCTCCTACCAGCAGTGTAAAAGTGTTCTCTTTTCTCCACAACCTCACCAGCATCTGTTATTTATTTTTTTTTGACTTTTTAATAATAGCAATTCTGACTTATGTGAGATGGTATCTAATTGTAGTTTTGATTTGCGTTTCTCTAATTATCAGTGATATTGAGCTTTTTTGCATATGCTTGTTGGCTTCATGTATGTCTTTTTTTGAAGTGTCTGTTTATGTCTTTTGCCCATTTTTAATGGGGTTTTTTTCTTATAATTTTAAGTTCCTTTATAGATGCTGTATATTAGACCTTTGTTAGATGCATAGTTTGCAGAAATTTTCTTCCATTCTGTAGGTTGTGTGTTGATAGTCTGTTTATTCTGTTGACAGTTCTTTTTGCTGTGCAAAAGCTCTTTAATTAGATCCTGTTTGTCAATTTTTCCTTTTGTTGTAATTGCTTTTTGCGTCTTTGTTATGAAATCTTTGCATGTTCCTATGTCCAGACTGGTATTGCCTAGGTTGTCTTTCAGGGTTTTTATAGGTTTGCATTTTACATTTAAGTCTTTAATCCATCTTGAGTTGATTTTTGTATATGGCGTAAAGAGGGGGTCCAGTTTCAATCTTATGTCTGTGGCTAGCCAATTATCCTAGCACTGTTTATTGAATAGGGAGTCCTTTCCCCACTGTTGTTTTTGTTGACTTTGTCAAAGATCAGGTAGTTGTAGGTGTGTGGCTTTATTTCTGGGCTCTCTATTCTGTTCCATTGGTCTATGTGTCTGTTTTTGTACTAGTACCAGGCTGTTTTGGTTACAGAAGCCCTATAGTATAGTTTGAAGTTGGGTAGTGTGATGCCTCCAGCTTTGTTCTGTCTGCTTGGGATTTCCTTGGCTATTTAGGCTCTTTTATAGTATCATATACATTTTTTTAAAAAATTATTATTATTTTTGGAGACGGAGGCTTACTCTGTCACCCAGGCTGGAGTATGGTGGTGCTATCTTGGCTCACTGCAACCTCCTCCTCCTGGGTTCAAACAATTTACCTACCTCAGACTCCCAAGTAGGTGGGACTACAGGTGTGTGCTACCACACCTGGCTAATTTTTGTATTTTTAGTAGAGATGGGGTTTCACCATGTTGGCCAGGCTGGTCTCGAACTCTTGACCTCAAGTGATCCACCCACCTCGGCCTCCCAGAGTGCTGGCATTACAGGCATGAGCCACCATGCCCGGCCTCTTTTTTGGTTCCATATGAATTTTAAGATAGTTTTTTTTCTAGTTCTGTGAAGAACGTCAATGGTAGTTTAATAAGTATAGCATTGAAACTATAAATTGCTTTGGGCAATATGGCCATTTTAACAATATTGGTTCTTCCTATCCATGAACATAGAATTGTTTTCATTTTTTTGTGTCATCTCTGATTTCTTTGAGCAGTTTTTTGTAGTTCTCTTTGTAGAGAGGTGAAAGCACCTCCATAGTTAGCTGTATTCTTAGGTATTCCTTTTTTGTGGCAGCTGTGAATGAGACTGTATTCCTAATTTGGCTCTTTGCTTGACTGTTGTTGGTAAATAGGAATGCTAGTAATTTTTGTACATTGATTTTGTATCCTGAGACTTTGCTGAAGTTGTTAATCATCTGAAGGAGCTTTTGGGCCAAGACTACGGGGTTTTCTAGATACAGGATCATGCTATCTGCAAACAGAGACGGTTTGACTTCCTCTCTTTTGGCTTGGATGCTCTTTATTTCTTTCTCTTGCCTGATTGCATTGGCCAGGACTCCTATGTTGAATAGGAGTAGTGAGAAGAGGACATTGTTGTCTTGTGCTGATTTTCAAGGGGAATGCTCCAAGCTTTTGCCCATTCAATATGATGTTGGCTGTGGGTTTGTCATATATGGCGAACCATTTGAAGTATGTTCCTTCAGCACCTAGTTTATTGAGAATGTTTAACATGAAGCAGTATTGACTTTTATTGAAAGCCTTTTCTGCATCTATTGAGATAATCATGTGGTTTTTGTCTTTAGTTCTGTTTATGTGATGAATCACATTTATTGGTTTGCATATGTTGAGCCAGCCTTACATCCCAGGGGTAAAGCCTACTTTATTGTGGTGGATAAGCTTTTTGATGTGCTTTTGGATTTGGTTGCCAGTATATTGTTGAGGATTTTTGCATTGATGTTCATCAAGGGTATTGGCCTGAAATTTTCTTTTTTTGTTGTGTCTCTGCCAGGTTTTGGTATCAGGATGATGCTGGCCTCATAAAATGAGTTAGGGAGGAGTCCGTCTTCCTCAATTTTTTGGAATGGTTTCAGTAGGAATGGTACCAGCTCTTCTTTGTACATCTGGTAGAATTCAATCTGGTAGCTGTAAATCTGTCTGGTCCTGGGCTTTTTTTTTTTTTTTTGATGGTAGGCTATTTATTACTGCCTCAATTTCAGAACTCATTATTGGTCTGTGTTATGGTTAATATTAAAGGTCAACTTGATTGCTTTGAAGGATGCAAAGTATAGTTCCCCGGTGTGTCTGTGAGGGTGTTGCCAAAAAAGTTTAACATTTGATTCAGTGGACTGGGAGAGGCAGACCCACCTCAGTGTGGGTCAGCACCATCCAGTCAACTGCCAATGCAGCTAGAATAAAGCAGGCAGCAGAAGATGGGAGACGCTGACTTGCTGAGTCTTCCTGCCTTCATCTTTCTCCCGTGCTGCATGCTTCCTGCCCTCGAACATCAGACTCTAAATTCTTCAGCTTTGGACTCTTGGACCACATCAGTGGTTTGCCAGGGGCTCATGGGCATTTGGCTACAGACCGAAGGCTGCACTGTTAGCTTCCCTAATTTTAAGATTTTAGTACTTGGACTGGCTTCCTTGCTCCTCAGCTTGCAGATGGCATATCATGGGACTTCACCTTGGGATCATGTGAGTCAGTATTCCTTAATAAACTCCCCTTCATATATACATCTATCCTATTAGTTCTGTCCATCTAGAGAACCCTGACTAGTAGTCTCTTCAGGGATTCAAGTTCTTCCTGATTCAGTCTTGGGAGGGTGTATCTGTCCAGGAATTTATCCGTTTCTTCCAGATTTTCTAGTTTATGTGAATAGAGGTGTTCATAATATTCTCTGATGGTTATTCGTATTTCTGTGGGGTCCAGTGGTAATATCCCTTTATCATTTCTGATTGTGTTTATTTGACTCTTCTCTCATTTCTTCTTTATTAGTCTAGCTAGTGGTATATTTTATTATTTTTTTCAGAAGACCAGCTCCTGGATTTGTTGATTGTTGAATGGTTTTTGGTGTCTCTATTTCCTTCAGTTCAGCTCTGATTTTGGTTATTTCTTATCTTCTGTTAGCACTGGGATTTGTTTGCTCTTGATTCTCTATTTCTTTTAGTTGGGATGTTAGGCTGTTAAATTGAGGTCTTCCTAATTTTTGATGTGGGCATTTAGTGCTATAAATTTCCTTCTTAACACTGCCTTAGCTGTGTCCCAGGGATTCTGGAACATTGTGTCTTTGTTTTCATTCATTTCAAATAACTTCCTGATTTCTGCCTTAATTTCATTTTTTACCCAAAAGTCATTCAGGAGCAGGTTATTTAATTTCCATGTAGTTATATGGTTTTGAGTGAATTTCTTAGTCTTGACTTCTAATTTGATTGTGCTGTGGTCTGAGAGAGTGGTTGTTGTAATATCAATTCTTTTGCATTTGCTGAGCAAAGTTTTGTATTTGGTTATATAATCAATTTTAGAGTATGTGCCATGTGGTGGTGAGATGAACGTATATTTTGTTGCTTTTGGGTGGAGCTCTGTAGGTATCTATCAGGTCCATTTGATCCAGTGCTGAGTTCAGGTCTGAATATCTTTGCTAATTTTCTGCCTCAATGATCTGACTAACATTGTCAGTAGGATGTTAAAGTCTCCCACTGTTATTGTTTGAGAGTCTAAGTCTCTTTGGAGATCTCTAAAAACTTGCTTTATGAATCTGGGTGCTCCTATGTTGGGTGTATATATATTTAGGATAGATAGGTCTTCTTGTTGAATTGAACACTTACCATTATGTAATGCCCTTCTTTGTCTTTTTTGATCTTTGTTGGTTTAAAGTCTGTTTTGTCAGCAATTAGGATTGCAACTCCTACTTGCTTCTGTTTTTCATTTTTTTTGGTAGATTTTTCTCCATTGCTTTATTTTGAGCCTATAGGTGTCATTGCATGTGAGATGAGTCTCTTGAAGACAGCCTACCAATGGTTTTTGTTTTTTTTTTAATCCAGATTTCACTCTGTGCCTTTTCACTGGGGGCATTTAGCTCATTTACATTCAGGTTTAGTATTGATATGTGTGGATTTGATCCCATCATCATGATGTTAGCTGGTTATTTTCAGACTTTTTATGTGGTTGTTTTATAGTGTCAGTGGCCTATAACACACTACGTGTGTTTTTGTAGTAGCTGATAATGATCTTTTCTTTCCATATTTAGTGTTTCCTTCAGGAGCTCTTGTAAGGCAGGTCTGGTGGTAACAAATTCCCTCAGCATTTGCTTGTCTGAAAGCAATCTTACGTCTCCTCTGCTTATGAAGCTTAGTTTGGCTGAATATGAAATTTTGGGTTGAAATTTCTTTTCACTAAGAATGCTGAATATTGGCCTCCAATCTCTTCTGGCTTACAGAGTTTCTGCTGAGACGTCCTCTGTTAGTATGATGGGCTTCCCTTTGTAGGTGACCTAACCTTTCTTCCTAGCTGCCTTTAACATTTTTTCTTTCATTTCAACCTCGGATAATCTGATGGTTACGTATCTTGGGGATGATCTTCTTGTGAATTATCTTACTGGAGTTTTCTGCATTTCCTGAATTTGAATGTTGGCCTTTCTGGCTGGGCTGAGAAAGTTCTCATGGATAATTTCCTGATGTATGTTTTTCAAATTGGTTCCATTCTCCCCATCTCTTTCAGGTATACCTGTCATTCATAGATTCGTTCTCTTAACATAGTCCCATATTTCTCAAAGGTTTTGTTATTTTCTTTTCATTCTTTTTTCTCTATTCTTATCTGCCTGTCTTATTTCAGAAAGATAGTCTTCAAGCTCTGAGATTCTTCCTTGGTCTATTCTACTATTAATACTTGTGATTGCATTATAAAATTCTTGTAGTGTGTTTTTCAGCTCTATCAGGTTAGTAATATTCTTTTCTATACTGGCTATTTTGTTTGTCGGCTCCTGTTTTGTTTTACTGTGATTCTTAGCTTCCTTGGATTGGGTTTCAATGTACTCCTGCATCTCAATGATCTTTGTTTTTGTCCATATTCTGAATTCTATTTCTGTCATTTTAGCTATCTCAGCCTGGTTCAGAACTCCTCCTGGAGAGGTGGTATGGTCATTTAGAGGAAAGAAGACACTCTGGCCTTTTGAGTTGTCAGAGTTCTTGCGTTGGTTCTTTCTCATCTTTGTGGTTGAATATTCCTTCAATCTTTTAAGTTGCTAACCTTTGGATTTTTTTTCCTTTTAACATATTCAATGATCTTGAGGGTTTGATTGTGGTATAAGGTGGATTCAGCTGACTGGCTTCATTTCTGGAAGGTTTTAGGAGACTAATGCTCAGCTCTCAACTCCTAGACTACATGCTTTAACTGAGGGGGACTTGTATTGAGACTCAATGTTGTTCTCTGGCTCCTCAAGGTTAGAAATCCACTGTGCTGGGGGAGGGGGCCCAAGGTGCTCCCAGACTGCTGGTCACTACACTCTGATGGATGGTCTCAGCCTAAGCATTTCATAGTGCAGTGGCAGCATGATTCATTCTCATTTGCATGTGCCAGAAGCAGCGCTGTGGGGTGTATGCTCCATCAGCTGTAGCAGGGTGCTAGTGGGTGCTGAGATGCCTGCCTCCATGAGGGCACACCACACTGGCAGAGGCAACACACATGCTAGAATTTTAACCATTTTATTGTTGTGGAAATTGGCCTAAAGAAGTTAATTCTTCCAAGATCACAGCTAGTGATAGGCAGGGATAAAATTCAGATATGTAGTCTTTCTCAAATTTCATCATCCCCTACTCATACCACTGAGCCATGCTTTCTCCATAATGTGCATTCTTGTTACTGACAGTGTCAGACCATGGAGACCCTGGGGACAGTGATGGGTAAGGAGAAAAGATGTTATGGGGACACTTATACAATGGCAAACCTCCACAGTTACACAGAGAACACAATGAACCTATAGGTGCATTCAGTTAATTGAATGTCTTCATCATGTCTCTGAATATGATGCAGACATTCTATTGTTTGGATCTCTCTGGAAAGCAAAAATCTTCTTGCTTGGTTCACACCAAATCATAATTATTAAAGGCAGATAAGTTGTTTTTCTATGGTCCATTTTGTTCGCAAATCCTAGTTTTCAAAATCCTTTTACTATATCCAGATTTCACAAAACTTGCTATTTGTTTAATGCAACAAAACAAAATGAAATTCCTGTGTTTCCAAAATGCCACAGGTCCAAATTTGTATCTCATGTGTTTTTGACCAGCTTAACCACCAGAGGGGAGTATGAGTCCACCTATTAAACTGAACCACAGACGTGTTTACTTTTAACAGATGTTTTTGGTATGAAATGCTTGGTCTCAGACTTCCTAAAATAATTTCAAAAATTATGAATCCCATTAAACAGTTTAAGTTGATACCTAAAATTGTTCCAGATAAGACATAATTTTTGTATGTTATAATAAAGTATATAATTTCTAGTGCATTTTAAATATTAGAATTTGTGATAGTTAATATTGAGTGTTAACTTGATTGGCTTGAAGGATGCAAAGTGTTGTTCCTGGCTGTGTCTGTGAGGATGCTGCCAAAGGAGATTAATATTTGAGTCAGTGGACTAGGAGAGGCAGACCTACCCCCAATCTGGATGGGCACAATCTAATCAGCTGTCGGAGCAGCCAGAATACAGCAGGCAGAAATATATGGAAGGACTAGACTGGCTTAGCATCCCAGCCTATATCTTTCTCCTGTGGTGCTGGATGCTTCCTTCTCTCAAACATTGGACTCCAAGTTCTTCAGCTTTGGAAGTTGGACTGATTTCCTTGCTCTTCAGCTTGCAGATGGCCTATTGTGGGACCTTGTGATCATATGAGTCAATACTCCTTAATAAACTTCCTTTTATATATACATCTATCCTGTTAGTTCTGTCCCTCTAGAGAACCTTGACTAATATGGCATTTTAAAATAAAATAGTACATTTTTCATATATCTGAAGGAATCTAAATAACATAGCAGTTTGATACTCATCACTATCCGTTTAAAAATTATATGGTGAGGTGTTGGGGAGGGACTTGTGCTTTCTGTGGATGGTGCCCCTCTCCCAGCCCTGCCTAGACTCGTCCTTCTATTCAATTAAATAAGTTGTTTTTTTAATTGATAGATAAGTTCTCTCTCTCTCTCTGTCTCTCTCTCTCTCTCTCTCTATATATATGGATATTTATATATAAAATATTTAAAATGTACTTTAAAACATACTTTTACTATTAAAAGTAACTATTTAAAACTATTAACTATTTAAAACATACTTTCCTGTTTTTATTGAAATTAATCATACACGTAATATAAAGACAGAAATACCTCTACAAAGCTTTTATAAAAAAGAGCAGTCCTTTGCCTCCCCCAACTTACCCCCAGCATTGTCTACTTCCCTTCTTAACTCTCTTGATTGATTCTTGTGGTTGTAATTGACTTAAATCTATATAAAAGGTATGTATTTCTACTTCTCAATATTACTGTTTTAGGCATTAACTATTAACTTTCTATTATGAAAGGATTTAGTTGAATTTTATCTCCAGCTTCCCCCCACAGCATTCCCCTGCCACATCTTTCCTGTGTAGATATCACTTTAATAAGGACAGTGTTCTGGCAGGCACGGTGGCTCATGCCTAATCCCAGCACTTTAGGATGCTGAGCCAGGAGGATCACTTGAACCCAGGAGTTGGAAACCAGCCTGGGCAACATGATGAGACCTCATCTCTACAAAAAATATGAAATTTAGCTGGATGTGATTGCACACACCTGTAGTCCCAGCTGCTAGGAAGACTGAGGTGGGAGGATCACTTGACCCTAGGAGGCGGAGGTTTCAGTAAGCTGAGATCATGCAACTACAGTCTAGCTTGGGAGACAGAGTGAGACTGTCTCAAAAAACAAAAAGAGAGCAATGTTCAGTGTTTACATTATCATGACCATGTAAACAGTTTGTTGATGAACCAGGCAGTATTCTGTGGTTACTTTTTTTTTGCTAGCACAATATTTTATCTTCCTTGGAATTTTTAAGTGTCTTGTTTGTCAATTTACTTGGTTTTTTTTTTATGTACTTAATTTAGTCCCAAACTCTCCCTTAATTGTGTAAATCTTCAATAATGATGTTCAAACACATTAGATACTCTATCAATTTCATCTCTTTAAGAAGTGTCTTCCAAAACTTTCTAACCTTTCCTCTTCAGGACTGATGTGCTTCTACCCTGCCGTGTAACCATAGCCTTGGGATTTTTCTTCATTCTGTAACTGGGGGTTCTCTTAGTCTCCCTCCTGTGTCGGATTCCCTGATTCCTGGATCTCCTATTTTCCTCTTTGGTTTTTCTCTTATTTTCTGGAGTGTATTCTCCAGTAGCATTCTAAGAAAGGATAAATAGGAATTAAGTTTTTGAGAATCTATTTCTAAAAATGTCTTTTTTTTTTCTAATCTCCCACTTAATTGATAATTGGGCAGACTTTAAAATTCTAGGTTGGAAATAATTTTTCTTTTTTTCTAATCAATGTGCAGTTTTCATGAAGGTAGCAGTGAGGTTCCATATCCAGGCAGTTTTTATCTTGATGATTATTTCAATTGAACTAGAACATTATATTTGTGCATTACTGAGAATGGGAGCAAGCATTTGATAACAATCAGTTTTCCATGTTTGTATTGAAAATGAACCTGAAGTTAAAGAGCGATTGCTTACTGAAAATGATTTTAGTTACTTTCTTGGACACGGTGTGGATGAGTTATCACATTAAAATAACAACAGCCACCAAAGCAACCTATACGGTTGGATTGGGCACAGTGGCTCATGCCTATAATCCCAGCACTTTGAGAGGCCAAGACAAGAGGATTGCCTTAGCCCAAGAATTCGAGAACAGCCTGGGCAACATGGCAAGACAGAAATACTCCTTACAAAAATCTCTCTAAACAAAATTTTAAAATTAGGTGGGCCCGGTGGTGCATGTCTGTAGTCCCAGCTACTAGGGACACTGAGGCAGGAGGATTGATTGAGTCCAGGAGTTCGAGGCTGCAGAAGGTATGACTGTGCTACTGCATTCCAGCCTGGGTGACAGAGTGAGACCCCAACTAAAAACAAAAAGGAACCTATAAGGTTGATTGCTTTGACACGTGAGGTTAAACTTGTAGGTTTCATGTAGTTCTGGAAAATTTCTTCATGTTCTGATTACGCATATGTGGGGTTGGGTACTTAAAGTTTGTACAATAATATATCATTGATTTAATTCTCTGAAAAATGAAAAAATATTAAGTGCTTAAAAAGAGTAACACTCAGCAATGGAATAATTTGAGTCACAATTTTGTCTTCTGATGAAAATTTATATCTTATTTTCAACATATAAACTTGTGAGATTTTGGTCTTGAAGTGTTAGATTCTGGCTATTCACTAGAGTAACACAACATGAAACTAAAAATATAATCTTTCCTGGCATTTTCAGCATCATGATAAAGTGTTTTAATTTCATCTCTCCTTTCCAAAAGTCATGTGAGCAACTTTCCTTTCAAAATCTCAGTAACTGTAGTATGAAAAAGCATAGTTATTTACTTACTCATTATTTCTTCATATAACATGAAGAAAGGAGTTATAGTAATTACCACGATTTAATTATCTTAATAATTTTTACAATTTCACCTAGTGCTGAATCATTCACAGTCAGGTGTCATATTTTCTTCATAACTGTTTTCTGTGAATAAAGTAGTGTATACATTGGCATTAATGTATAACCTATTTTATTTGCAATTTACCTCTTTTCTTTCCTTCATATTCAGTTGGAGCATATGAGTCACCCATTTGTATCCTATGTCAGGGGCTGGTAAACGTTTTTGGCAAAAAACCAGAGTTAATATTTTAGGCTTTGTAGGTCCTATGGCCTCAGTTGAAACTACTTGGCCATTGTAGCATGAAAGCAGCCATAGACAATACATAAACAAAGGTGCCTGTGTTTAAAAATAGCATTGTATTTATGGATACTGAAGTATTAATTTCACAAAATTTTCATATATCAGGGAATATTGCTTTTTATTTTGTTTTTAAAACCCTTTAAAAATATGTCTATTCTTAGCTGGAGGGCTAATAGATGGTGTGCCAGATTTGATCTGTGGGCCATAGTTTTTCAACTCCTGGCCTATATTATGGCTCAAAAATAAAACAAATTAACCAAGTCTGTTCTCATGCAGTCTGGGTTTTCAGTGATAAACGAAACAAATAAAAATAATCAAATACTCACTTTATATGTATTACATATATGCCCAAATCTAAATCATACATTTACCATTGGTAGTAATTTAACACTAAAGTGAATTATCTGCTAACATGAAGAAAATTATTGCTCTTACACTTTCATGCCATTTATATTATATCTAACAGTGTCATTTGAAAAATGAATTTTACCAGTAGCTTAACTTTTTTTATTTGTTCATTGGCAGGCGGATATGATTTTTTTTTTGTTATGGTAGCCTGAACAGACTAAGACATTGATATATTTTAATATTTTTATGTTTCTATTTATATTTTTCCAGTTTATGTAAGGCGTTCAGAAAGAAAAGCCGGCATAAACATGAGAAGGAACCCACTCTTGTCAGAAAAATCCTCGGTGGGAGCAAAATTGGATTTTTGAAACTTGGGAAGATAAAATACCTAGAAGTTTTAAAAAAACAAGGCCCTCAGTGACACCGGTGACCTTGTACAGAACTCAGTGCAAGATTTCTAAGATGCAAAACGAGGCTAGAAAGAAGGCAAGTGACATCAGGGAGAAACTAATATGTCAGGCTATGGAGTTTAGTGAATAATATATATTTTTTCTTTTTTAAATTATTTCAATAGTTTTTGGGGAGCAGGTGGTGTCTGGTTACATGGATAAGTTTTTTAGTGGTGATTTTTGAGATTTTGGTGCACCCATCATCCAAGCAATGTACACTGTACCTAATGTGTAGTCTTATCCCTCACCCCCCGTCCCATCCTTTCCCCTGAGTCCCCAGAGTCCATTACATCATTCTTACGCCTTTGCATCCTCATAGCTTAGCTCCTGCTTGGAAGTGAAAACAAAACAGTGTTTGATTTTCCATTCCTGAGTTACTTCACTTAGAATAATGGTCTCCAACTCCATCCAGGTTGCTGTGAATGCCATTATTTAATTCCTTTTTATGGCTGAGTAGTATTCCATGGTATATATGTATGTATATATACCATATTTTCTTTATTCACTCATTGGTTGATGGACATGAGGGCTGGTTCCGTATATTTGCAATTGCAAATTGTGCTGCTATAAACATGCATGTGCAAGTGTCTTTTTCATATAATGACTTCTTTTCCTCTGGATAGATACCAGGTAGTGGGATTGCTGGATGGAATGTAGTTCTATTTTCAGTTCTTTAAGGAGTCTCCACACTGTTCTCTATAGTGGTTGTACTAGTTTACATTCCCACCAGCAGTATAAAAGTGCTCCCTTTTTACTACATCCATGCCAACATCTATTATTTTTTGAATTTTAAATTATGGTCATTCTTGCAGGAGTAAGGTGGTATCACATTGTGGTTTTGATTTGCATTTCCCTGATAATTAGTGATGTTGAGCATTTTTTATATGTTTGCTGGCCATTTGTATATCTTCTTTTGAGAATTGTCTATTCATGTCCTTAGGCCACTTTTTAATGAGTTTTTTTTTTGCTTGCTGATTTGTTTGAGATCCTTGTAGATTCCGGATATTATGCACTGTTTGTGAAGATTTTCTCCCACTCTGTGAGTCGTCTATTTGCTGATTATTTCTTTTGCTGTTCAGAAGCTTTTTAGTTTAATTAAGTCCTATCTGTTTATCTTTATCGTTGTTTCATTTGCTTTTGGGTTCTTGGTCATGAACTCTTTGCCTAAGCCAATGTCTAAAAGAGTATTTCCGATGTTATCTTCTAGAATTTTTATAGTTTCAAGATATATATTTAAGTCTTTGATCTATCTTGAGTTGATTTTTGTATAAGGTGAGAGATGAGGATCCAATTTCATTCTTCTACATGTGGCTTGCCAATTATCCCAGCACCATTTGTTTAATAGGGTGTCCTTTCCTCACTTTATGTTTTTGTATGTTTTGTTGAAGATCAGTTTGCTGTAAGTATTTGACTTTATTTCTGGGTTCTCTATTCCGTTCCATTGGTCTACTTGTCTATTTTTATACCAGTGCCATGCTGTTTTGGTAACTATAACATTGTAATATAGTTTTAAGTCAGATAATGTGATGCCTCCAAATTTGTTCTTTTTGCTTAGCCTTGCTTTGGCTACGCAAGCACTTTTTTGGTTCCATATGAATTTTAGGATTTTTTTCTAGTTCTATGAAGAGTAGTTATGGTATTTTGATGGGAATTGCATTGAATTTATAGATTACTTTTGGCAATATTGTCGTTTTTACAATATTATTCTACCTATCCATGAGTAGGGGATGTGTTTCCATTTGTTTGTGTCAACTATTATTTCTTTCAGCAGTGTTTTGTAGCTTTCTTTATAGAAATCTTTCACCTTCTTGGTTAGGTATATTCCAAATATTTTATTTTATTTTTTACAACTGACGTAAAAGGAGTTGAGTTCTTGATTTGATTCTCAGCTTGGTCACTGTTGGTGTATTGCAGTGCTACTGATATGTGTACATTGATTTTGCATCCTGAAACTTTACTGAATTCATTTAGTAAAGACCTAACAGCTTTTTGGATGAGTCTTTAGGGTTTTCTAGGTATACAATTATATCATTGGTGAACAGTGACAGTTTGACTTCATCTCTACCAATTTGGATGCTCTTTATTTCTTTCTCTTGTCTGGTTGCTTTGGCTAGGACTTCCAGTACTATGTTAAATAGAAGTGGTGTAAGTGGGGATCCTTGTCTTGTTCCAGTTCTCAGGGGGGATGCTTTTAACTTTTCCTTGTTCAGTATAATGTTGGCTGTGGGTTTGTCATAGATGGATTTTATTATCTTAAGGTATGTCCCTTCTATGCTGATTTTGCTGAGGGTTTTAATCATAAAGCAATGCTGGATTTTGTCAAATGCTTTTTCTGCATCTATTGAAATGATCATGTGATTTTTGTTTTTAATTCTGCTTATGTGGTGTATCACATTTATTGACTTGCGGATGTTAAGCCATCCCTGTGTCCCTCATATGAAACCTACTTGATCATGGTGGATTATCTTTTTGATATGCTGTTGGATTCGGTTAGCTAGAATTTTGTTGAGGATTTTTGCATGTGTGTTCATCAAGGATATTGTTCTGTAGTTTTGCTTTTGTTTGTTTGTTCTTGTTATGTCCTTTCCTGGTTTTGGTATTTTTGTAATCCCAGCTTTATAGGATGATTTAGGGAGGATTCCCTTTACCTTTTGGAATACTTTCAGTAAGATTGACACTATTCTTTGACTGTCTGATTGAATTCAGCTGTAAATCCACATCATCCTGGACTTATTTTTTGTTGGTAAATTTTTAATTATTGTTTCCATGTTGCTACTTGTTATTGGTCTGTTCAGGGTTTCTATTTCTTCCTTAATCTAGGAGGATTGTATATTTCCAGGAATTTAACCATCTCCTCTAGGTTTTCTAGTTTGTGCATGTGAAGGTGTTCATAGTAGCCTTGAATGATCTTTTGCATTAATATTTCTGTGGTTTTTTTGTAATATCTCCTGTTTTGTTTCTAATTGAGCTTATTTGGATCTTTTCTTGGTTAATCCCACTAATGATCTATTGATTTTGTTTATCTTTTCAAAGAATCAGCTTTTTGTTTCGTTTATCTTTTGTATTTTTTTGTTGTTGTTTCAATTTCATTTAGTTTTGCTCTGATCTTTGTTATTTCTTTTCTTCTGTTGGGTTTGGGTTTGGTTTGTTCTTGTTTCTCTAGTTCCTTGAGGTGTGACCTTAGATTGTCTATTTGTGCTATTTCAGATTGTCTATTTGTGCTATTTCAGACTTTTTATGTAGGCATGTAATGCTATAAACTTTTCTCTTAGCACCACCTTTGCTGTATCTCAGAAGCGTTGATAATTGTGTCTCAATTATCCTTCAGTTCAAATAATTTTTTTTAATTTCCATCTTGATTTCATTGTTGACCCAAAAATCATTCAGAAGCAGATTATTTAATTTCCATGTATTTGTATAGTTTTGAGAATTCCTTTTGTAGTTAATTTCCTATTTTATTTCACTGTGGTTTGAGAGAGTACTTGATATAATCTTGGTTTTCTTAAATTTATTGAGACTTGTTTCGTGGCCTATCATATGGCCTCTCTTGGAGAATGTCCCATGTGCTGATAAAAGAATGTATGTTCTGCAGCTGATGGGTAGAATGTTCTGTAAATATATGTTAAGTCCATTTTTTCTAGAATGCAGTTTAAGTCAATTTTTTGTTGTTGACATTCTGTCTTGATGACCTGTCTAGTGCTGTCAGTGGAGTATTGAAGTCCCCTACTATTATTGTGTTGCTATCTATCTCGTTTCTTAGGTCTAGTAGTAATTGTTTTATAAATTTGGGAGCTCAGTGTTAGGTGCATATACATTTAGTATTGTAATATTTTCCTCTTGGACTAATCCCTCTTTGTCTTTTTAAATTGCTGTTGCGTTAAAGTCTGTTTTGTCTGATGTAAGAATAGCTACTCCTGCTCAATTTTGGTTTTCATTTGCATGGAATATCTTTTTCCACCCATTTACCTTAAGTTTATATGAGTCCTTATGTGTTAGGTGAGTCTCTTAAAGACAGTAGATTCTTGGTTGGTGGATTTTTATGAATTCTGCCACTCCGTATCTTTTAAGTGGAGCATTTAGTCCATTTACCTTCAACATAAGTATTGAGATGTGAGGTACTGTTCTATTATTAGTCATGCTAGTTTTTGCCTGAATACCTTGTGTTTTTTAAGTTGTATTATTGTTTTATAGGCCCTATGAGATTTATACTTTAAGGAGGTTCTATTTTGGTGTATTTTGAGGTTTTTCAAGATTTAGAAATCTTAGCATTTCTTGTGGTGCTGGCTTGGTAGTGAGTTCTCTCAGCATTTGTTTGTCTGAAAAAGACTATCTCTCCTTCATTTATGAAGGAGATTATGTATCCAGTTTCACTGGATACAAAATTATTGGCTGATAGTTACTTTGTTTAAGGAGGTTAAAGACGGGCCCTAATCTCTTCTGGCTTGTAGGATTTCTGCTGAGAAGTCTGCTGTTAATCTGATAGATTTTCCTTTATAGGTTACCTGATGCTTTTGCCTCGTAGCTCTTAAGATTCTTTCCTTCATCTTGACTTTAGTTAACATGATGACTGTGTGCCTAGGTGATGATATTTTTGTAATGAATTTCCCAGGTGTTCTTTGAGCTTCTTGTATTTAAATGTCTAGATCTCTAGCAAGGCCAGGGAAGTTTTCCTCCATTATTCTCTCAAGTAAGTTTTCCAAACCTTTAGATTTCTCTTCTTCCTCAGGAATACCAATTGTTTGGTCTTTGAACATATATTAAACAATTATATTTGGTCACTGAACATCTACTGAACAGTTATATGTGGTCATCGAACACAATCCCACATTTCTTGGAGGCTTTATTTATTTTTTAAAAAATTCTTTTTTCTTTGTTTTTGTTGAATTAATTTGAAAGCCTTGTCTTTGAGCCCTGAATTTCTTTCTTCTACTTCTTCTAGTCTATTGTTGAAGCTTTCCAGTGTATTTTGTATTAGGCTGGTGCGAAAGTAATGCCACAATACTACAGTAATATTTCTCTAAGTGTGTCTTTTATTTCCAGCAGTTATAGTTGCTCTTGTAGTTGCAGTTATACTTCTTTATCATATCTATTTCTCTGGAGACTTTTTCATCTATATACTGTATCGTTGTTTTAATTTCTTTAGATTGGTTTTCACTTTTCTCTGGTAGCTCTTTGAGTAGATTAATAATAAACTTTCTGAATTCTTTATCTGGCAATTCAAAGATTTCTTCTTGGTTTGGATCCATGGCTGGAGAGCTAGTATGATCTTTTGGGGGTGTTATAGAACTTTGTTTTGTCTTATTACCAGAATTACTTTTCTGGTTCCTTTTTATTTGGGTAGACTATTTCAGTGGAAAAATCTGGAACTCAAGGGCTGCTGTTCAGATTCTTTTGTCCCATGGAGTGATCCCAGGTGGCTATTGAGCTAGCCACCCAGCAGCGATACCAGATGCTGGGGGGTGCTAGGGAATGTTTGTAAATGTCTGTGATGTGATCAATCTTCAGGTCTCCCAGCTGTGGCTACCAGCGCCTACTCTGGTGGAGGTGGCAGGGCAGTGAAGTGGACTCTCAGAGTCCGTGGTTGTAGTATTGTTTAGTGTGGTGGTTGTCTCAAATACTGCTTATGCTAGCAGTGAAGTTGTCATGTGGAAAGACTCAGGACCTCTCGTTAATCAGGATGTTGCAGGCACTGGAATTAGCTGTTTTCTCCTTCTTTGGAGCAGGGTTGTTCTCTTATGGAGTTACTGTAATGGGCTGAGTTGGTTGACCTCCAGCCAAAAGGTGGTGCTTTCAAGAGAGCACCAGCTGTGGTAGTAGAAGGGGTAGATAAGCTTGCCCTAAGTTGGCCAGAGTAAGTATTTAAGTTTCTGAGGCGACAGTCTGGGCCATCTAGGTAAGAATAGTTAATTGTGATATTCTAATTTTATAATAAGTTTGTTCCATCCCAGCTCAGATACCTTTATACTTTTGGCACAAATTGTAGCCAAAATATCCCAGATCGAGCATAACTGATCTTTGAGAAAAATCTGTATTTATGAGAGGGTGTGTGTAGGGGGATGTGTTTTTTAAATTTGATTTATGTCTTTTGTGAATTTTGGAAAATATTCAGCCATTATCTCCTGGAATATACTAAGTATATTAGTCTGTTCTCATGCTGCTAATAAAGACATACCCGAGACTGGGTAATTTATAAAGGAAAGAGGTTTGATTGACTCACAGTTCCATATGGCTGGGGAGGCCTCACAATCTTACATGGCAGCAGGAAAGAGAACATGTGCAGGGGAACTCCCTTTTATAGAACAGCATGGGAAAGACCCACACCCATGATTCAATGACATCCTACCAGCTCCTTCCCATGACATGGGGGAATTACGGGAGCTACAATTCAAGATGAAAGTTGGGTGGGGACACAGCCAAAACATATCACTCAGCTTCCATTTCCCCTAATATTTCCTTCTGGAGCTCTTATTACTATGTGATGGACCTGAAATTCTATTTTCCATGTCTCTTAAACATTCTTAATTTTTTTTACTACACTCTATTTCAAGCATAAGATAGATAAATTATAGAAAACAATATAACCCACACCAGTAGGACATCTTTGTCAAACTATAGCATTTTGCCATAAATGTTCATTATACATATTTTTGATAATATAGATACATTTATATATAGATAAGCATATATGGATATAAAGATGTTTTTGAGAAATTATACATATAATTAAAATATCCTGGGTACTATCTCTGGATCTATTGTTCTTCCTGCTTCTCTCAAATTAACAATGATTCATGATTTTATATTTTTAGTACATAAATATATCTTAAAATTTTATATCCAAGGTAAGCATTTTGATATAATCAGATATATCAATGTTTCTTCATGCCGTTTGCTTCTTCTGTTTTTGGTATATTGTTTAAGAAATTCTTACTCAATTTAAGGTTCATATATAAACAAATATGTCTATATTTTCTTCTAAAATCTAAAACTTTTTCTTTTGACATTTATGTCTTTAAACCATCTGGAGTTTATATTCATGTAGGGTGAGGTAAAGATACATTTTTTCTGAAGATGAATAAACAATAGTTCAAGTGCAATTTATTAAATACGTTATTCTTTTCCCATTGATTTGAATTGTCAATTCCATTATATGTCATTTCTATATATATGCTGGGGTCAACTGCTGTTTTCTGTTTCACTAGATTGTATTTCCAATTCTAAGGCAGTATAACATTACTTTAATTGTTATGTGTTATGTAAGTTATTCATTCCTAGTAAGACATGTTGTTTGGACATGTTATTCTTCAAAAGTATTCTGCTTTCTCCCCAGTATAACAAAAGGCGTTTGGCGTTTACTTTTTTATGGTTTTAAAAACCTTCACAGCAATAAAGTGTAATAGGTATATAAATTTGATTAAATATCAGTTGGTAGTTTGGTCATTTATATGTCATCAGAAAAAAAACAATCGTTTATTGAATACCATAATTCCGCGCAGTTTCGTAAAAACTGATTGATTTTACACGAACAGTCGCTATGCCTGAAGTCCTCTAGAGCTGTATGTTGCTATAGACAAGTATTCTAACAGATAATATACTGGGACTGGTGGCAGTGGATCAATTTTCCAATAAAGTTTGTTTATCATATATTCATCACTGGACTTAATCACACTTTTCTTTTTTGGCTGCTTGTGCAAAATCATTACATGTTTAGATTTATTTGCTTTTGCACATACAGATCTGCATTTTACATTCACACTAGAGCACTTCTCCCTATCCATACTTCCAGCTTTATTTTGGGTCACAGTATTTATATTGCCATTTTTATCACTTCTTTTAATGTTTAATGAGCTACTTTTGATAGATGGGTATATTTTCTTTGAATTAGAATGATAGCAATGAAACATGCAAATGTAACAAATTTAAGTGATAATATTCAATTAACTTGAAAACACTGTGAGCCCAAGAGATAATATTTCAGTTTAGTTGAATGTTAAGCAAGAGTTTCTTATTAATACAGTACAAATTCTTAAAGCTTATAAATTATTAGAACAGAATAAGATTTTAGCAAAACTTATAGTTAATCTTACATTTCAAATTTACAAAATATGTATAAATAATTGTTGTAAGTTTAAAAAACTTTTTAATTGCTAAACAGACAGATGATCCTTCATGGACCGTGAGGGACAGGGTCTGAGGCCAGCACTGTGAAAAGCCCTGTTCTTAAGCATTTGCTTCAAAAGTGCCATAGGTTTGTACTATGTATCAGAGAAGTAGAACCTTAATAATCTGAAGACATGTACTTTGACAGAAGAGCTATACCAACCTCAAATGTAGTCAGAAGTAGAGTCTAACATATTTTTCAATTTCACTCTGTTGCTCAGGAAATTCCCTATGATATCACACGATTCATCCTTTCAGTGAACCACACACAGCGAGTGATCAAAGGATAGTCATTTTTATGATTTGAGAAGTTTGTGTGGATGTTTTCTTAATATTTTAGAAGTTTCAGAGAAATCACATTCCTGGTTTAAAAAGGATTAAGTGTTAAAAGGCTTACACACACACACACACACACACACACACACACACAGCAGTTCCCATGATCCTTTACACCTGAATCGTATTCCCCAAAAGCAATCACTTAAACCTTTAGCTTTTGTTCCCTTAGTATTTTACCTCTATATTTCTACCTATTGCTTTTTCCCAATTTATCAATTTTAAGCATTAATTTTTTTTCAGTCAGGTTTTCCAGCTTGAATAAACTTGCTCTATTTATTTATTTATTTATTGTTTTGAGACATGGTCTCCCCCTGTTGCCCTGGCTGGAGTGCAGTGGCACAATCTCAGCACTGCTACAACTTCTGCCTCCTGGTCTCAAGCAATCTTCCCACCTAAACCTGCCAAGTAACTGGGACTACAGGCTGGAGCCACCATGCCTGGCTAATTTTTATATTTTTTGTAGAGATGGGATTTTGCCATGTTGCCCTGGCTGGTCTCGAACTCTTGGCCTCAAGTGATCCACCTGCCTCAACCTCCCAAAGTGCTGGGATTACAGGCGTGAGCCACTGCGCTTAGCCATATATTTTCTTATATTCCAAAAAGATTTTATGTAGATTAAAAGATATATAACTAATCTCTAAGTGCCTCCATTTTTGACCATAAATGGACATGATAACATAGGGTAACTATGAGAACTAAATGAATTAATATTTGCAAAGTGCTTAGAACAGTGTCTAGCATATGGTAAATTCCATATGAGTTTTTTAAAATAAAATAAACCATATAGCAAAAAGATGTAAACTCAAAATAAGTGAGGAAAAATGATGCAAATAAAAAACAAAACAAAATGCAAAACACAAAATAATTCCCATGAAATCCTTTACACTAATGAGAAATGGATCACAATCCTGGCTTTGAGCTTTCTGATACCAAGGCAGAATATGAATGACAATCACTTATATTGTTCGCAGAGTCTACAATTTAAAAACAAGAGCTAGTATGGTTCCTTACGTTAAAAAGAGAAAGAAATGCATCCTCACATCCAAATATTTTCACTAAGTTTCTCATAGTGAACATAGCGCTGTCAGGCTGCATCTCATCATCACATTGAGTCACATCATAAACAGTTCACTGAGCACATTCTAACGCTGCTGAGGACCTGTGTAATACCAGGCATTGTGTTTCAGTTCCACACCATCTTTACGGCCTGGGTTAGCTTAGGAGTAACTTTAAGAATGTCATTAGTGGCTGGACACAGTGGCTCATGCTTATAATCCCAACACTTTGTGGGCCTGAGGCAGGTATGGGTAACACGGTGAGATCCGTTTCTTTAAAAAACACAAAAAATTAGCCAGGGGTAGTGGTGCCTGCCTGTAGTCCCCGCTACTCGCTACTCTGGAGGTATAGGTGGGAGGATGGCTTAAGCCTGGAAAGCTGAGGCTGCAGTGAACTGTGGTCGCACCACTGAACTCCAGCCTGGGCGACACAGTGACACCCTATCTCTAAAAAAGACTGCATAGAGTTGGTTGAATAACAAGTTGGTTTATTAAGCATGTAAGAATTGTATCTAAAAAAAAGTAAATAAGTCCTGAGAAATGGCCAGAGAGATTCCTCTTTGAGTAATATTCTGTAAGAGTATTACTTGGTTGTTCAGATAATTTTTTCATCATCCTATTGATTCTTGGCTGTGTTCTGAATAATTGACTTTGCAAGATAACTGATCATGGAACAAATGCAATATTAATTTACATATGATACAATATTATGCTGAATAGGGTGTCAAAGGGAGAGCTTTCTTGCAAAATATTTCATGAGAAAGAGATTGCAAAATTGCTGCCGGGTGAGCCATCCTGTTATACATAATAGATCAGTTAAGCAAGAGCTCCAGGTGAATGGGGACCATATAAACCAAACTGTAGAACTGAATCATCCAAGGGTAGGAGACAGAGGTGTTGCAGGTCTGGGGCTTGGAGCTTGAATGTCTTAGATATCCATCTGAAACACTGTTTGCCTGCCCTTGAAGCAAGAGTTTGGAGGTTAGTCACTGCTTCTCTTTATCATTTTCATATTCCATGGGAGGAGTGAAGAGAAAGAACATTTTCTTCTTTCTTCCCTGAAATTTGGGCATATTGTCTCCCGTTTTCATTTAGTGATTTCATTATTACTATTGACATTCTAAGCACCTGGAGATACCTGGGAATGGGACAACAAAAGGAATGAACAATGTAATGCAATATGACCTTAGGAAGTTCATTTTCAACAGCATGAACAAGGATAACTGAGGTCAATTTAGTTTTTCAAGTGGGTTGGTATAATTCAGTGAGCTTGAAAAATGGAATGACATTCTCAAGAGAACAAGGAATGTATAGTTTGTAAAGTAAAAGCAAATCTTTGAGATTTTTTTTTCTGGCAAAAAAAAGTTACCCAATCTACTACTAACACAGTCAGAAAATAATTCATTAAGAATATTTTTAGTAGTGGCTCACTCCTGTAATTTATCACTGTGGGAGGCCAAAGTGCAAGGATCACTTGAGGCCAGGAGTTCAAGACCAGCCTGGGCAACAAAATGAGACAGTATCTCTTTAAAAAAGAAAGAAAGAAAGACAGTACTTTTAGGCCAGACATGGTGGCTCATGCCTGTAATCCCTACACTTTGGGAGGCTAAGGTAGGAAATTAATGGGGCATGGTGGTACATGTTTTTAATCCTGGTTACTCAGGAGGCTGAGGCAGGAGGATCACTTGAGTCCAGAAGTTTGAGGCTGCAGTGAGCTATGATTGCACCACTGCAGTCCAGCCTGGGTGACAGGGTGAGACCCCATCAAAAAAAAAAAAAAAAAAAAAAAAAAAAAACCAATAATTTAATCTTAGGAATTTTAGTTCATAATCTCTACCTATTTGGATATATTCTTCCCACTTTAATCAGATCACCATTTGCTAGCAATTGAGCTCATTGATACTGCTGCCAACTTGATGAATGGAGTATTTGAAATACTGACCCATTTATTTCTCTAAAAAACAAACCATTTCTCTTTATTTCTGAAATTTCTTCCCACACTTCCATCACCTTAGTCTCTATGACGTTCTTACCAAATATCTAAATGCATCTCTTTCCTGTAAAAAAACAAATGAGCTTCAAAGTGGGTGATCATTATATTGTCTATTGGCTTGTTCAATTTACTTTAGGGTCATGCAAAAACTACTTTATCCCAACTATAAATAAATTGCTTAAAATGAGGTCAGAGGTAGCCTAAGGAAGTAGCCTTCTTCACTGAGCCACCTGAGCCTACGCCCAGAATTCATTGACCCACTTACCCAACACATGTTCACAATCGATTCAAAATGCCCTCCAGTGAACCAGCCTCCTGCGACTTTCTTTGTAATCTTATCATCCACAGATTCCCAGAGAGCTCGGGAATCAACATGTGTGTCTATACTGATAAATGGCAGCAGGGCTTACAGTGAAAATGGGAGCTAGGAAATGGGACTGAATCTTTGTTTATGGAGAACAGGAGGTACAGGGAGCACTCGTCTCCATCTTACCAAAGAGTGAGGCTGGAGGAAGTTCTTATTGGAAAAAATTGCAACTGAGACCTCTTAATGTACTTTTTCTCTTCCTTCTATGGTAGAATCTGTTATTTACTATCAGGACATTTCTGGCATTTTCTTTGTTTTTACTCAGTTCACTAAATTATTATTTTTTTAACTTAATTTTTTTGGCTGGGAGTGATGGTTCATACCTGTAATCCTAGTACTTTGGGAGGCCAAGGTGGGAGGATCACAGGAAGCCAGGAGTTCAAGATCAACCTGGGCAACATAGCAAGATCCCACCTCTACAAAAAATTACAAAAATTAGCCAGGCCTGGTGGCAGTGTCTGTAGTCCAAGCTACTCAGGAGGCTTGAAGCAGGAGGAATGCTTGAGCCCAGGAGTTCAAGCCTGCAGTGAGCTATGACTGTGCCACTACACTCCAGCCTGGGTGACAGAGTCAGACCATGTGTCTACACATACATACATACATACACATATAACATAAATCTATATATATAGACACACATACATATATATATTTACTGAATAACATTAAAAAATTAACACATAGTAATTATAATTAGCATATTCATAATCTTATTTGCATTTATCATTTCTTTCTATTGGAGACATTCAGTTTTCTCTTCCTGTTTTGTTTGTTTTGTTTTTAAACAGAGTCTCCCTCTGTCACCCAGGCTAAAGTGCAATGGTATTGTCACAACTCACTGCAGCCTGGACCTCTAGAGCTCAAGCGACCTTCCTGCCACAGGTGTCAAGTGGTAGCTGGGACTACAGGTGTGCACTACCACGACCACTAATTAAAAAAAAAAAATTAGTAGAGATGAGGTCTTTCTATGTTGCTCAGGCTGGTTTTGAACTCATAGGCTCAAGGAATCCTCCCACCTCAGCCTCCCAAAGTGCCAGGATTACAGGCATGAGCCACTGCATGTGGCCAGTATCCTCTTTCTAGCTATTTGAAACTATGTAACATATTATTATTAACTATAGTCATCCTCCAGTGGTATAAAACACTAGAACTTATTCCTCGTATCTAGGTGTAATTTTGTATCGTTTAACAAATCTTTCCTTATTTCCCTCTTAGCTCTCCTCCTTTCCAGCCTCTAGTATACTCTGTTCTATTTTTTACTTCTGTGATATCCACTTTTTTTAGGTTCCACATAAGAATGAGAACATGTGGAGTTTAACTTTCTGTTCTTGGCCCATTTCACTTAACACAATATCCTCCAGTTCCATTCATGTTGCTGTGAATGACAGAATTTCATTCTTTTTTATGGCTGAATGGTATTCCACTGTGTATATATACCATATTTTCTTTATCCATGCATCTGTTGTTGTACAACTAGGTTGATTTAATATCTTGGCTAATATGAATAGTGCTGCAATTAAACATGGGGTGCAGAGGTCTCTTTGATATACTGATTTATTTTCCTCTGGATAAATGCCCATAATGGGATTGCTGAATTATGTGGTAGCTTTATTTGTAGTTGTTTTTTTTCTAACATTCACACTGTTCTCCATAGTGGCTGCACTAGTTTACTTTCTCAAAACAGTGTATAGTTCCCTTTGCTCCACATCCTTGCCACCATGTTATTTTTTGTCTTTTTGATCATAGCCATGCTAACTGTGGTGAGATAATATACAATTGTAGTTTGATTTGCATTCTCCTGATGATTAGTGATGTCAAGCACTTCTTCATATATTTATTGACTGTTTGCCTTCTTTTGAGAAATGTCTGTTCAGATCATTTGCCAAGTTTTCAATCAGTTTTTTTTTTTTTTTTGGCTGTTGAGATGTTTGAGTTCCTTGTGTACTCTGGATGTTAAGCCCCTTTCTCATTTGTTTATTTTTGTTTATGTTGCTTATGCTTTTGAGGTCTTATACATAAAATCTTTTTCCAGACCAGTGTCCTGAAGCATTTCCCCTGTTTTCTTCTAGTAGTTTTATAGTTTTGGGTCTTACATTCAGGTCTTGGATCCACTTGAGTTGATTTTTTTAATAGGTGACAGGTAGTTTCATTCTTCTGCATATGGATATCTAGTTTTCCCAGCACCATTTATTGAAGAGATTGTCCTTTACTCTATGAGTATTCTGGGTGCCTTTGTCAAAAATCATTTGGCTGTAAATATGTAGATTAATTTCTGAGTTCACTATTCTGTTCCATTTGTCTATGTATCTGTTTTTATGATGGCACCATGCTGGTTTTGTTACTACAGCTTTGTAGTATATTTTGAAGTCTGGTAGTGTGATGTCAGCAGCTTTGTTCTTTTTGCTTAGGATTGCTTTTTTTTGTGGTTCCCTACCAATTTTAAGGTTTTTTTTCCTATTTCTGTGAAGAATATCATTGGTAGTTTTGATATTAATTGCATTGAATCTGTAGATTGCTTTTGGTAGTATGGTCATTTTTACAATATTAATTCTTTCAATCCATGAACATGGATGCAAACATCTTTTCATTTTTTTTGATCTCTTCAATTTCTTTCATCAGTGTTTTATAGTTTTCCTTGTAGAGATCTTTCACCTCCTTGGTTAAACTTATTCCTTTGTTGTTGTGTTGTTTTTGTTTTTATTGTTGTTAAATTTATTCCTAATCATTGTATTTTCTTTGTAGCATTTGTAAATAGGATTGCCTTCTTGATTTTTTTTAGCTAGTTCACTATTTGTGTATAGATATGTTACTGATTTTGTTTTTTTTTTGAGATGGAGTTTCACTCTTGTTGCCCAAGCTGGAGTGCAATGGCACGATCTTGGCTCACTGCAACCTCTGCCTCCTGGGTTCAAGTGATTCTCCTGCCTCAGCCTCCTGAGTAGCTGGGATTACAGGCATGTGCCACCACACCCGGCTAATTTTGTATTTTTAGTAGGGATGGGGTTTCTCCACATTGATGAGGCAGGTCTTGAACTCCCAACCTCAGGTGATCAGCCTGCCTTGGCCTCCCAGAGTGCTAGGATTACAGGCATGAGCCACCATGCCTGGCCCTGTCACTGATTTTTGTATGTTGATTTTGTACCCTGAAACTTTACAGAATTTGTTTATCAGTTCTAAGGGTTTTTTTTTTGATAGAGTCTTTAGGGTTTCCTATGTATAAGATCATGTCATCTGCAAACGGACAATTTGTCTTCCTCTTTTCCAACTTGTATGCCCCTCATTTATTTCTCTTGCCTTGTTGCTTTGGCTAGAACTTCCAGTACTATGTTGAATAAGAGTAGTGAGTGTGGGCCTTGTCTTGTTCCAGTTCTTAGAGAAAGCTTTTTCCTGTTCAATATGATGTTAGATGTGGGTCTGTCATGTATGGCCTTTATTGTGTTGTGACACTTTCCTTCTCTACCTGATTTGTTAGGAATTTTTATCATGAAGGGATATTGAATTTTAGCAAATGCTTTTTCTGCATCTATTGAGATGATCACATGGTTTATATCCTTTATTCTGTTGATGATGTGATGTATCACATTTATTATTTACATATGTTGAGCCATCCTTGCGTTCCTGGGATAAATTTTACTTGATCATGGTGTACTGTCTTTTTGATATATTGTTGGATTCAGTTTGCTAGTATTTTGTTGAGAATTTTTGTGTCTATGTTCATTAAGGATGTCGGCCTACAGTTTTCTTTTTTTGTTGTGTCCTTGTCTGTTGTCAGGGTTATGCTGAGCCTCATAGAATGAGTTAGCAAAAGTTTCTTCCACTTCAATTTTTTGGAACAGTTTGAGAAAAATCAATATCAATTATTCTTTAAAGGTGTAATAGAATTAAGCAAGAAAGCTATTCAGTCCTGGACTTTTCTTTGTTTAGAAGATTTTTATTACTGATTCAATCGTGTTACTTGTTATTGATCTGTTCAGGTTTTCTATTTCTTCTTGGTTCAATTTTGTTGATTATATGTGTCTAGGAATTTATTCATTTTACTTTTAAATCTATTGGCATATAATTATTCAAAGTAGTGCCTAATGATTCTTTTTATTTCTGTGGTATCCATTATGACATCTCTTTATCTTTGATTTCTGATTTTATTTATTTGGGTCTTCTGTCTCTTTTTCTTAGTCTAGCTAATGGTTTGTCGATTTTATCTTTTCAGAAAAACCAGCTTTTTATTTCACTGATCTTTTGTATTTTTTGTCTCAATTTTGTCTATTTCTGTTTTGATCTTTATTATTCCTTTCCTTTTACTAGTTCTGGGTTTTTTTTTTTTTTTTTTTGCTTTGCTTTTCTATTTCTTTGAGATGCATCATTGAGTAGTTTATTTAAAATCTTTTTATTTTTTGATGTAGGTATTTACTATAAACTTGCCTCTCAATACTGCTTTTGCTGTATCCAGTAGGTTTTGATATGTTGTGTCTCTATTTGTTTCAAGAAGTTACAACATTTTATTCTTAATCTCTTTCTTCATACATTGGCCATTCAGGAGCATGTTGTTGAATTTCCATGTATTTGTATAGTATTTTTTGTTTGTTTTTCTTTTTGTTTTTTTGTTTGAGAGACAGAGTCTTACTCTTGCCCAGGCTGAAGTGCAGTAGCATGATCATAGCTCAAGCAATCCTCTTGCCTCAGCCTCCTGAGTAAATGGGACTACAGGTATGTGCCATCCCCAGCTAATTTTTGAAATTTTTTGTAGAGATGGGATCTTGCTTATTTGCCCAGGCTGGTCTCGAACTCCTAGCCTCAAGTGATCCTCTGGCCTTGGGCTCCCAAAATGCTGGGATTATAGGCATTGAACCACTACATCCAGCCCATTTGTATAGTTTTAAATGTTTCTCTTGCTGTTAGTTTCTAGTTTTATTCCACTGTGGTTAGATAAGATACTTGTTATGATTTAAGTTTTTTGAATTTTTTTAGACTTGTTTTGTATCTTAACATATGGTCTGTCTTGGAGAATGTTCTATGTGCTGATGAGAAAAATGTGTGTATCTCCTGCTGTTGATTGCAATGTTCTGTAAATCTCTGTTAGGTACATTTGGTCCATGCTACAGTTTAAATTTGATGTTTCTTTGTTGGTTTTAGATCTAGATAATCCATCCAGTGCCAAGAATAGGGTGTTGGAATCCCCATCTATTATTGATTGGGGTTTATCTTTCTCTTTAGACCTAATATTTGCTTTATATATCTGGATGCTCTCATGTTGCCATCTGGAATTTTTTTATTTCCTTACTTATCTTTTTGAGAATACTAAACCACATGGAGAGCTACAAATTTTTAATTATAGGGAGAGTATTTCCAAGCCTACCTATTCAAATATGAAGAGTTGAAAACAATTTCCCAAAGTTAATTTATGTTAGTTATTGTGAAAATTATCATAGTTCTCTTTTATATGAAGCACTAGGGAAAAATGTTGAGACTTTAAAAGTGATCTTGTTTCTAATGACGGGCAAATAAGACACTTGAACCTGTTTCCAAATGAATGCAAGTCACAAGTTTCAGTAGACTTTCAGTCTACTGAAACCATTTGAGTGGGCTGCCTTGGATGTCCAGCCCAACCGAACCTTTAGATCACTGCTGCCCTCAGGTGACCTCTAACCACCACTTCATGAGAGATCCCAAGGAAGAACCACCCAGCTGAGTGCAGTCAGTGCACACACCATGAGAGAAATTACTTTACTTCATTCAAATTATGGATAGGCATTATAGAAATAAATTACTGTTGATATATTAAAACCATATTAGTCCATTTTAAAACATTTTACTTCAAAGTTGAGCACTGAAGGTTGAACATAATATTCCTTTTTGCTAGACCATAAGTTCTTCCAGGAAAGAAAATGGGCCTATTTAGTGTGGAATTTCCAGTTTTTACAGAGTGGCTTGCACTTAGTAGGTATTCAATAAATGTTTGTTAAATAAATGACCTTCCATTTTATGCTATATTCAGTCCAATTTTTCTACTCACTAAAATCTCTATTCTATTGCAGGTAGTTATTTTATAAACTGAATTCATAATACCATCCTGTGATTGCCAAAGAATGTGGTTCTGGTGAGTGGACAAGTTTCAGCACATTTTTATGAAGTGATTAGTAATGCTGAAGCTTACATAAGGTTTTATTGACATTATACATATGCGTAGGTGTTTATACAGATGTTTACTCACAAAACAGGCTAAAGATTCTTTAGCCTGATTTGTTGACCCCACCGATTTAAACAAAGATAATACAATTCATTTTTGTATTTGCTATGGACTACGGGAAAAATTCATTTTTATAATAATTAAACAAGTGTTTGATAAGTAATATTATATGATAAACATTTACATTTTAATGACAGTATTCTCAAATATTTTAGATGCCCTGTTAGCAAATAAAATGGTCATTTTTTGTGTTTATTTATTCATAAAAGGGAGTTAGCTTAATAGGGCTATTTGTTCAGACTTTGTTAGTATTTTCTTTCAAGTAGGTACTAAGATTCAATGTAAACCTTATAGCAACAGTAAGACATTATTGGGCAGGATCATGGCTTCATATGGGGAGCATGAGTTTTAGAGTCCCAAGGAGTCTAAATTCTAATGTAAGCTCTGCCCCTCACTGATTGGTGTTCAGTCTAATTACTCAACCACTTTCCTCAGTTTCCTCAAATCTCATAGAGTTTGCAAGGTGCCTGCATTGTGTCTGGATGTAGTAGGTGATCAATAGATATTAGATCCCTTTGCTTCCCCTGCACCTGGAGACAGGATCAGTCTAGTTCTAGAACCAACTCCCTCCCTTCCATACAGCCTCCATTACTGATATCTCTAATATATTGGCAAGTATCAGAAAAAGTGATTACCATAAGCTTAAAGCCTTTCCGATTATAAAATCACATCTGTCAGCTTACTCTTGACTCCTTCACTTTTTGTTTCTTCTAGTTTCAGTTCTACTTATACTCTTGAAGCATTACCAAGTTGAATCCCTCCCTCCCTTCCTCCCTCCCTCCCTTCCTTCCTTCCTTCGTTTATACATAGTGGGCACAACTGTCTTCTCTGGGCACAAAACAATAAATAGGAAAAATTTTCTTCCTTATGGACTTTACATCCTAATGCTGGAGACACACAATGAACACATAAACAAGGACTGTAGTAAGATAATGAAGAAAAACAAAGCAGGGTGCAAGGGAGGGGGTATCATTTTAGAAAGAGTGGTCATGATAGGCCTCTCAGAGCCTGAATAAAGAGAAGGGCTTTATGCCTGCAAATATCTGAGGGAGAAGGAGAGTGGATGAGAAGTCCTGAGGCAGAAGCATACTTGTCCTAGAAGAAGCAAAGATAGATGTGGTTAAAGTGAGAAGGCGTTGGGCTGAAAATTTAGACCATATCAGCCAGCATAGGGCTAAGGATTGTTTTTAACTTTTTTGGAAAAAAAATTGAACTTGCAGACAACTTGTAAAAATAGTACAATGAACTTTTGTGTATGCATCACCTAAATTAATTATTAAATTTCTGCCACATTCAGGCTATTTATCTAGCTATGTATACACATACACATTACCATTATCTGCTGAATTATTTGAGAATAATTTGCAGACCTTTTACTTCAAAATATTTCAGTGTATGCCTCTAAGAACAAGGATATTCTCTTTTATAATTCATAAAAATTTAACATTGTATAACACTATAATCTAAGAATTCATATTCAAATTTTATCTGTTGTCCCAATAATGTCCTTTAAGAGCCATTTTTCCCCCTCATCAGGGTCCAGTCCAGAATCCTACACTGACTGCATCTAACCACCATGTCTCTTTAGTCTCCTTTAGTCTGGAACAGATCCTCAGCTTTGCTTTGTCTTTTATGACACTGCTCTTTTGGAAGAGTACAAGTCAATAGTTTTGTAGAAAGTCCATCAATTTGTGTTTGTCTATGGGTTTTGAATTTTATTCTAAATGTGATGAAAACCAGGGGGGAGTTTTGAGCAGGGAGTGATTCTACTTATGTTTTGTAGGTTCTATCTGGTTGCCACATGGTGAGCTGGAGCCCACAGAGGAGGAAGTGTGGAGGCAGGAAGGCTCGTGAAGAATGTCTTGCTATAGTCCAGGTTAGAGTCCATGGAGGAATGGGCAGGAGAAAGAATCACCAGGGAGACCTTTCGAATGGTCAGATTTGGAATATGTGTAACAGAGTTTTGTGGTGAACTTAAGGTATGGTGTGAGATGAAAAGAGACATGGCCGATTCTCTGAGCCACTATTTAAGCCTGAGCCCTGGTGAAGGGTGGTGCCATCACTAGAGACAGGAGGAGGCTGTGGGTTGAGCAGAGAGTGTTTGTGTGTGGGTAACAGGAATCAAGTGTTTGGTTTTAGATTTGTTACATTTGAAATCTTTATGAAATATTAATGTGGAAGTGATATGTAGGTAGTTGGAAATACAAGGCTGGAATTCAGGTGAGAGACTGGGATTGGAAAACCAAACTATCTAAATCTCAGTACTGATAACAAGAATACCTACCTTTATTAAGCACCATTGATGTGCTAGGTAATTTGGCAGGAGCTTTATATATACATAACACCCTCAAACCTCAACAAATACAGTGATATTAACATTAATAGCACAACTTTCCAAGATTCTTGCCCCATCTGCCTCCTATAGATTCCACTCAGATACCTAGGTGTGAGTGCTACAGGGTTGAATTGCCTGGGCCTTTGGGTAAGTCTTGCTAACTGGGTGGTGCCTCTGCCCTGTACCACTTCCTCTGAGAGTGCCTGTGTTCCTCCTGCTGTGCCCAGCTGGACTGCTGCTTTTCCTGAGGAGCTTAGACTATTTGTCCTGGATGCTGCTGCCCAGCACCGCTGGGCGCTGGTGCTTTGCTTTCTCCTGCTGGGCCACACCACCAATGCCTTAGAGCCCTAAAGTGCCAAAAATTCACGGAGGCCTGCGGTGAAATGAGGGAGATGCCTGCTGCTCTTTTTGTATTATGCTATCTTACCTGGCCTAAGCTAAGCCAAAGGGATTCTCCCCGAGGATGTGAACTCTGTAGGTGGACGAAACTAACTCTGTGAGGTGGCCATGTTCCACCATGAGTACCTGCGAGGTAGAGAAGTCAGCTTGCCAAGTGGGAGAGGAGAAAGTGACTTTAGAGTCAGAAGCAAAGATGAGATCCTAACAGCTTCCCAGGCTCCATTCCTGCCCTTGGGTTCCACAAGGTACCTCTGTAACCATAAAATAAATCCCTCCTTTCTCCCTTCGTGCTGGAGATAGTTCAAATTAGATTTTGTTGACAAAACCAGTCTTGGCCAGTTATGCTATCTAATGCCTGAGGGATCTATAATAAATTTTAAGCCGGGCGTGGTGGCTCACGCCTGTAATCCCAGCACTTTGGGAGGCCGAGGGGGGCGGATTACAAGGTCAGGAGATTGAGACCATCCTGGCCAACATGATGAAACCCAGTCTCTACTAAAAATACAAAAATTAGCTGGGTGTGGTGGCGGGTGCCTGTAATCCCAGCTACTCAGGAGGCTGTTGCAGGAGAATCACTTGAACCTGGGAGGTGGACAGTGCAGTGAGCCGAGATAATATATTATTATTATTATTATAAAAAATAATAATAATAAATAAATAAATATTAAAAGCCATGATATGAAAGGATACATGGTTGCTCCCTGTCACTGCTCTTCTCCATAAACACCTCAAGCATTGCCTGTATTTTTGTCCCCCAGTGTTTCTATTAACTGTATACAACTTTGTTAATCATCTCTCTTCCACCCTTCTCTGTCACTTGCTCCATGTTCCCTTTCCCATTTCTGTTATTTTTATAATTTTTTTGACATCTTTTCATTAATTTTTTCCCATGTTGCCTTTTTATTGAGCATCTGTGTAAAATTTCTCAAAATGCCTCTCACCTCACATTTGAAACCATTTTAAGATCAGAGAGGAGAAGAGCATTGCTCAATTGGGCCAATTTAAATCTGTCAGCCTCCACGGCAGATGGCCTCTTCTCTTTCTTTTCTTCATTGTCGATTTCGAGCAATTCTGAGAAGATAAGAATGCTATCGTTGGCCTAGGCTGAACGAGAAGGGATCTGTAGATAAGAGTTATGGTGATGATGTGAGCACTGGAAGCCGTTTCCATACCTTTTGTATACAACCCTGTCTATCGAAACATTTCAGTGTCCTTTCCCAAAGTTAGATGCTCTCTACACTGGGGCTATGATTTGCCAAGGTGTATAATACATGACCAGCAGTCGCTAGCAATAATTTCTCCAGTAGCAGCTTTTCCTCAGAGTTCTTTCTGTCCCCAGTTTATCCCTAATTCCTGAAGTTATGTCCAGGGCAAATGGTTACTCAGAAGTCAGGGTTATTTTTCTAGTAGGTGCTTTAAAGAACATATGCTGGATTTCTGGGCTGGCTGCAGTGAGCGGGCCAGTAGGAAGCACCTGATATGCACAGGTTTTGCATTTGGTCTCATGCACTCTCCTAGGAACCATGTGCACAGCACATCTCCCTCATAGATGTGAATGAACTCTGCAAAACTGTGGCCCAGTCCTAAATTCTTGGATGTTCACAGGGCCATACATGCAAATTTCATTCTAGGAATAGCTTATAGGTTTGCCAGTTCCCAAAGGTGAACATACAACTCACTATCCATCTTAGGTCCACTTCTGAGTAATGTAGGTTGAACACTAGGTTTGTATCTGGTCCAATGCTAAAAACTTTAAAATGCAACAAATTGAACCTCACAATGAACGTTGGAGGTGTGAATTTCTTTTAGAATTCTTACTGTAAAGATGAGGAAACTGAAGCCTAAGTACAGCTTGGCACGTCTAAGGCCACCTAACTAGTAAAGTAGGTGGATTTAAACTCAGAACTGTCTATTCCACAGCCCATAATCTTCACCACTATGGTATGCTGCCTCAAGGCAGAATATATAAAATAAATGACCATGCACAAATGAACCCTTCATAATGGCCTGCGGCTCAAAATGTAACCAGAATGCATTCCATATTTGTCATTTTGCTTTTGTCCTGTTGCCACCCTTCCTCCCAGCTCCCCAGGTACACTTCCCCAACCTCCCAATGTTATCCAGATTTCCAGTTTGACAGGATGCTGAGGGTCTTGTATTGCGTGCTGCCTCAAGTTGTTTCACTCCTTTTTCCTTTCAAGAAGGAAGATGAACACTCATGAGCTGACTCAGGCCGAGAATCTTTCTCTTCCACTTAGGGTGAGCCAATCAATAGCTCTACCCACAGTCCTTACTGTGCTGATGACCAACACTGCATTAATGGCATTGCTATTTAGCAGCTCAAAAGAAGGGCTCACTAGAAAATAAATTTATTGTCCCCCTCCATCTCCCCCTTCAGTGAATCCCACCTTACTGCTTCCTGTTAGAAGGCTTTGGAAACCCTCTGGGTTATCAAATAGCACCATTTCCTTTGGCGGTGTTACACTATTGATTGAGATAATGTTATCTTCTGAAGATGTCATCTATGGCAGGTGCAATTCCTACTTGGTTAATTCATCTGTGGCTAGGTCTTGGATATTCAATCTGGTAGCAGAATGCTTTTTTTTTCCTTCTGGAGTTGGAGTTTTCATTACTGAAATAAAAAATGGGTCATAGAAATATTACTCATGAAGAACTCAGAAAACACTGCCCTGTTGCTTTCTTCCTGCTGAAGTTTGATAGACCTACTTTATTACATTGCAGTTGGCAGGACCAGTTTACTCAATTGGTTTAACATCATTCCAAGGAGGCTGAGGGCATCCATTCTGGCTTTGTAGAATGTTAGTGTATCCTGCTGGGTGTTGGATTTCACACATATTTCACTGGCAGGGAGCCATGACATAACCTTTTTGGTACAAAGGACAGCATATTCTATTATTTAGTTGATAGTATCAAATGGCATGCTTATTAGAGGTACTTGGGGGAAGAAGAGCAGATTTTTTTTTTTTAAAGTCTCACTCTGTCACCCCAGACTAGAGTGCAGTGGCATGATCTCAGCTCACTGCAACCTCTGCCTCCTGGGTTCAAGCGATTCTCCTGCCTCAGCCTCCCGTGTAGCTGGGATTACACGTGTGCGCCGCCACACCTAGCTAATTTTTTTGTATTTTTAGTAGAGATGGTAGTTTCACCATGTTGGCCAGGCTGGTCTCGAACTCCTGACCTCAAGTGATCTGCCCGCCTCGACCTTCCAAAGTGCTGGGTTTATAGGCATGAGCCACCGTGCCCAGCCAAAGAGCAGTAAATTTAAAGGAAAATACCATCTAAATAATAACAATTGTTTTCATGTGACTTGTCCGTTTGGAAGACAAACAGAAAAGAGATAGGAGCAGAAAGAAACAATATGCTGAGTTAGGTAATGAAATAATAAAGAACTTTGAACTGCTCCTTGAACATCCTGATTACTTTCTCTGTGGGGGAGACATTGGTTCACATACAAATAGAACAGGGAGAAAATCTGCAGCAAGGTATCTTTGCTCAGAAAGGACACCCGCAATCCAAGACTCTGTTATCCCAGCTAGTTCCAGACAATAGAATGCTGCCAATGCTACAAAATTAAAAATAAACAAGATAAAAAATAAATCACATAACAGGACTCTTAGGGTTGATGCTGCCGTTGGGATTTTGGAGTTGACTTTTCAGCCCCCACAGTGCTGGAGTTCTGGGAATGAAGACAGAATGGTAAAGAATTATTTTTGACTTTAAGCATAAAAGTCAAATAGTCTATAGCACATTTCATTGTGCTATAGATTATCTGCATTCATTCAGCACAGACACATCACTGGGTACTCAGTGACTATGTCACGTCATCCTATTTTATGTGGTTCAGCTGACATAATTGTCGTTTTTTTTTTTTGCTCTGAACTGCTACATGTAAATAACCAACTGCAATGGTTAAGCTATTTTCTTTAAGAAATGATTATGGCCAGGTGTGGTGGCTCATGCCTGTAATCCCAGCACTTTGGGAGGCTGAAGCAGGTGGATTGCTTGAGTCCAGGAGTGTGAGACCAGCCTGGGCAACATGGTGGCAAAATACAAAAATTAGCTGGGCATGGTGGCATGCACCTGTAGCCCCAGCTACTCGGGGGGATCACTTGAACCCAGGAAGTCGAGGCTGTAGTGAGCTGAGATTGCACCACTGCACTCTGGCCTGGGTGACAGAGACCCCGTCTCCAAAAAAAAAAAAAAAAAAAAAAAGAAATGATTACATGTATGTTTGTCCCAGTCAGAATCTGATCCATTTAGTATTCTACCTAATACAAGTAACAGTGCTTCCTTGTGCCTTTCGTTTCAGTTATTTTCCTAACTTTTCTACCCTTTGGTGTGTTTCTTGAACAAAGACCAACTTGTGATCTCTTGATGTCTCTTTTTAAAACCCAAGAAGTGAGGATTTGTTTTCAAAGCCAGAAAATCCTGCCCTCCCAAATCCTCCCCACCAGGAAGAAGTCGTTACAGTTTACATTACCTTAAAAAGAACTAGAGTGCAGGCTGTATGTCTTCAAGGGACCAAAACTGTTACTGAAGACAGAACTTTGGGACAATACTAGTGGACCAGTCTCACTGATACGGATTTGTAACTGCTTAAAATTTAAAAAGAAAGAAAATGACAGTAGTGCTATAGTTTTGAAAATCAGTGAATTTGTGGGCAGGTGGCATGACTTATCAGTAACCTTTAGGGATTTTATACAATTCCCCCTCCCCCGACTCCCTTTCTTCTGCAGCTCTCAGTTCTTCCAGCAGGTGTCCCTATAATCACAGAACAGACATTCCACAGCATGGTACGTAACTTTATTTTTCTAGCATAATAATTTAAAGTATTTACACACTGCACACTCACTGTTTTACACAGATACGTATTCATATATCTATGAACCACATCTAAAGGTTTCTTTGCAAAGACTCGACACACGGGGGGCGGGGGGGAGTGTTTCCAAGCATAACAAAGAGGACAAAAGAAGTTTTGAGTCTTTTAAAGACAGCCATGTGGAGCATCTGTGAAAACCAGTGTTTCCCCCGTTTTAAGCTCCCCCAGGAGACCTCTGAACAGCTATAGCCTATCCACATGTTGGTATGACCTGAAACTCTTCTAGCTAAGGTTTCAAGAACCAACATGTGCAAGCAGCATTTTTTCTAGAAATCTCAGAGAAGGAGAAAATAAACCTGGCCCTTACACAGAGAAATACATCTATTTCTGAAAGTAATCTGTGGGGATTGTTTTACAGGGACACCGATTACAAGGGGAGAATAGCAAAATACACTATTACTAGTGATGCAGGGTGCTTTTAAATATCACTTCCAGCTAAATGATATGGCAAAATAACCCAATCTTCTTTTCCCAACTATCAGTAAGGGTGGTTATTTTCCATGAAAAGAGCAAAGGTATATTTATTAATCATATACACTCTAAACCCAGATCCTATAGAAATTTCTTCTATTGCTTTTACTTCACTTTCATACTATTTGCAGAAAAATAGTGGTTAAAGTATCCTCCGTATTTTTTCCTTGCTTGTACTACTCAACTATAAAACAAATTATTAACGATAGCTTCTGAATTTGGTACATGGCATCATAGGTGAACAAAAGAAGCCACAGTTCCGAGCTGATGGTCGTCAGTCCCTAGTCCAGCTTCTATAAAAGGAAGGTGGGTTTAGGTTTCAGCTCTCTACAGTTGAATCTCTGAGTAAGAAGCAGTTGCCTTCCTTATTTTCCCAGACTGCCCAGGATTATTCTCTCATAAACACAAGGTAGAGGTTTGCCACCTCTACATGAATTCACAACTCCACTCTGTGACTGGGTGGCACATCAGTTCACTAAGAAGTTAAACTTTACAAAATGACGTCCTCTTTCTCCTGCCGGTATGGGCCTCTGGCAGTGTCACTGATCAATAGGACATGGCAAAGTAACTACCTGGAGTACTAAAACTAAGCATAATCTTGGCCTAAACTACTACGGTATTTAAAGTTAGTACCTTTTATTTCTGTTTAAGTAAACTTACCAATAAATTATTAAAGCACAAACTCTATCACTTCTTCTTGGAACCAAAGATTTACATCTAGATATAACAGAAACCTAGCTATCCTGGAGTTAACTTTCTCAGATTACTGCTCCTGCCTTTTCCTTTTGCAAGGGGGTGCCAACAACGGAATGGAAGAGGCAAGGAGAGATCTTACTTTATAGGAATTTCTCCAAGTTACAATGAGCAACTCACTAAATCATATTCAACTACAGGTGTTGAGAGAGTACCTGACTTCAGACCACCTGGGAAGCACAATGCTTAGTTAACAAGAATATCTGGATTAAGCAGTGCCAAAGTGGCCGCACACCGAGTCAGGCCAAGGAAGCTTTTCTGTCATTGCCGCCCCACTCTGTTCCACTTTGCATGCAGACATATCAAAGACTGTGATAAAAATCATGGTGGACAAGGAAGAATGAAAAACTTTGTGATGGGATCTGGGCCTCTACATTAGAGAAAGAACCTAACAAACCCCAGTTCTTTGGATTCGTAAGGTGAGGCTGAGGAGGGCTTACTGGAGGTGGAGACAGGGAGAGCTGTGTGTTTCTGGGCTCAAAGCCAAGAAAAAGTTAAGAAGAGGGGCTTGCATCAGTCATATAGATTAAAAAGAGCAAGGCATGATAATTACTAAATTTATAGTTTCATGTTTTAACACAGAAGAGTCAGAGGGAAAACTGACAATTTAAAAAGGGGCATGGGATGAGAAAAAGTCTAGGAGTTACTGAGATGCCTGGTACTTATCTACAAAACTTCCATCACTGGACTCTTTTGACCTACGAGAATAGCAGTTTCTATGGTTCAACCTAATACACTGTATGGGCTCAAATATATAACAATTAGAATTGAGAGTAATCAGAATACCAATAATAATCCCCCTTCTGAAAAGGTAAGAGGAAGAGAGCTTCTTAAGATCAGTGTTTAAGAGTCAAAGCACCTGTAAGGGAGAGTTAACGACCCTTTCAAATCAAGTGAGGGCAGAAGGGTGAGGGCATAGTTCAAAGGAACGAGGCAGCTCCACCGGAAGGTGGTGAGTAAAAGATGCACACCGTGGCAAATCAGTAGCAATGGGAAAGGGCAGGAGGGTACAGCCAAGAATAGCTACAAACAACTGGTCACCTTCAAAGGAAACGCTGCGTACGGGTGTCTGTGTATATGTACTATACATATCAACCAAGCACACACATAAATATTTAATATATAAAAAATAAAGTGCTTTCTAACAGGTCCCTGGGCAGGGACATTATAAAACATTTCACAGAACTCAAAACAAAATTGATACAATCAAAGAACACTACATCCAACATATGTGAAAACAGCCAAACACAATATGTACAATCTGGTGGGTGTCCCAGGACAAACGTCCTGTCATATACATGGTATATACATATATACTCTTTTACTCAATATATTATGACAATATATATTTTAAAATTTTGTTATAGACAAAAAATAAAAAAAAAAAAACAAAAGACAACCCCTACAAAAACACGATAAGGATCAAGCATGTGAGTCCTAGACTGACAGACGAATCACTGCCTCTACGGGGAGTCCCATTGCCACTGCTGGGGAAAATGTGCCAGCGTTCCTTCCTTGGGTGCAGGGCCTCCACGTCCTCCAAGGCACTGTGGGCTGCGGCGGTAAAGTTGGCATCACCAGTGGTGAGCAGGTCGAAGACACAGGACTGGAAATAGATGTCCTTCACTGGCATCTTCTCATGGCATTGAGTGTTGGCAGTCTCCAGTGTGTAGCCAGGCCAGGCCTGCACCAAGGAGGTGCGAGGCAGGCTGTGTCCCAGGATCGCAGACACCTGGCCCTGCCCATCATCGATGCGTTCACTCAGGGGGCAGCCGTTCACGCACAGCTGCAGGTCCTGGCTCTCCTCGTAGGACATGGCCAGGTCTTCAGGCATACGGATGGCAAGGGTCAGGTAGCGACCCACCTGCCGCACAAACACTGTGGTCCCTATATAGCGGGCGTGCATCTCCACATAGTGGCCACTCTCCCTCTCCACGATACGCAGGCTCTTGGCATCGCCGTCCCCACCACTGGTGGTGCCATCCACAAAGGCGGCCGGCAGGTCATCTGTCACAGCTTGGTAGACTTTCTGATCTGTACACTCATGGTGGGCTTTGAAGATAATAGTGATCTGTGGGAAGGAGCATGTACAAGGTTTAACAGAATGGGAAGGAAGCAGAATGGGGCAACCCTCTGTAGCAAGAGCTCCCCGCCATTTTGAAGCTGAATGGCTTAAGGCGGAATCTCCAAAATGGACCCAACTGCTTGCACCTCAAAAATGGATGATATCACTTTCAGAAAATATTTTTTAAAGTCCTATATATTTAGAATTAAAGTTTAACATAAATCCAGGGAATGTGCATCAAGACAAAACTTTTTTATTTTCCTAAGAGAAAGAGTGAGCGAGTGAGCAGTGTTGCTATCAGAATATCGGCTTTTTTTTTTTTTTTTTTTAAGTGACGGGGTCCGCTCTCTTGCCCAGGCTAGAGTGCGGTGGCACATTCATAGCTCACTGCAACATTCAACTCCTGGGCTCAAAGGACTTTCCCACTTCAGCCTCCTGAGTACACAGGACTAAGGGCGTATACCACCATGCCTGGCTGATTTAAAAAACTTTGAAGTGATGGGGTTGGTGGGGGGCGGAGGGGGATCGGGGGTTCCTCACTACGTTGCCCAGGCTGGTCTTGAACTCCTGGCCTCAAGTGATCCTCCCACCATCATCTCCCAAAGTGCTGGGATTACAGGCATGAGCCACTGTGCCAGGCCAGATTATGGACAATTTTTATTGATAATTTATATCTTGTCTCCTTCCAAAGTGGATGAGTCATGGCATAGTTCTGAGAAAAGAAAAAGGTTCAGTTCTCAGAAAAGAAAAAGGTTCGTTTCTGAGTTATTATGCAGAAACTTTAAGGGGCTTAATTAACAATATACCTAACAGAACTTTGCTTCCTACCAAGATTCTTCATAGGATTAAAAAACTGTATCCCATGACTCACCACTACAAACTTACTCAAAATACAGAGAGAAAGAGTTGAGGAGGGGGCACCCCAGTAACAGCCACCACTCATGTACCCCAGGAAAGATTTCTATTAGTCCCTTAATCAAATGTTTCACATCACTGGCTAATCCCTGTGACAGGGAAATCACCTGGCAAATACAGCTCCTAAGCACTGGCAGAGACTGAATACCCTAAACCTAGTTACAGCAAATGTTTTCCCAAACAGCACCAGAGTCCCTTAACTCCTCAGAAATCTTTTCCCAGCCAACTCTCGATTCTCCAAACTAAGCACATAAATTCATCAAAGAAAAAAATTACTAGTAATACAAAAGCCTCTCTTTTGTAAACCCATGTTCTTTCCTGCAGAATCCTTTAATTAGAACAGTTAGTTAAAAACCTTGCACACCTTCACCTCCAACATATCCAACATCTCTGGGACAGGTGGTGGAGGGAAGATAACTATGATGAGACAGGGGCTGCTGTGTCACACAACATGGAGAAACTATTTCAAAGAAATAAAGACCACATTTTGAGAATTCTATCATTGCTAGTAACTGAGGCAACAGGGTTCTCTCTTCCTTCTTGAAAAAACAAAAAGTATCAGGTGACTTCAGTCAGGAGGAAGGCAGACAAGCCAAACGCTATGAATTACTCCGGATGGAGGAAACCTTCTACCTCCTGCAAAGAAACTAATCAAAACAATAGACCCTTGTGAAAAAGACCAGAAAATGCCCACCCGAAGTCCTCACCACCACCCTCAAGTTTATGTCTGAAGTTTTTCTCCAACTCGGCCAGCATTTGCTCACACTATTTAATTCCACATGTTCCCACTGGTGTTACTTGACTGGAATTTTCCAGCCATTTCATTTTACTTCAGCCAGTTATAAAGCCAGATCTGAACCAGCTGCACTGTAGCAACCGGTTAAATTCATATCCGTTGTTTGCAGCTGCAACTAAAAGCCAGACAATGTACTATGAAAATGCTGGGTTTTCTCCCTTCCTAATTACCGTGGGCCACAACTTGATTTCACTACCAGCCTTCTCACATTTCAACACCTTCTTAACAACCCAAAGGAGGTGCATCAGAGATGATTTCAGGAAATTTGTTGTGCATCCAACCATAGGACCTTTCAGAGTGAATGGGGGTTTTGAGCTAGATATCTAACGGGACCATAAAATAGATTTATTTGGTGGCTCTAAAATCCGTTGACAAGTGTTTTTTTTAAGGCATGCTGGGATCCCTTGGAGATGAAAAGATTGATTCAAGAAAATTTTGCACCTGAAAAAGTTGAAAGTTAACAATACAGATGGCTAAAATAAGAGTTAGTAATAGACTTTTTATATAATCACTATGCTCATTTTCACCTGTAACATCTACTCAAAGATTAAACTCTTCAATAATGGCTAGATAATTTGTCTTTCTAGTCTAACAGATCTAAAATTTAAACCAACTTGATATTATCTGCAAGAACTACTTTTTTGTTCATCTTACGAAAAACAAAGAGGATTTACTTGTGTTGGGCCAACAAAGCAAAGATAACCGATTCCAAACAAGTTTCCAAAAAGCAAGCAAGGGTCCATATTGAGATGAGTGAAATGGTTCCATGTCTCACCAAGGTTGTTTTTTTCATTAAGCACACCAATTCCAACTCAGGAACTCAGGATTCATTTCAAACACCTCCCACAGTATTGTCCTCCTGCTATGCCAGTGACATTAACAATAACTCCTACCTATCTAGAAGCTCAAAACTTGTTTTCTGCTCTCGTATCTAAACCTACAAAACATCCTAGTTAACCAAAAAGATACGTCTTTCCAATTTACTAGTAGTGATTTGCTCTGGGACAAGTGGATATTTCTCTTGTTGTTTCCCAACCGAGCAAGGTAATTCTCACACAGAGCATATGTGTAGAATTATCCCTTGAATCAAAATGCTGAGGGTGATGAATTGATTGTAAAGCATGAATGGGTTTCCTGAGTAGTCCCTTGTAGTTTAAATATGCACTGAACAGGTACCTGGAGACATAATCAATGTAAATTTAGAAAACACTGGGTAATAGTTTCACATGACTTAAGTTTTATAATGCAATTTCATTCCTCCTAACAATTACAACATGAGCTTTTAAAAGGCAAGTACTCAGCCAATGAAGGGAAAGAAAGTCATTTCAGACTGTCTTCCTCTTCAGAAAAGCAAAATTTATTCATTCTTAATTCTTACTTTAGAAACATGCACAATTTAACTGGAATTTTGAAGAACACCAAACTTTTAATATTTCCAGCTAGCAGCCACTAGAAAATAAAAACTGAATGCATAAAATTGTATTTCAAAAGCTCACAGATAATTTAAAAACGCTAGCTATGCTACTTACTTTTCCCCTCTATGAACTAATCTATATGCTGTCATAACTCAATTTGGCACATCTGTTCTATGCCACACCATTTATTATTGATAGATGGCATTTCTGTGCATTTAAAACATCAATGCCTTTTGTTAAACCTCCTCCACCCAGCCCCTTTCAACCCCCACCTTAGACAAACTACTCCAGTTCTCTTCATTCATTTTTAATGTTTCACTCTCCTAGATCTTCACCACCCACAAGGTTTATTAGGAAGAGAAAGACAGCAGCTACAAATCAACCTTTCTACATGAAACAGGCAACAAGAACTTACGAAGGTTTGCTGTGAAATAATTTTAAGAGGCACCTGCCTCTCCTTTCCACCGGGAGAAAAAAAAAAAAAAACCATATTAAATAAAAATGAGGTAGCCAACAAAGAAATACACAGGTACTGCCTCGCCAAGAGATACAGAGATATCTATCCAAAGCACAGCAGCCTTGCAAAATGCCACAAACAGGTTTTAAAACAGCAGACTTCTCAAATGGCTGTGCACCTTGACTACTTGTGCATAATATATTTTGGAAGAAACATTTATCTGTGTTTAATCAGGCCATTTGGCACTGTGAGTGTAGGACTTTTCTGGAATCTTCAAAACATGAGAGCCAGACTTCCGGAGCTCTCATCTCTGGACTCTGGATTGGTCAGTAAACTGAAGAGGCACAGAAACTAGCTTGAAACACATGGAAACATAATTTTGATATGCACCTGGTTAAAATTCTGCTGTGTCAAAGAAGTCGATGAATTTTATTTCATATAATTAGCTGACGTGTCTACTTTGCCATATCCTCTGGGTGCAATGATAGGTTGAAAAATAGAAGACTCTAAGGGAGAATAAGCCCATGGTGCTCACAGCCCCTTTTACTCTTAACACATGGTAACAGCATGCAGCCTCTACAGTCTTCCCCAGTGAACAAAAAAGAAACCATTCCAACAAGAGCACATGCTTCAAAGGAGAAAAAAATACACATGCTCTCTCTCCATTCCTAAAAAACTCAAATTTTACTGCCAAGGGTCGATTTTTCTAAATGTTACAAAGTCAGAGACTAGGATGCTCTGAAGCATCTAAAGGAAGTAGAGGCCTTTGAAAGCACCTTCCTTCGAGTGTCTTCCCTGGTCCCATTCCTCCCTACCCGCCAGGGTAATTCTGAAGGGTGGATCTTGGCCGGAGCAGAGGTACTCTGTCCACGCAGGGTAGCAACTGTCCCCTGGTTACATAAAAACTGGGGAGAACTCTGTGTCTCTCTCGAGAGGGGAAAAGAGGTATATTGATTTAGAATAACTCTTTTTGAACAATTTCATGCAAAACCCAGGAGAATTTTTATATATGCCATATTTAAGAAAAAAATACTGGACTAGAAAATATTTGATGTCATTGATAATTTTCCTTTAAAAATTATGAAAAGAACTGTTAGGAAGCTATGAACTCAATGAACTGGGATGTAATTTTACAATCACCACTCAGCCTACGTATCAAATATCTTATAAAACAAATATCTACAGGAAGCTGAACTTAAGATCCACAAAAACACATTTTGTTAAACAATTTTATTGGACTAGGACAAGATACTAACAGTAAGACAGCACCTGTGTTTACAAGGTGAGTGGCAGATTAAAACTCATACTGTGGACTCCTTTTAGGGCTTGAATGAGACTAAGAAATCAGCTACCTTGAAAAGAGGTATCAGTTTCTCTATCCTCACGTCTCTTTCCACAGAGCCTGGAGCACTTACAGGATCCAGAGAGATGGAATGGACCAAACTTACTCTTCAGTGTTGCCCTAGGTAATAAATACATGCAGAAACAGGGGCTGCCTTGGCTGCTGAAGGGGTACTTGGCAGCAGATAGAGAATGAAGAAACCAAACCAGAGGGGAAGGACACCCAGAGCTGAAGGCAGCTAGGGTGGTCTAGAGAAGGGAAGCTAGTCCAGGAAGACACATAAAAGGAACAGGCACAAAAATGCTGCTTCCCAAGAGCAATTTCTGTACAATTAAGACAATGAATGCTGGAAGCATAAATAGGCACAGAGACAGGCAAACTGACCAACTTCCTTGTACAGACCAGAGCAATGCTAGGGTGAGCATGAAGAAAGGCCTTTGTCCTGTAAGTCTTGGTCACTCCAAAAACTCCAAATGGAACCTCTCCCTTAGCTTGTCTGTTGTGTTCGGACTCCACATTGTGAGGCGGCCAGCAAGTGTAGGAATTCACTGTGTGCCCAGATATGAAGTCAGGCCTGTGTGGACAGTATTACAGGCCTAGGCTGCCACCTTGCTTCAGACTACAGGCTAAAAATATTTTGAAAGGTGAAAACCAGGGCTGGTGGCAGTAACTCTCAGCCGAATCTGTCCTAGCAGGTCTTGCCTTCAGGCATTCCCCCTCCTGGTAGAGAGAGGCGGCAGGACTACAGACCCGAGGCCCTCCTCTGGGCCTATGTTCAGCACAGCTGTTCTCCAAACCTATGGGATTAGAAAACCACAGCCTCTTTGATCATTTTTCAGCTTTGGGAGGTGAGCAAAAAAAGTAAAAGGGCTTGAAGATCTTCACAATACACTCACTCTATGAAAAAGAAAAGGCCCATGAGAACTCAGGAATGAAGTGGTTAGAAGTGGTTACCATGTATTTCAAGAAGTCAGTTAACCGAAATCCTACAAAACAATATCTTTATGTCTGCATTTTCCTTGGGTAGGGTGAGGGGAAGACCTCAATACCATGTAAAAGCACATGCATGTACATCTGTGCATGCACACACACGTCTTAAATGGAAACTGACCCCCATTTCAGGAGCACATGCAGAGCAGATGAGAAGTGAGTTTTATTTTTATTTTTTTTGAGATGGTGGCTCGCTCTGTCGCCCAGGCAGGAGTGCAGTGGCGCAATCTCGGCTCACTGCAAGCTCCGCCTCCCGGGTTCACGCCATTCTCCTGCCTCGCCTCTCGAGTAGCTGGGACTACAGGCACCCGCCACCATGCCCGGCTAATTTTTTTTGTATTTTTAGTAGAGACGGGGTTTCACCGTGGTCTCGATCTCCTGACCTCGTGATCCGCCCGCCTCGGCCTCCCAAAGTGCTGGGATTACAAGCGTGAGCCACCGTGCCCGGCCGAGAAGTGAGTTTTAGATGGTGTCATATCATCCTATCCACAGTATACATGCTATGTCCCAACATGAAAGAACCCCATGTTCTTTTGGCTCCAGCTCTTAAAGTAACCAGTTAACTGGGACATAAAAAACTCCTCTCTCCATAGAACCAGTTTCACCTAAACAACTTTCTAGATCCAATAGTACTGTGATTTCACTGCAAGACTGTCCAGTTAAAGGCTGTAACTTAATGTTAGCTTTTCTTTTATCACTTACTGACAAGCTGACCAGCTTGTCAGTATGAAAAGTCCTTAAGTTACCCCACCCACAAGAACACAAAATTCAAAACAGTGGAAGAGCAAGTTCTACTGCAGTCAAAACAAATAAAAACAAAATGAGTAAGGTAGCAGTTTTCATTGTTCAACACTGTAGGTAACTTTTTACATGCCACATTCCACACGAGCAGAAACTGGTTAGCATTAATTGAAGCCAACAAAAAAAGGACCAACCATCCAATGTTTCCTTCTCGCCCCTTCCCCTCAAAATGTTGACTCAAAGAAAATTTAACCAGGCAGAGAGGCACTTGGAAATGTGACAGAAAAACAAGTTCTAACTCTCAGCTGTGTATCAGACTTGGCCTCATGCCTCTGGTTTAAACTATGGAAGAGTGTGGATTTGTTTTAAAGCAGCAGAGCCCCATAGCACCCTCATGGAATCTTGCCTGGCTAACACAGGGACAGGCGCTGGGTTAATTTCACTTACAAATGGGGGGTGTTCTGAAGGTCTCTTCCTCCTTCCAAACCACATCTGGGACAGAGCGAGTGGCACAGTCAGGGAGATTAGAAAGATGGTAAAAGACTCATTACCCAGATTTTTTAATGTGTATGAATGAAATAAAGGCATATCTTTTTTGAAAAGTACAGCATAAAGAATAAACAGGTAGCTCATTTATCTTACAAAATGATTTTTCAGATTTATAGGTTCATTACACAGCTAGCAATTTCCCTATTTTTCTCTGCTTCCTTTCCCCACATCCACTTGGAAACCTTTTCACCTCCAGGCAATTTACTGAAATGATATAAAGCAAAGTTGAGTACTTCCTGGGCCTAAGATCTTATAATCCAGTATGCACAAGAGCTGCGTGGTAAATAGAAAAGGACAAATAAGAAGACTGCACCTGGAACTACAGCTGATTTCTGCTCTTTCAAAAACCTGGCTTTTAATGTTTCAATATTGTTTCTACAATAAAAAAATTCAGGCAGAGTAAACAGCTAACATGCTTTTATGAGTTTTAAAGATGAGATGAGGCTCTGGAAAATGAATTTAATTAAGAACTGGCGACTGTGACAGTCAAATTCTAGAAAGCTTTTTGGTATAACATCAAAGATCAGCAGCCTTTCAAAAGTGGGAGCCAGGGTTCTAGGCCCTGCTAGGTTGTATGCAGATGAGGAAATACAGATGCAGGTGAGCATTCTTACTGTGGGAGGTGGAGAGAGACTGTGCCAAATCCCAGGAGTAAAGACAATGATTTGGCAAGGAGGGGTGTTAGCGTGGGACGGGCCTTAGTAGCAGCCCACTCTTCTGGCTCTTCTTGACACCCCTGCCAACTTGCTAAATGAATAACATCAATTGGAACCAGCTTGTCAATGTGAAAAGAACCCTGAAAATGCTGGGTTTACACACAAACCCCGTGCTTTCCCACGTGCTTTCCCACCGACTGCTGCAAATTTTAGTTATGTGCTTAGATTGAGGCAAAGGCTGCATTCACCTCTACGTATCCCACAGTGGGCCCTTTAGTACCCTCTGTTTCAAATGCAGCACCAAATTAACCATACATTTATCAGAGAATGATTATCGGGGAAATAATTGCATTAAGCAGGGAGCTGTAACTGCAAAATCCTTTCCCATCTGTTCCCAATATGCCTCAACCAGTCAGAACTTCTTAGCACCTTCATAAAGCAAGGAGGGTCACAATAAGGAGCAAATCTCAAAGAGATGCCAAGAATTACCCATGCAACAATATAATTGTAACAAAAATAAAGAGCAATCTCAGATTATAAGAACTAGTTACAATGTATCACCAAGAGAGTTGCAGTTTCCTTGTGGAGGAAAAATGCTCTATTTTTCCCCCACAAATACCATGCGTCCCCCTCTTTATAACACTGCATGCAAGAACAGTGTCCATAGATTCAAAACACAGACCTATCAATGGAAGAACCATATCCCTTAGTCCAGAAAAATAATGATAAACACTATGTAGCTCACATGATTTCCATAAAGATGCTAAAAACATAATGGGTTGCGAAAACTTAGCTACAATAAATGTACTAGGTCTGGGGTCAACAGAGGACAGATTTCCAAACCTTATGCAGAGATATACTTAAAATGACAGCTGAAAGCTGTTGCAATGCAGGCATGTCTGGTGCTGATTTTGTAACCAACAAAGAATGACCCAGAACACTGGTTTACATGCCCACATGCTGTTGCAGAGCAATAACTACATGCTAAGGGGCACCAGAAAGCAGTAGACCTACCTCATACTCTAGTAGCCTACAAGGGTGTTTCTTACAATGGAAAACTGTGGGTTATAGAGTTTGAAGACACTAACCAAGAGCAAACCAAACTAAGTCTTTCTACATCTCTAGTATCTTCAACCAGCAGAATTTTTCAAGAACTCCCAAGAAAGTGGCTACAGAATTTGAAATTCAGGGGTAAGTATGGAATTTAGACTATATCCATAATGCATGATGGGCAGGGTATGCTACTATGCTTTGGACAGGTGATGAGTGCTGCCCATAGGATTGCCAGGAGCTGGTGGCCCTTGGCAGCACCAAAAACATACAAGATAGGCACCTCAGAGCATATGCCCATCTGGCTAACAGTCATCTGGCTTGGTCAAGTACAACGAGCATAGCCCTTTCCCAAATTCAAACTCCTTAAGGTAAACCACCTTCTCTCACTCAAGGGTGAGGCACAGTAAAATGTGTAGCAGAAGATCTGCAGTAGGACCTGTTGTCATCCCCAGTCTCCACTCCTACTTTTTATTTGGTGTTACTGAGGTGGAAGGATAGAATAAGAAAGCAAGAGTGGTGAAAAAGGATACGGCCACATTAAAACAAAAGGAAAAATAAAGTGAAGGCATTCAAACTACTTGAACAAAAATAATTACTAAAAACATTTCCATTGTTTGTTTAGGTATGCAACTTAATAATAAATGAATTTCTGCATTGTTTTTGAAAAAGGAATACTTTTGAATTCCCTGGAGACTGGCAATTTTAATACATGCTATTGGGAATACATTTGCAAAGTGCAGAATCTTTCATAAAAAAATTTATTCCCCAATCACCTTCTGTGATCATGGCATACACAGATTCTTATTGAACCCACTTAAACAGAGATACAAAGATCCATAGAATGAATGAAACAAGAGTTGAGACTGAGAGGTTGGCAAAAATAACATGGAAGAAGTCAAGCATTCTCAAAACAGATCATCTGTTTCTCTTGAGTGTGTGAAGCACAGGACAACTACTGACATGTGCCCTCTCTGGAGCCTGTGAAGGGTGGGCTACTTCCTCCTGCAAAACAAAACCTGCCTTTCTTCTCAGTGTAGCTAACTCTGCCAGTTCAGAGCCTGTCCCTCTCATCTCATTCTGAGTGCCTACATGCCTGTAGCTGCCTCTCACAGCCAAAGGTGGGGAAGATGGCCCAGAGCTGATGTGGATGTCAGCCGAGGTATGTGTGTGTGCCAGACACCCCTGCAGCCCCCGGGGTGGAGAGATGAAAAACCAGCCCTGGCTTCCCCTTCAGAAACACATCGACCTGGCAAGGTAGCCAACTGGCACAGGCTCCTCCAAAGAGAGGGAGGCAGGCAGAGGGCAAAACTAAAAACACAGAGGCCTTGAGAAAGCATACCTGTGCACACCAAGACCAACGGGAAAACAAGCCCTACCTTTCCCAAGGAAGGGGAGGAGAGGGCCATGGTGGGGAAGAAAACAGTAGACCAGGGGAGATGAGGCAACATCATTAAGCACTGCAGGCCTGTCTGCCTCGAACTCACTGCTTGCCATGTAGAAAAGAAGAAAAGGCTTAGCTAATATATGGCCCCGGGTGACTTCATTTTATTTTATGGTGTTTAGATTTTTCCCCCACTTTGTCTTTTTGTGATAAGGAAAAGGGGGGTACCTAGGAACAGGCAGAGCTCACAAAGTTGGGCTTGAAGATGGCTTGCTCAAGAGGCCAGGTTCCTAGGACTCGGAAGCTGTCTTAGTAGCCTCACTGAGCAAAATACCCTGGGGTCTGGTGCTTCAGTGCAGTGTTAAAGGGAGCGAAATGAATGGATGTTTCCAAAAATTTCAGTATCACAGCTGGCCAGCTAGCCAATGACATCATCAGTCTTTCAATCTAGTGGCACTGAGTACGTGGGTTATTAAAAACGCTTGACCACACAAGGATGATCTGGTATCTACAAGGCACAGTACTAGGTTACCCAACAACTGGTCTATGCACTTGCTTAAATTCTCAGTAAAGCTGGGATTCCCATGAAAAAATTTTTCAAAAGATTTTTTAAAGAAAGTATGGTGGTAGACATTAAGGGAAAATTTCAGATCTTGTTTAGAACTTATTTTATAAGCACTTTATGCCTCTTACTGTTTTTATTTTTATTACCACCAACCACTTTTTTGTGCTTAAGGTTTTTAAAGGTTTTATTTTGGTCCTGGCTGGGTAAAAGGAAATCGTATTGCAAGATTTAGGCCTTTCTTTGGTTTCACCAGCACACGTCATACTAGTATTGAGACAGGTCTTCAAGAGCAACCTTCCAGATGCTTATGGGGCTTTGGAGAGAGTTACAAAGAGAAGGGGGATGGGGAACCAAACCTAACAACTCCTAGAGGTCATGAAATGAAGCTATAGAATAGTTTGCTGCTGAACAGCATGGTTACTAGATGTGGGAAAATACTTTCCAATAGTGCAATTAAAGACCAAGCATTCTCATCATCTACTTGAATTTATGTCAGAGGACCACTTTCTCCAACTTTTTTTGAAGGGGTAAAACCTTTGATCCTTATTCCAAACTGAGGGAGAAAACAAGATTGTCCTTTTTATTTATTTGCTAAAAATTACAACAGAATTCAACTGAAATAAAATGATCTTAAATACTTCAGCGTAAACTGTTCCATATATATAGCAATATTCATAAGGTTATCCCCCACATATTTTCACCATAATCAGCAACAATAGAATTCTGAAAGACTGAATAACAAAAGTGACATGACTGGATGGAAGGCATGAAGAATAAAATTTGAATACTGCTTCTTGTGAAGGGAACCAGTATTTCCCCATGTACAAGCTCTGATTAATCTCTATAGTTTTGTTTGAAGGTTACTCTGCCAAGTCCTCAATTATTTGCACAATTGATGACTTTTTCCATTCTCAATGGACTGCCTTCTTTCAGTTACCCAAAGACTATTCCCAGCTTTCATGTGCCATATGACTCTGCAGTAATGATGGATTTGGGGCCATCGTTTCTAACTTCATAATTCTATAACTTTATATATAACTTATAGCAAATACATATTCTGAGATATTTATAAAAAAATGATTTGCGTACATACAAAAACCAGAGGGAGAAAAGTTTATTTTGAGATATGGAATTTGGTAAGGCAAAAGACAAACTTGAGCTTTTACTGAGAGTTGAAGTATAAACATTTTGGAGTTCCCCTAAGATGTCTAGACCAGTGTAACAGTCGTCTTTGTTTAGGGCAACGACTTCTAGTCTTAAATTTGTGACACCCCAGGGTGTCTGCAGATATCTCCCGAGGTGCTGTAAAATTCCCTCCACAAAATGCCAAGTAAAATAACTTTAATTTATTTAAAAAGTATGCCACACATGTTTAGACGCAGGGGAGGGTGTCCTGGAATCAAGAGAACAGTCGTAAGTATTTCAAAAGCTTGAGTCTTGTCAATTACATTAAAAAACCCATTTCTTTGGATACAATAAATGCAAGAAATAAAGCAAGATGAGATGGTCTATGTGTGTGGTTTTGTGGTTGGAAAAGACAGGGAAGGAGGTGCTTAGTTGGGACACTATTTTAGTGGAAAAGCCTTCTGATTTTACTTACTAATGGCTGAATTAGCACCGACTGCCAATTAGAAACCCAGTTCATAGGTCCTCTCTACCTGCTTGCACTAAACACTGGTGCCTTGAAGTTGGTTTCAAAGATCTCTGTACAGTATTAGTTTCTTTAAAACAAATGAACACAGACCACATAAACTGGCAGCTAGTCATGGTAAGCTAAATTTTGTGTTTCTCTTAGCTTCTGACTGAAACTGTTAACCTGAGGCCCTGAGATTACACACAGGTTACATATTGCTGCTCTGCAATATCCAATTATTAACCTCCTCGGTCATCAAGAGGATAGTAACTAAAACACCACTGTGGGTTTACCACTGGGAAGTTGGCTTATTGCCATTATGTTTTAATATAGCTTCCAAATATCCAATAAAATGTTTCCTGACAGGTCACTGCCTCAGGCCTCACAGCTTTCTTTATTCAGAACACCCACTTCAATCATCTGATAAATCTGAACATGGATTTCTTCAAGAGTCACACACATATGCACTCAAAAAAAGACATCACTGAAAAAAGCATCCTTTTTTTATTAAACGGGTCTGCCTTTTCCCTGGAGAACTCAATTTCACTGTTTACTTTTTATTCTTTATATCACTGTCTATTTAAAATTAGAACCATGTTTACATTCCAATGAGAAATTCCTTACTAAATTTTTATTTTACCCTTTATCAACTGTTAATTGCTTTTCAAAACGAAGTTCCTTTTAAACTACGCCCTTTATAGCACATTTCAAAAGTTATCTGAAGAATCAAACATCTGAAAGTTGAGTAGGGAGAAGGAAAAAAGAAGATATACTTGCCTTATTTGTAGCAGTAGCACTGGATCCAGGGACCACAGGCACGTTTGTCACTTGAACTGAAAGATAATTATTATCTATGAGTGGCCAGGCCCCTTCTACTTTGCATGTTTGGAAGTGATCCTTGAAAGTTCTGAGGTGAGGATCTCCAAACAAGCCACAAAAAAGGTAACTGGGAGGGTTCTGGTCCCCTCTCCTGTGTTCCCTGGCTCCAGCGTGGCTGTGATAGTTGCAAGGATCATGGGTCACTTCGGGGTTGGTAGAGGATGTGGGTCCATCCTTGGAACAATTCCTCTGGCTCATGAGGTCACTGATACCCAACACGGCAGAATGGTATACCAGGTTGCCACGGCAGGCTTTTGAAGTTCGCTGGGTGCAGCCAGCATAGGCACGCAAGGCCTTGCAAAACTCAGAGTCAAAGCCGTCAATGGCAGAGTTCAGGTGAGAAGTCAGGGACACAAAGTCCGTGGTACATTTCTGGATTCGACATTGGGCTGGCTGTTGGCAGTCACCTATGGGAAAGAAGATAAGACCAGACATTTGTAAACTCTTCATAACTTCCTGAGCTACATGAGAAAATCACATTGTTCTTTGGGAACTGTTTGTTCTATTTTATATACTGTACTCCTATTTTAAGAAGCCTTCAGATATAGGGTTTGATTGTGTTCCTGTGTCTTTCTCAAATTAAGCCACTGGAAGAAAAACTGCATGCAATTAGTTAACTTAAAACTTTAAAGCATGAGCCACTGTGAGTGAATATGTGTCTAGTCCAGTGATCATAGGTTGAGATTACAAGAGAACAGTAAATAAAATATTTTATCAATGTTGCTATTTGTTTATAGGTTTTGAAAAAGATTACTCTAAGGTTATGCCAAAAACATGAACATTGTTTTGATTTTCCAAAATTGCATAACTTCCTTCAGAAAGCATTGGAAAAGCAGCACTAGGTACAAAACCATGGTTAAAACCTCCCCCGCCTAAGGAGGGTGTAAAATCCTAAATTATAGTATAATTAGTTAAAACACCTTTACTTGATTTACCTGTATGGCTACAGAATAAGAAAAAAAAAAATCCAGGTACTGTCATTCTACTTCTCCTGAGGCACGTTTACCAAGAAACTGTAAATAAACTGACACAATTTCCTAATTTCTACAAAATGTAAATGCTCTAAGAAAAAAAAAAACAAGATTCACTGGACCAAGATATATATTTACTTTTTCCTTACCATCTATCTCCATTACCCTAGGATCCTAGCTCCCAAGTAGATCACATGTAAAAGCACACTAAATAAAAACAATTCATATAAACATTATGAAAAACCAAAGTATCACTGCCCTATTAGTTTTAAAAAAATCAATTTCCAAATGATGCTTTTTACCACTAGTTTCTATAAAATCTCCTAAAGCACAAAAAGCACAAGAACTACCAATAGTAGCTCAGTTGTGTGCCCCCAAATAATTTAATATTCTGTTCCATAAAATGGAAACTACAGACTTAGTGAAAAGAGACACTGTTCTTTGACATCAACTGCAAATTTTATATAAATGAACTGTAACACGTATTTGTGTTACATAAAATCTTTATAGGTCTTTAAACTATGGAGACGTCTCTCAATCTCTTTAAGTGTGAGGGTCCTCATATGAGAAATGAGGAAGCTATTCTAAGACGAACTTTGTCATCTTTTCCAGACCGTAAATATCTTATGATTTGTATTCTGGATGGGGGAAAAAATTCAGGGCCAGTAGATTATTATTAAATATATAATTATTTCAAGATGTGGATGCAATAAACTTTAGGATGATATCAAGATTTAGGGAACTCCATTTAATAAAGACTTAAAATTAAGCTTAATATTGTCTTAGCTATTTTAACATTTTCACTAGTCAACTGCTCTTAAATCTGAATTTAGTAGCCTGTAAGCTCTGTTTCTGGCTTTGGTTGGGAGAAATAGGTGGGAGGAGACAACTTCTGAAGACAACTCTGTCACCACTTTTAAATTCGTAAAATTTTAAATTTCAAATCTTCTTGGGTTCTTCTGCTTTGGCTAAGGCTTCCAATAGCCTTTTGCTACAGAGATGATGTGAGGGAAGAGGGCTAAATAGAGAGAAAGTGTGCTTGGGTCAAAAAGGGGAAAATACTATATAGTCTAGGCTTGGTATTCACTTTAGCCTGAGTCAAAGATTAAAACATTTTAATATGTTGGAGCTATGGATTTACAGCAATCATCAAATCATACTTTCAAAAAAAATTACAAAAACATCTTTGTGTGGAATCTATTTTATGTTTGCTCATTCCAAATCTGATAGAAGTAGCTCCAGTATTTACAGAATTTCTCTTTCCAAAGCAGATCAAATAATTTTCAGCTATTTTTCCTAGAACCCAAATCAAACCAAAACAGAAATTAACCAACTAAACAACCCCAAAAGGCGCTAAAGCCATTTTGCAGATGGAAAATCCAAGGCAAAGGGATATTAAAGGGCTTGTTCTGGCAGAATCATAAAACAGCTAGCATCATTAAGCCAGGATGTGGTGCCTTCTCTCAAAACTTGTTCTTCCATCACAGGTCATGTCTCCTCTTATTTCCTAACTGTAATGACAGTACTTGATGGCTGAAAAAAAGACTTAAGTAGCTAATGCATTTTCTTTTTCTTCTAAAATCAGATACACAGAAAGCAAGAAAATAAATACGGGGCCAAGATCTCAGTAATGAAGAGCTCTTAAGACTACAGATAAATGACAGCACAAGAACTTCATGCTAAACTTGCAGTGCCTATTTGTTCTTTTTATGGTCTATAAAATCTATCCGAGCATACGTTTCTTTATAATTATTTCAAATAGTCATACAATATCAAAAGAACAGTATGGAAATGCAGATGGAACCATTCAGAAGGAAAGAAAAGTAGAATTTAGATTCCCAACTCCCTTTTCATACCTTCCTCACAACCCCCCCAAACCTTTTTTTTTTTTTCCCCCGAGACGGAGTCTTGCTCTTGTTGCCCAGGCTGGAGAGCAGTGGCGCGATCTCGGCTCACTGCAACCTTCGCCTCCCAGGTTCAAGTGATTCTCCTGCCTCAGCCTCCCCAGTAGCTGGGATTACAGGCATGCGCCACCACGCCCGGCTAATTTTGTATTTTTAGTAGAGACAGGGTTTCTCCATGTCGGTCAGGCTGGTCTTGAACTCCCAACCTCAGGTGATCCGCCCGCCTCAGTCTCCCAAAGTGCTGGGATTACAGGCGTGAGCCACAGTGCCCGGCCTTTCCCTTTTTCATAGCAGGTAGGTGCTGACTGCTTAAACAAATCTCAAATCAAACAGATCTCCCAGGGTTCTTTTGCTTTGGCTAAGGCTTCCAACAGCCTTCTGCTACAGAGATGATGGGAGCGAAGAGGGCTAAATAGAAAGTGCGATTGGGTCAGCATTTTCAGCTTCCTTGTGGGCTCCTATATAATGACTAATTTGTAGCATACACGCAGAAATATCCAGGCTTCATGAATTTATAACGACAATGCACACTTTGCCTGTTATAGGCGGTTAAGTAAGCCTCCTGTCAAAATGCCAAGACAATGCGGAGCAGAAACAATCTCAAGGATGTAACCAAGAAGGCCATGAAGTGTATGAGTAAGCAAGTAACTCCCATATTGGATCTCCATTCAGGAATTGCAGAGGTTTGCTAAAAAAAAAAAAAAGCAACTAAAGGTACTCTTTTCATATTCTTTTCATTCCCCAAGGGGCAGAATTAAAACTCTGCAGTTACAGATTTCTCTATTTTTGGGTCAGATCATCTGTGATCAGTGTGACAGTATTTTCATACCAGTTACTGAACATGCTAAAGCATTTGTGGGTCTACAGCTTTCGTTTCATCATTTTTTAATGAATCAGACATAAAGACCTCACCATTCAAGCCAGCTTCTTTAACACCAGGACTGCAAGTGTGAATCTGCAGCACAATCACCAGTTTATAATAAATGAAATGAGATATTCTGAAACTGAATTAAGTGAAATGTGGAGCCACATGGGGTGCTGAGGCAGATGATAAGGATCCAGGCATAAAACATATAGTAGTCCATCTGCAAAGAGCACTGGCACTCTTGCTGGGCTCCCTTCTCTGAGAAACAACCTGGGCATTTAAATAGCACCACTCTTCAAAGAAATCTCTCAAAAGGAGCGTTCTTTTCTTTAACAGGATTAGTCGCTTCACTCCAACAAGTTGTCCATAGAAATCACTCACCACATCACGTTGGGTTGAATCTAATGGTGACTTAAATGAGGACACATGAAGATACTGAGAGCTTCACATTCCAAATTCTTTAACTAAGACACCCTACTTTTCTAAACCTTTAAGCCAACTTAGTATACCTTTCACAGGCTAGCAAAGAAATCTTCAGGGACCACATTCCAATTCTGTTACAGGATCCTACGGGAAACAATATCCAAGCAGCTAAGGGGGACAGAATCCCACCTAGCACAATTTCCATTTCATGAAACGTACATTTTGGTATTATGGACACATATTTTTCGCACAAACACTCCTGAATATATCTTTTAACATGTCAAGAAAAATTTTCCACGTAACTACATGCAGATTGACACTATTTTCTAAGGTTCTTAAGTTACTAATTGAAAGCCGTAATCATTCTAAAACTTTCTATTACTTTTTTATTAAGCCGTCTTTTCCCTAACTGTCGGTGTTAAAAAGCTGCTATAACATCATAATGCAAAGCTACGCAAAGTAAATTAAGTCTTCTCAGATGTCACATTTCCCCCCCCCATTACTTAAAAGACCTCCCTGATTTTTAGCATGGCGGGTATGGTTTAATAAATAAGTAAAAATTACTCCGCACAGTTGGGTGGCATAGAAGTTCAGGATACTCCAGACCAGAACGTTGTGAAGTGTCTCATATATACAGGGCAAAAAGGTCTCGAAGGAAAAGAAACTTATCTAATGCTCTGTTTGTTCTCAAGACTAAAAGAGTATGCCCCTTTCAACCTTAGCATTAAAAAAATTCTTTGTCTAGGCAAATTCCTAGAAGAAAACAGTGTGAAGAGCGTCCTGGATTTTCAAGAAACGATTTTTTAAAAAGAAAAATAGGTATCACATGGTAGAAGGCTCATTTGCAGGCTTACTTCCCTAGGAACACATTCCTCAAGGCTGGGGAAGCGCCGACCTCCAGAAGGCAGCGTGGTTATCTGTCAACCCCTCACGGAGCCCGAAGACACCCGGCTAGTCACAAAGCACGAGCTTTTCCCGGGAGGCTGATCGCTGAATTAAAAGCAGCTTTTGCCAAAACGAAAGAAATCCCTGGTCAAAAAAGTTGACGTTACTTCGAAATTAACTCCCAGGTTTGCAAAATCTGGTGAAAATCTTTCCATCTGGTGTGCTTCCTTCGCCTCGCCGCCACCCCCAACTCCAGAAAAGCAGCACAAGGCTCCTCGTCTCCCTCCGAGGCGGCTGCGGCGGCGGAAACCTGATCCGAGCCCGACTTTCAGTAAACACCAGCGCAGACAGCAATAAAGCATCCGGAACATTTGTCTCGGGCGCGCGGCCCCCGCCCGCTAAATGTTTGATAAGCGGCTGTCGGAGGGAAGATTTGTCAGCGGTCCGAGCCGAAGGCGGGGAGGGTGGGGAGAGGGCTCGTCTCTGCGCCCGGCGGCCGCCCGGTGGGTGGCTGCGTTACTGTGGCCGGGAGCCCGGCAGAGGTGCGTGTCAGGGGCTCGGGAGGCCTTTCCCGTTGCGCCACGCCGCCCTTCCGCCCCGGCGAGCGCCTTCGAGACCTGGGGCTGTTTGGGAACAAAGCCGTAGGCCCCGGGGCTGGCTCCCCTCGCGCGCTCCCGTCCTACCTGCGTGGAGCAGCCCGAGGCTGAGCAGCAGCAGCAGCAGCAGCTTCAGCGGCGGGGGGCAGAGCCCGGGGCGGCGGCGCTGCTCAACCTCGGCGGCGGCGGCAGCGGCAGCGGCGGCGCTGGAAGGTGCTGCTCTCAAGCCCATGCCCGTCCATGCAGGTCTCGTGGGCTCCGGCGAGGGCGGCGGCGCGGGCGCCGTGGCGGGTCTGGGCCCGTGGCTGCGGCATGGGCCAGGGGGCGCGCTTCGCTTTCTCTTCTTCCTCCTTCAGGCCCGTGTAGCAAATGTGGCGCCACCACCGCCGCAGCAAGCAGCGCGCAGCCGGCGTAGCCAGTCCGCGGCGGCAGCAGCGGGGCGCAGGGGCATCGTGGCGGCCGGAGGCGGCAGGCAGGGAAAGGGGCGGAAGAGAAGACACAAAGACCGTGAGCGACTGCTGAGACGAGTACCGAGCGCGCCGGCACCCTGGCCCCAGCCAGCGTGGGCTCGGCGGGCGTGGACCTCCAAGCGGCTAGCCCAGCCCTAGCGAGCAGCCGCCGGCGGCCCGGATATCTGCGCGGCAGCCCCCGCGGTGGATCAATCTCAGTCCCGCACTGCCGTCCCGCCCCGCCCTGTGCCCGCCAATCCACGACGCCATCATCCCCCGCCGCGTCCCTCCTTTCCTCCCCATTGGTTGTGACCGCACGCCCGCCCGACTCAGCCTGCCAATCGCAGGACTCAGAGGGCCCTCTCCCCCGCCCGCTCAGTGCAATTCGAGTTCCGTGTCCATCGACTGCAAGTCCTCTCTCCTGCGCCGCAACCTTCCTCGCGCTCCTTTTCCTCACCCCTCTACCCCCTTCCGCGATTTACTGTTTCCTCGCGCCCAGTATAAACGGGCGACCGCATATCTCACTCTCGCCGGCGTTACAAAGGTACCGGCCTTTGACCTCTCCTTGAATTGATGTGATCCGATTCATCTACCTTCCAAGTTTTTTTTTTTTTTTTTAAATTTAATTACCCCTCCCTGCCCTGGCCCTGCCAGCTTCAGCTCCATCTCCTTGGAGGAAGCAGGCGCTTTTACAGAGCGCCGCGCGGCAGGTCCTCTTTCAGCCAATCACATCTGCGGAACCGCGTTCAGAGCCGTTTGAGGGTGTCTGGTAAAGCAAGCTCGAGGCTGTGTTGGAAATCTTAATGTCACCCGCCGTCCGGAGCAGATAGGATGGGCTGGGAAGGTACCCGCGAACTGCCGGCGGAATTCGCTGGCAGGCTCAGGTGTTCTAGTTTCTTTGACATTTCCCTTCCTGAAAGCGGCAAGGAGAAGATGGTCTAAAAGTGGGCAAACTTCAACGTTCGGTTACAGTGTAATTAATGAAAGTGGTGGGTGTTTATGCAGTGTAATTATGCCACGATTTGTTGTTGCTCAGTGGCTTTTTCACAAATTTCTACAGATAATTTAAATTTTCCACAAATTTCTACGGATTAATTCAATGGCAGCTCACTTTCTCCTTTATGATCGGATGGGTCCTAAAGTGAGGAAGAAGACAATTGTCTACAAAGAAAGAGGCTGCCAAGTGGAGACAGAAAAGCAGTTATGAGACTGATGATAGATTCCAATTTGTTATCAGTAGGTGTGAAGTGGTATCTAATCTCAAGAATGACCTCAAGGCTGAGAGACACTTGATACTGCCCTCGCCTTTGCCTTTCCCCAAACAGTACAAGGTTGCCATTTAAAATCCACTAACATCCAAATCGTACTTGGCAACTGTACCCGCTACATTACTCAGAATCGCTAATTAGGAATTTCTTATCCACCACGGACATGCTGATATTCCACACATGTTTAAATGAGCTAATCAATGGACTAGGATAATTGAGGGGCAAACCTTCGGTCTCACCAGCTCACTCATTAGACACATTGTGAATTGCCCAAACCACTAGGTCTCTAATGAAGGATGCCTATCTGTTTTTACTGTAACTTTTCATTACTTACTTCTTACATACTATGATGACTTAAGGGGTAAACACAACTTTCACTGTCCACGATATAATCCAAGCCTGAGTATATCCATAATATGCTTAATAATAGCTTCACAGTTGCCTGGAGAAATGATTTTTGGGGAGGAAGGTATATGACATTTTTAGATAATGCTGCGGACTAAATATTATTAGAGCAAAAATTTACTATGTTGCAATTACTTCATATAACTAGTGAGATACAGTTCATGACATACTAAGAAACATCTTAAAAAAGTAATCAATATAATACTGATTTTCAAAGTATTTGGCTAACAAAGACTAAAATTTTTTTCTCTTAACGCAAGATTTAATTCGACCCCTATAAAAGCAGCATCTCACTTTATTGGTCATACTTCAAAACATGTACTCAATAGTTAAGGATCAATAATTTCTGTTTGGTTTGGGTCTTTCCTCTCGTGACTTTCTATGATTTTTTACTCCCCTTCCCGCATATCCTGTTCCATAAGTACACGGGTGCTCTAGATTTTCCTATCAATAGAGGGCGTCCTCGAGTCATTGCAAATCCTGGTGTCGTTAAACGGAACTGTTCTTCAGAGGAAAAACTTCATCTCTATAAGGTGCTTTATTGCTCCTCTGTTGTAAAATTTGACAAGCTCGAGATTTATAAGCCTAACAATTCACTTTTTATTGCTGCATAAGTGTTCAGCCGCTAGAGGAAAATGCTAATTTTCACAATTAAACCGCAAGGTGGTTCCTATTTTCAAGACATAGGTCAGTTGACACACTCGAGGGTAAATTCGTACTGTTCACAAGATCAGGAATCGGCTTGGAAAGCAAGAGCGTAGTGAATAGTCGCTTATAGCGCAGCCACTCCTCAAGCCCGTGAGCTGCAAGTTACAAAGGATTTTAGTTTCTACAAAGAAAAATCGGGGAGGGAGCTAGAACACAAACATAAAATCGGTGACTTATAAAAGTTTTATGTTTTAATCAGAAAAAAATCATGAAGTGACTGATGACTTGTGTAATTCACACATCCACCCTGTTTCTTGCCACTGGTACTCTTTTTCCCTTCCTCTTTGTTTTCAGAAAGGAAGGAGAAGACCTGAACAGTACATCCAGAGAATCCAGCAAAGCATACCACGGCATGAACGTGCAAGTGGACAGAATTAAAACACATGCCAGAAACACTAATGGATTCTAAACAAGATGCGGTTTCATTTCCCGAACCTATACTTGATGTTTTTAACTGTTTTCCAGTTAATATGTCTCCATTTCCAGAAATCTAACAGGAGAATCTCTGACTGCTTAACAGATCACCTAAGCTTGCGATTTGTGCAATCCATTCTAGAGTAAGGGCTCTCTGGCTGCTCGCTGGCCACTGTGTACCCAAAGCAGCGGCTGAAATAGCCCGGAGTCCGACAGCTCAGCGTCAAGCAGCTCGTGGTTTGTACTTACATCATTTTTTTTTTTTTTTTCAGAGCAGGAGTGAAAGTTTATTAAAAAGCGTTAGAACAGTAAGGAAAGGAAAGGAGAGAAAATAAGGAAAGTACAACTTGGAAGAGGGCCAAGCGGGCGACTTGAGAAATCAAGTGCCTGTACTTACATCATTCTTAACCCTTCCGCTCCTGGAGGGGGCTCAGCGGGATCAGGGGGCCCCTGAACTTCGGAACACGCAGGACCTGGGTGTGAGAGAAGAGTCCCAGAGCTTGGCGTGAGCAATGCACTCCCGGAGGGAGAGAGCCCGGGGGTTGCGGGGGGCTCATCACCCGCTCGTAGACAACGGGCCGCCGCAATCCCTGCGGGCTCCGCCGCTGCTCTCACCGCTCAAAACGGCAGGTGCAAAAAGCATTTGGGAGCCGCTTGCCAGCGCGCGGAGGTAATGCGCTTCCTGTCCATTTATCTCAGGAAACCAGTGCAGCCTTCCCTTCGAAACAAAATTAACCTCTCATTAGCCAGCCACTCGCTCCCAAGAAGGCCTTAAAAGCTTTACCAGCTCGCTAATGTATTTAGGCTTTTCTTCCAGGCAAACGCAGCCGCCGTCTTGACTGCCATCAGCCCAAGGGGTTCCTCCGGGCTCTCCCGCGAGCCAACAGCCGACCTCTCTCCAGCCTAGTCTGGGAAACTCCAGCCAACCCAGGATCCCATTTTGTAGTCCCGGGCAGACCCGACACCCCTGAAAGAACTCCACTCCAGAAGACGCCAGAACAAGTTCCCACGAATTTCACGGGCGCCCTTCACATCAAAACCTCAGCTCCCCTATCCTCAAGGAATGGGGAAGAGCGCCGGGGAGGGACTGCGGTGGCCAGCTGTCCCTGGGTCGTGGGCGCTGTTTGCTCTGCGGAGCGCCAGCCCTGCACACAGCGGGGTTGTTGGGAGGCTGGAGGGCGGGGTGAGCGTAAACTAGGATCTAGCCAGTTCCAGGCGTGGGGAATCAAATGTGGTCCTAGATCTGTACGTTGCGAAAAGGGGCTTTTGGGAGCGTCAGAGCTTTCTCACTCTGGCCCCCCGCCGCCTTAAGGCTGGCAGATTTATACCACACAGGTGGATGGAGACCTAAACAAAACAGTCCCGGCCGCTGCCTGCCGCTCGCCCCCCACGTCCCCCGGGCCCACCGCAAACTTCAACAAAATAAACAACTCACCACAGGCATTCCCTTGTCTGCAGCGCGACGCTTGCCAGCTGGGAAAATAAGCCGCAAGCCACGCGGCCAAGGCGCAGAGGGAAGGCAGCGCGGCGTCCGCCCCTCTCCCCCAGATGGGGGGCAGCGGGACTTGGGGCGAGAGGGAGGCTCCGCCTCGGGGGCCGCTCTCCCAGCTCTCCGACTCCGGAATGAGCTCTCGGAGAGGAGCTGCGCTCTTCCAGCTAGCCCGGTTTCTCCGCCATCTAGGGGAGAGGGCGGGGAGCCAAATCCCTCAGCCCCCCGCACCCAGCAGCTTCCTCCAGGCAGCTTTCTCCCCAGTCAGCCTCAAATAGAGGTGAACAGAGACCCCCCTCCCCCCGGCAGCTCCTCTACCGCCACACTGCCCCCTGTCGGCGCTACCCGGCTCATTCCGGCCCTGCGGACGGCTGGGGGCGTAGGGGCGCCCCAGACCCCCGCGTCCAGGTCCTGGATCAGTTCTCTCTTCGCCTTCCCCCCACCACACTCAGTCTTGCACAAAGACGCCTTTCACGCCGCCAGCGCCACCCTCCGCGCCGCCCTCCGGGCCAGCGGCGCTGCCTTCGCCCACCCGCGGCACCAGCCGATGCGTGGTGGGCGATTGTGCCACTCATCACTAGGCAGGGCGGCAGCGGACGCGTGCGGACTGTTCCCACTCCGCGCCTCGGCCAAGGCGCCAGATGCGCTGCCCCCCGCCACGTTCTCTAGCTGCCCGCCGGCAGCCGCAGAATGCACCCCTTTCTCTCCGTAAATGATCCTTAAGGGTCTTCCAAGTGTTTCTAAAATGGGGACAGTGGCGGGAATGATCCGCTGGACTTTCGCCGAAATAAGGAATCCAGCGATCTTACCTGACCACCTAAGGTGCCAGTGTGTCTTTACAGCTTAAGAAAGCCAAGGATAAAGATTTGGAAATAAAGAGGGGAGAGAGGGTTTAAAGAGACCTAAGGCCCAGAGCAAGTGTGTTACAAAGAATGAGCCCACGAAATGTTCGAGGGAGGACGGTAGCTTCGATCAGCGTGGAAGGCGTGGAGGGCGAGAAGAAAGCGATTAACTTTCTACCTTACATTGATCTTCCAAAGTAGAAAAACAAACAAACAAACAAAAAACATCCTAGATACTCAGCGGCAGCTAATCGGCGCGTTCAACGCCTGGAACTAGCGGGCTACTTCTCTTAGTCAAGTCAAATGCTCAAGTATCTTGACTCAGGGAGGTCACTTCTTGCCTCCTTAGGCAAGAATCTACGACCCTCTCTAGCTTTTCTTTGCCTTCTCCTCCCCTAATCCCTCCTTATAATTTCTCCGGCTAACGCTAGAGGCAGCATAGGGCAGTGTAAAGAGGGCGAGTGGGAATCCACAGGAATGTCTAGTCCTGACTTTCTGGGTCTGGGCTTTAGGCAACTGATTTAACGTCTTTGGACCTTGGGGTCACTATCAAGAAAGGATGTGTAAGAGGCAATAATTAGTAAAATTTACATATCCTTCTCTTTCTTAAATTCGATGACAATGAACGCCCTTCCTCCAAACCTCTGCAGGTTCCTGCTTAGTATTTTTTCACCTTGCTTTATCTTCTCCAAGTGCCAGTCAAATTGAAAAAAAAAATACTGACATTGTTTCAAGGTAAATGTAAGACACATTGAAACATACCCTTTGCATCTGAAAATTTAAAAAGAAGAAGAAAAAAACCCCAACTCAGCTCCTGGTTCACAAAAGCAAGGAATTTTAATGTCCCCACTTGTTTTGCTTTTGAAAAGCCACTCCAACAGTCAGCAAAGCACAGCTTTGATTTAGAAACTAAAGGCTAGTCTCTTGTGTTTTTCTTTTCCCTTCCACCAACACAAAGACAAGCTGCAGCATAAAATAATGATGAACAAGAGTTCAAAGCAAGCCCAGTGAGCCAGCCCAGAGGATGTTTTTTAATGCAGCCCCAGTCCTTCCTCCCTCTCCTGCTATTCTGGCACAAGCTGCCAGAATTCCCTGTCTCCTCCACTCCTTTCCCATAAATATTGCTCAGTGGAATCTGGATGCTAACTTGTCAATCATCACATAAATGCATTCATCAAATCATACACTTAATTTTTCTTTAGTTTCATAAAATTTTTCATGATTTTCAATTCGCTACCCACTTTGGAAACTTGAACATTAGTTCTCCCTCTGGGTAAGCTTGTCTGTTTTCTGAGAACTTTCTATGCAACTAAGGCAAAAAAGGGCAAAATCTCATAATGAAGCACTAACTTTTAAATTACAAATCTCTTGCTTCAATTTCAACAACAGAATTTTAGAATGGCTTAGCTTTCATACAATGCACACTTTTAAAAGTTATCTATTAAAGAGGATTCTTAAGTATCTTTTTGGGATACTTTTTTGGGAAAAAAAGTTTCCTTAAACAATAGTGGTGGGAAAATATTGTGAGCTTGTCTAATTCTGTTGCTTTCATTTTTTTTTTAAGTTATATTTTAGGCTCAGTATGATGGCTCACACCTCTAATCCCAGTGCTTTGGGAGGCCAAGGCTGGAGGATTACTTGAGTCCAGGAGTTAGAGATGAACCTGGGGAACATAGCAAGACCCCGTTACTACAAAATTTTAAAAACTTAGGAGACATGGTGGCACACGCCTGTAGTCCTAGCTACTTGGGAAGCTGAAGTAGGAAGATGACTTGGGCCCAGGAATTTCAGGTTACAGAGAGCTGTGGTCTGGTCACTGCACTCCAGCCTGGGGAACAAAGTGAGACCCTGTCTCTAAAAACAGAAGTTTTATTTTAATTGACAAATAAAACTATACATAGTTATGGTATACAACATAGTATTTTGAAATATGTATGCATTGTAGAATGACTGGATCAAGCTAATAAACATATGCATTACTTCACATACTTATCTTTTTTGTGGTGAGTACAATTAACATCTACTCTCAGTGAATTTCAAGACTAGAATACTTCGTTAGTAACTATAGTCAAAATGTTATACAGTATTCTGTTGCTTTCAGTTGTATCAATCTCAACATTCCCATTGCCTCATTCAAATATGCTAAAACATTTACATTTCTAAATAGACCTTGGATGTTTCATTGGTAAAAGGACATGGCTTGTTTCTTCTCCCCATTGTTAAAAAATCTTGCTGAATTCTTTACAACATTGCCACCTTATCTCATTTAGATTTTTCTTTTTTCTTTTTTCTTTTTGAGACAGAGTTTCTCTCTTGTTTCCTAGGCTGGAGTGCAATGGCACAATCTCGGCTCACTGCAACCTCCGCCTCCCGGGTTCAAGCAATTCTCCTGCCTCAGCCTCCCAAGTAGCGGGGACTACAGGCATGCACCACCACACCCAGCTAATTTTTTGTATTTAGTAGAGACAGGGCTTCACCATGTTGGTCAGGCTGGTCTCGAACTCCTGACCTCAGGTGATCCACTGGCCTTGGTCTCCCAAACTGCTGGGATTCAGGCATGAGCCACCGCGCCTGGCCTTGATCTTTCTTTTTCGTCACATCAAGCAAAATAGAACAAAGATGGGACTAGAGAAGGGACAAAAAGTCCCCTTTCAGTAAAGTTGACTTAGCATTTTTCTACTGACCATAAAGAAACTTTTTGCTGATACAACATGTATATGCACCATCTTCTGAATATTCACTAAAAGGTGATAGCACTTGAGCTTTTAGAACATTCAGCTAATGTGTACATCTAACCCTTCAGTTGTCAAGATCATAGCATGCTTACTCCTGATGTTCGTAAGTTTTTTTCATTTGTAATTGTGGAAGTCATCTTAATTATCAAGAAGCATATGAATCCATTTTCTAGTTTTTCTTTTTTTACTTTTCTTGCATGTATTTTTTTTTTTTTTTTTGAGACGGAGTCTCGCTCTGTCACCCAGGCTGGAGTGCAGTGGCACGATCTCGGCTCACTGCAAGCTCCGCCTCGCGGGTTCATGCCATTCTCCTGCCTCAGCCTCTCCAAGTAGCTGGGACTACAGGCGCCTGCCACCACGCCCGGCTAATTTTTTTTTGTATTTTTAGTAGAGATGGGGTTTCACCGTGGTCTCGATCTCCTGACCTCGTGGTCCGCCCGCCTCAGCCTCCCAAAGTGCTGGGATTACAAGCGTGAGCCACTGCGCCCAGCCTTCTTGCATGTTTTTAAAAAAATTATTCTCTACATTATTTTCAGATTGATGCCTAACTTAATAATTCCTTTGTTTACTCATGTTTGAGAATTATTATTGTTAATAAATTACGCTATTTTAAATATTAGTAGCACCAATAGTGTTATTGGCAAGGAACAGAATATCAAATGAGCTACATTTGGCTGCATGAGCTTGCAGTTCCAGCTACTTGTGAGGCTGAGGCAGGAGGATCCCTTGAGACCAGGAGTTTGAGGCCAGCCTGGTCAATACAATGAGACTCTATCTCAAAAAAAGAAAAAAAAAAGAAAAAGAGTATTTATAAAATAATATTAGAAGAAAATGTTGCTTTCTAGATGTGATTTAATAAATGTTTGTTGAATTAAACATTGAAGATCATAAAATTCTGTTTTGTTTTATAGGATCAGTGTTTAAGTAGAGTGAAAACGGAAGATCTAGGACCTACTTGTACTTTTAAAAGGGTGTGGATTTGCTTTGCTTCCTCCCCACCCTCAAACAAAGATACAGGACAGTTGTCTTGAACCATCGGCTCATGTAATAGTTAAGGAAAGGAATTCTGGTAAATTGCAAATTTAAAAAATAAAACCTCTAACCACATGCCCAATGAACAAAGAAAAGTAAAAGAAAAAAAGGGATATCCTGTAGAAGATGAACACTATTATATTCTATCAGTAATGCAAGCCTGATTTTCAAGAGAAACCCTGCAGTTCTAAAGTATTCCTACATATGTGTACAAGAAAAAGGCACATGAATACACATTAAATTAGTAAAGTCAATATTTATAAAGAAGTAGAGGGAAAAAAGCTTTTTTTTGTCCACTTAGTATTAAAAAAGCTCTTCTCATGAATAACTTTCTCTCTTCATCTTTCCATCATTGGCTGGCATATAGAAGCTCTCCCTCCGTCTTCTCCTCTCCCTCTCTTCATTCCTTCATTCTTCAACAAATGTTTCTCGGCTGTTAAGCACTGTAATTAGGCACTGATTATACAACAGTGAATAAAACAGACCTGACCCCTATCCTCAATGTACCTTCAGTTTAGTGGTTCCTTTTCTGCCAGGCTGGCCAGGAAAAAATGGCTCCAGCATCTTTCCTTCTTTGTATTCATGGACTAAGGGCTGGAAAGGGCTCCTTCACCATGCTTTCCTTTTATACACACACACACACACACCTCTCTTTCCTTGGCCTCTCTCCCTTTCTAGTGCTTAGTTTTTTTTTTCTAATAAGTCTCATTTTTTTAGGGGAAAAAAAAAACAACCCAAAGTGAAAACATTTTAGCCATTCAGCACAGTTTAAAATAGTAGAACATAAAACAGCAAGGACTGGCCTTTTTTTCATTGTATCTGCCGATTATTCCAGTTGGAATCATGTAGACACACCCAGAGATACGAACACACACATATACAGTCTTTTCTAGATCTTAAGTGTAAAGAGGCAATTTATACATCCCAAAGATATCCATATTTCTCCATTACATTTGCTTTATAAAAATGAACTCCATGCCGGGCGCGGTGGCTCACGCTTGTAATCCCAGCATTTTGGGAGGCCGAGGCGGGCGGATCACGAGGTCAGGAGATCGAGACCACGGTGAAACCCTGTCTCTACTAAAAATACAAAAAAAAAATTAGCCGGGCGTGGTGGCGGGTGCCTGTAGTCCCAGCTACTCGGAGAGGCTGAGGCAGGAGGATGGCGTGAACCCGGGAGGCGGAGCTTGCAGTGAGCCGAGATTGCGCCACCGCACTCCAGCCTGGGAGACAGAGCGAGACTCCGTCTCAAAAAAAAAAAAAAAAAAGAGTTTACATTTAAAAAACTCTGCATATTTTAATATACAGATAATAGGTATTTATACCTTGCCAATACTAGCAAAATTTCCAAGTTGATATGTGTTAACACAACTTAACAAAATTGAAAAAATAATAGGACCAAGAAATCAGTGTTCAAATAATTACAAGTACAAACATATTAAATATTTTTTTTCTTATCTTCTTGTATTTCATTGTCCTATCATTTCAAATTGTCTGAGCCACATGAGAAGGCTCAGGTAGGGTTTGCTCCAGAAGCAAGATTAAACTCAAACCTGATAATGAACTCAGGAATAAAAATAGTGCATGTTTGTCAGAAATTTATGTGACAGAAATCCGGCTGAATTAGGAGTGGGGCTGGTTTCAAAAGAAGAGGATAACTTGGGAGGAGGAAGGGATTCTCTGAGGTTTGGACTCTTGCTATTGAGTTGTTAATGCGCTCTTCAGCTGTCCCAGCTGGGACTGTCCATCAGTGAAGAATGTGAGGAATGCATGACTGGTGCAGACTTCTATGTGAAATAGATGAAGTTTCCTTTTCCCCTGGCACTGGGGGGTAGGGGCTAGCAGAGAGGATGGGGCTTCTTGCCCCTACAGACCCTGGTAAGCAGTCAGCATCCAGCATACTTGCTCCCTGTCAAAAAAGAATCTGATGCTCACTCATCCTCAAATAGAAATTTTTAAATTTCTTTCATTTAGTAATGTTTTTGAGCACCGACTAATGGTCCTGGCAATCTAAGTCCTGGGGATACTGCTGTAAACAATTCAACAAGGCTCCCATGAATGTACATTCTGGTGGTGGAAATAAAAGCAGGCAGCCTGGTGAGGTGGCTCACGCCTGTAATGCCAGCACTTTGGGAGGCCGAGGCGGGTGGATCACTTGAGGTCAGGAGTTCAAAACCACTCTGTCCAACATGGTGAAACCCCATCTCTATTAAAAATACAAAAATTAGCTGGGCATGGTGGTGCATGCTTGTAATCCCAGCTACTTGGGAGGCTGAGGCAGGAGAATCTCTTGAACCCCAGAGGTGGAGGTTGCAGTGAGCCAAGATGGTGCCACTGCACTCCAGCCTGGGCAACAGGGTGAGACTGTCAAAAAATAAATAAATAAATAAAGGAAATATAAGCAGGCAAACAAGTCAATATTCAATAATGCTATACAGCTTAAGGAATAGGGTGTCATGATAGAGAGTAAAAGGGGGAGAAAGAGCCACCGTTAATGGAAATAAATTTCTGAGATCCCATGTTGAGCCCTGAGTACAAGATAGTTATGTAGTAAAATGGGGAAAAGCATTCAAGGTAGAGGTCAGTGTCTCAAGGTGAAAACAATTTTGGAGTGTTCAAGGAACAGGAAAAAACTATGGCAGAAGGTACCATACCCAGAAGACTTTTCAGCAATCTAAGTCAGAGTCCTTTAATTCCAATTGGCATTTGAATGAAAGAGTTTTTTTTTATGTTTTCAAACTGCAGGGAAATAAGGAACAGAAGAGGCATTTATTTAATTTAAATTCATTTGGTGTCTGGTTCCTGGAGATTTAAGTGTATCCTCATAACCTCTCCCTGAAGCACAGATTATTGTTCTTATAGATGAAAAAATTTAGGTTGAAAGATTTAAAAACCTGTCCAATATATTATAATATATAAATGTTAGTATATATAATATATCATATAATACATAAATATACATTACAAAGCAATAATAATTAAAACAATATGGTACTGATGTGAAAACAGACATATATACTAATGGAGTAGAATGGAGAGCCTAGGAATAAATCAACAAATATACAGTCAACTTATCTTTGACAAGGGTGCCAAGAATACACAATGGAAAAAGAATAATATCTTCAACAAATGGAATTGGGAAACATGGATATCTACATGAGAAGAAAGAAATTGAACTGTTATCTCACAACATACACAAAAATCATCTCAAAGTGAATGAAAGATGTAAACATAAGAAATGAAACTGTAGAACTACTAGAAGAAAAAATAGGGAAAAAGCTCTATACTACTGATTGGTCTTGGCAATGATTTCACAGATCTGACACCAAAAACATAGACAATGAAACAAAAACAGACAAGTGGAACTACATTGAACTAAAAAGCTTCTGCACAGCAAAGAAAACAGTCAACAAAGTGAAAAGGCAAACTGTGCTATTGAAGAAAATATTTGCAAGCTATGTATCTGATAAGGAGTTAATCTTCAAAATATATAAGGAACTACACTTCAATAGCAAAATCAGTCCTAATAATCTTATCCAAAAAATGGTCTGAAGACTTGAATAGATATTTTTTTAAAGAAGACATATAAATGGCCAATAGGTGTATGAAAAATGCTCAACATTACTAATCATCAGAGAAATGAGATATCAACTCACACTTGTTAAAATGGCTGTTATAAAAAAAGGCAAGAGATATTGGCTAGGATTTGCAGCAATTGAAACTCTTGCACGCTATTGGTGGGAATGCAAAATGGTGCAGCTGCTATCAAAAATGGTATGAAGATTGCTCAAAAAATAAAAATAGGACTGCATATGATTCAGCAATCTCACTACTGGGTTTCCACCTAAAAGAACTGAAATCTGGGTCTTGAAGAGATATTATCACCTCTATGTTCATTGCTGTGCTATTCACAATAGCCAAGATGTGAAAACAGCTAAATGTTTATTGATGGATGAATGGATAAAGACAATGTAGTGTATAAGTAAAGTGAAATGTTACTGAGACTTAAAAAACTAGGAAATTCTACAATATGTGATAGCATGGATGAACCTCTAGAAAATTATACTGAGTGAAATAAATGTCACAGAAGGACATATACTGCATGATTCCACTTACATGAAATGTCTAAAATAGTCAAATACATAGAATCAAAGTGGAAAGTTGGATGCCAGGGGCAGGGGGAGGGAGAAATGGAGAGTTGCTAGTCAAACGGGCACAATGTTTCAGTTGAGCAAGACAAATAAGTTATAGAAATCTGCTGTACAACATTGTCCCTAAAATTAACAAACTGTACACTTATAAATTTGTCAAGAGAGTAGATCTTATGTTAAATGTTCCTACCACAATTAAAAATAACCTCCTAAAGATACACAATAAATGGTTAGTACTGGGGTTGAACTTTGTCTTTTTGATTCTAAAGTACAGTTGTTTCCACTAGACTTCTTTGCTCTATATTATTTACTGGAGAGTTCTAATGTTAAAATGCACAGAGATTCATCATAAAAGTTTTGAGGCAATGATAAATCAAGTCAGTGTAATTAATCGGGAAATTGAAAATGAACTAGTTAAAAGAAAGGCCTTAAGAATTATTGTTAGAAATTTTAAATTAATCCTGTGGTCCCCTCCTAGACCAATCAAGAATCTCTTTTCAATAAAAGAGAGGGCTAAAGAGTCTCTTATTTCCTCAATTTACATTCTGCCAGTTTATATAGTACTTGTCAAGAATGAATATTCTTGGCTTGATTAAATGCCTAGTAGCCTATGGCTTGATCTTGAGAATATGATTTTGATATACACTCCAACTGATTTAATTGGAGTCTTCTAGTTTTTAATGAATTCACAATCAGAATTATCTGATGGACATATTCTTGTCTGCTTCACAACTTAGCTTATGCCATTTCCTCACTATTTTCCTGTGTAGGGCTGTGTGATTATGGTAATGCATGTGTGGTGTCCATGGTACTAGAAACAAAGCAATACTAATGGTTTCTTACCACATTCAGAGCCTGGAAAGAGAACTAGGGGTATTGAGAAAAAGTTGAATACAATCAGAATGGAAAATAATTCAGATTATCAGTGCACAGCTGCAGCACTTACTATTACTTTAAACAGATAGTATTATTATATTCATTTATTCATTCATTCAACCAATCAATTAGTTATTTGGCTAATCAATCTTTCAACAGATATTTAGTGAACTACCTACTATGTGTCAGACACTCTTTTAGGCACTAGGGACATAGCAACGAAAGAGAAAAGAGGAACTGAGATATGCATTAATGAATAAAACATAAAAATCCTTCTCCCTCCTAGAGGAGGAGATAGGCAATAATCATAAATATGAGGATATTCTATAATATATTAAAAGGTGTAAAATGCTTTGGGAAAAATAGGACATGATAATGGGATGCAGAATGCCAGCCTGTATGTGCATGTTTTAAAAGGGTGGTTAGAATGGCCTTCACTGAGAAAGTGACATTTGAGCAAACACTTGAAAGAGATGATAGAGTGATCCATGTAGCTATCTGAAAAAAGGGAATTTAAGTCAGAGGAAACAGCCAGTGCAAAGATTCTGTGGTGGAAGCATGCTTGGCATATTCAAGACAGAGAAAAGAGGCTAGTTTTGTCAGATTCAAGTGAGACTCATAGGTGATGAGTTCAGAGAGGTCATGGAGAAGCCACAACATAGAGAACTTCTAAGCCATTGTAAGAACTCTGACTGAAATTGGTAACCTTTGGAGAATTTTGAGCAGATAAATGACATGATCTGAATTGTAGTTCATTCATGTAATTTTGTTGAGAATATACTATAGCCAGGCAATAGTGGAAGCTGACAGGGCTGTGGGGTGGTTTTTAAAATAATCTATGCAAGAGATCGTAATGGCTCAAACCATAGGGGTAGCAGTGGAATTGGTTAGAAGTGATAGGATTCTGGACGTATTTTGAGATTAAAACCAAAAGGATTCCTTGGTAGATTGGATGGGGATGCTTGAGAAAAAGAGGAGTCAAGAATGACTAGCAGGGTTTTGGCTTGAGCTGCCATCAAGATGGAATTGCCACTGGGCACTATGGCTCATACCTGTAATCCTAGCACTTTGGGAGGGGAGCCAGAAGTTCAAGGCCAGCCTCTGCAACATGGCAAAACCCCATCTCTACAAAAAAAAAAAAACCCACAAAACACAAAAATTATGTGGGCATGGTGGTGTGCACCTGTGTTCCTAGCTATTTGGGCAGCTGAGGTGGGAGGATCACCTGAGCCCAGGGAGGTTGAGGCTGCAGTGAGCTGTGATTGTGCCACTGCACTCCAGCCTGGGAGACAGAATAAAACCCTGTCTCAAAAAAAAAAAAAAAAAAAAAAATGGAATTGCCATCTACTAAGAGTTGAAATAGGTTTTTCTAGACAAAATGCACCAGACAATTAAGGGGATGGTTTTATAAAGTCTGTTGTAATAGGGAGATAGTTCATTAACTAGGATGATCTCAAAGATAAGAAAAGAGGCCTTGCATGAAGGGCAGATAGGCAAGAGTGTCATCAAGTTATCTTCTGAGAGTGGTGAGAAGGAGTTGAGAGGGCTCTCAACTGAGTCATTAAGGAAGGTAGAGATGGGTTATCTTGGAATATTAAAGGGTGGGATGGTTCTTTGTGGTTCCCCATTTATTTGAATACAAAAGAGTGAGAGCACAGGGCTAAGACAAAGTTAAACATTGTCAGGGGAAAAACACGAGTTTAATTTTGGACTTACTAAATTTAAGATTTGTTCGAACTCCTAGTGAGAATTTCTCCAATATTTCTTTGTGTTTGCTGCATCCATCCCTGAATTCTCACATTGCATGTAAAAATGTGTCATTTGAATAACTAATTTTTATTAAATTTCAGCAGACAGATGTAGGCAATGAATTATTTTCTTTTTATTATATAGATAGTTTCATTTTTAACAGCCTTCACATTACTAAATGATCTATTTCAACAAAATTGGAGCCGTCACCTGCCACCAGATATCCTGTATCTCAGTGATAGGCTTCATGAATCACGAAAGACTGCAAGGTGCTTACCATGATTGACTTCATATTCACACCTATCTACATATATGATGTGTTCTCTCTCTTTTAGACACTTAGATGTACATTAAATTAGGAAAATTATACCTTTCTTTAGTAAATTCTCTTAAAGTTACGTGAAAATATTTTTGATAACTACACACAATAAAATACATGGAATGGTGTGTTTAGTTATAACATTACAGGTTCTCGGTCTAGATTTCTCCCAAAGTCCTCCCAACATCCCGCATAGAATATATCATATTTCATGTGACATCCAGGACAGCCAAAGTTTGATCAAAGTGGTCAGAGAAGTGATAAGAAATGTGGACCTTTAAGGGAAGAGGCTGGAAAAAAAGTAGACTGCAGATTACATGTATCTTGGAATGAGAAAAGATGAGAATATACAGGGTTTAGGTAGGAAAGAACATGTTGAGAAGCTTAATTTAAGGCACAGAAGATGGAAAGAGTAAGAGTAATCCATATTCCAAGGACAAAAGGCACTCCTGAAAGGTAAAATATCATAAACAAGCTTTGTTTGCAAATTTGGGAATCTGAGTTAGAACATTCCCTTTATTTTGAGGGAAACGGTAACTTGTTCTTAAAATAATCTATATTTGGTGATCTCCTTCCTTTGGTTTTTCTGGAAAGGAAATTAAAAACAAAAATAAACAACAAACAAACAAAACACTCATATTTGGGATCTACTCTAGCATTGCCTCTCTTTGAATTTACAAAAGCATCATTTTAACTAAATTTGATTAATGAAGGAAATGAGACCCAGAAACCAATGCAAACTCTGCACTAAATGTATTATCACACTTAATTCTCACAACAATTGTCCAATCCTAGATACCTTTATTTTCTATATTCTACAGATGAGGAAATTTAGAGAATTGAGGAAACTTACTAAATCATGACTTTATTTTTTTGTGCATGGTAAGAAGTTGAAGAGGCAGGATTTATATTAGTCAGTTTTCACAATGCTGATAAAAACGTACCCAAGATTGGGCAATTTACAAAAGAAAGAGGTTTATTGGACTTACAGTTCCACATGGTTGGGGAGGCCTTACAATCACCAGAGAAGGCAAGGAGGAGCAAGTCACATCTTATGTGGATGGTAGCAGGCAAAGAGAGAGCTTGTGCAGAGAAACTCCTGCTTTTAAAACCATCAGATCTTGTGAGACCCATTCACTATCAGGAGAACAGCACAGGAAAGACCCACCCCCATGATTGATTCAATCACCTCCCACCAGGTCCCTCCCACAACATGTGGGAATTATGGGAGCTACAAAATGGGATTTTGGTGGGGTCACAGAGCCAAACCATACTAGATTCAAACCCATATGTATAGCTCTAAAAAGTCTTTTAACCATTACACTTACTACTACTTTCTATTTATATATTACTCTAGAGTTCTATCATTTCCCCTTTGCTGCCTTTTCTTTTTCTGGACTATTAACTTTCTATAACTTTTGCCATGAAGGTATTTCTTTCTTAACCTTTTATTAATTCCTCTATTCTCTTCCGAATGATGTAATTGGACTATCTCTTATTACATAATTCTGCCACAAGGAACTTCAAATTTCACTTGTCCTAAACCAAAGTGATGCAAATGAAATTCACTCAATGTATTAAATACTATTTTAAATGAAGAATAAAATGTAGCATTTTTGTGTTAGTGACACATTATTGATATCTTTCGTTTTTCTCATACTTTTCGGTGTTTTGTTCTTGTTAGTGTTTTGTAGCACTCACCATTTTCTGTGTAAACCACTTCACATTTTTCCTTTGTTGAACGTAGCATTTTATCGTTTTTCACCCATTTCTCAAACTTTTCAAGCTCATATTCGACTTTAATCTTAATTTTCTAAAACACTGTAATTCTAACCATTTGTAAGTTTGATTAGTGTTAACATCTCCACTCAAAGCTTTTAATAAAAATGTTGAATGATACTGGGTTCTAAAGCACCTCTGTGGAACTCTAAGTAGCATTTTCTCTCAGGATACCTTACATTTATAATTACTTTTGGGGTTGGATTTTTTTGGGGGTGCCAAATGCTATGTTCTTTTATAGCAATGTCATTCTAACCAATAATTTAATTTTAGTTTCTCTGATCTCTAGGATCTTAGTCATAGATGAAATTGTGTATACTTAATATTGGCTTTAATAAGAATTTCTATGTAAAGCTATTTTGGCTGCAGGGCCTGTTAGTCATTTTGCCTTCTCAGCTGCCAAAATTCTAATTGTCCCCAAGGGCTGCCCGCAAATACAAACTCACTTAAAAACAAACAGATCGCATGCACCCGCAATACTTATAACCTAGTGACTTTGGGAATGCATTTCCAGCTATGGCTCCTGCTGCTGGTCAATACTGGGTAATCCCAGTGAGTCAGTAAAGAAATAATGAAGCCATGTATCTTGAACTCATTGCCCAAAATTTACCTTTGTAACATTTATGTCATGGAATCTGAGTCTTGTAATGTTCCTTGGTTTTTCTGTACTGTTTTTGCAAGGCACTCTCTGTTAACTCAATGATTTTCTTAAACTATCAAGACGGATTTCAAGCAAGATGTCAATGAAATCTCATTTTCCGATGTGAAACTTCTAGTATCTGTTTGGGATTCTGCCAGAATAGATTTACTCTAGGTAAGTCTTCAAGCCAAAACTTTGGTTTCTATTTTCTTAAAAATAACAATAAAATACAGCTCAAAGGGACTTTTTTTGGTTATCCTTCAGAGTACATTTCTAATTGAGAGGGTTTTAAAAAGTAGTTTGACATTTTAAATTAAATAGGAGAAAAAAATCCTGTTATGTTGTCTCAGTATGTCTTCTATTATTGTCCCTTTTTTTTCTGGGAATAATAAGTGATTGATAGAACACTTGGAGCTTTCTAATCATGCACTCTCTCATCTGATTTGACAAGTTTGCTGCTACCATTGTCATACCACAATTTAGAGCTATAAGATTCTATGCTATTTTGAGGTGAATTGTGTCATAATTGTTTTAGGGTTTTTAAAAAAGGTTTTGGTTATATCATAACCATATGAATTCTTAACTGATGCACAGAAGATTGCTAAATGTGGTAGTTTTAAAAATATCTACTTTATAGATATTTTATCACATATTATTTTGAAGTCCTAGACATGAACAAAAACTTATTTATTGAATAAATAAACATTTATATAGGGAAAATAGAGATGCCCTGGTTCATTATTTAAAACACATTTTATTAATAGAACAATTTAAATAATTGTCCTACCATAATACGAAGAAAAACTAAGTGCTGTCACCTTGGAAATATATATAACAGATGAAGTATAACATATATGTCACTTTCCTGGTATGCAAATCAGCCTGAGGGAAAAATATTCTTCAGAAAAAAAAATGCTTCCTGTGAAACACTTGATGTTGGAAGAACAATTCACTTTATTTTCTATATATGGCACTCAACTCTCCACACTTTGGAGGCATATATTTTTATTAGTTTGCATTATGCAGCATGTTCACAAGAAAGAGACACAAAGATGCATTGGAACAAAGCAAACAAGAAATCAGAGAGGCAGACACACAAGGAAAACGTAATGCAGAACATTAAAGTTTTTGTTAAATGGGAAAACTGTTTGCACACTATAGTTAAAATCTATGAGAAAGAGACAATTCAAAATTTAGCCTAAGTTGCTTTTAGTGATAAGACATATCAGGGGAAGCTTCAGTGTTTCAGATACATTTCCCTTTCCTCATCCAAAGCACATTTGCTGGCCTATTATTGTCATATTTCTCTTTCCCCAAATAAAACTCCTTTTAGCTAGCATTTTCCTCAGGAGAATGTACAATAACAGTGTGCCCAAATGGAATTCAGGGAAGAATGAAAATAGGTGAAAAGCATTCTGGGTAATGAAAGTTAAAATGATAAAGTCTGTGCTCCAAACTTGAAAGCCTACAGTTCACGTGGTTTTTGCTAATCGACTAGTCCAGTGGATTTCAGTGTGGTCCCTGGTCCAACAGCATCAGCATCACCTGAGAATTTGTTAGAGGTGAAAATTCTCAGGCCTCATCCCAGATCTACTGGATCAGAATCTCTGAGGACGGGGCCCAGCAATCTGTGTTTTAACAACTGCTCCTCCCCCACCCCCTGCCACCAGGTGATTCTGGTGCATGTTGTGAGAACCTTTGGGCTAAGCCCTTTGCTACTCAAAGTTTAGTTCTTAAACGAGTAGCAAAGGTATCACCTGGAAGCTATTTAAAAATTCAGATTCTTATGTCCTACCCCAGACCCACTGAATCAGGATATGTTTTTAACAAGATCCTCAGATGATTTGTCTATACATTAAAGTTTGGGGAGCACAATGCTAGCCATTCTTTCGTGGTGTTTGTACTTTGGGTGCATAATAACATCATCTTGGGATGTGAAAAAGAATACCCTCAGAGATTCTGATTTAACTGATCTAGGAAGTTGTCTGCACACTAGGGGATTTTAAAAGGTCCCCAGATATTTCCAATGGGCAGGCAAGACTGAGAATTGCTGCCTTTAAGCCCTCAAACAGGGTTTATTTACTTTGGATTCTGATAAGCTTCTTTATTTGGTTTCTATCCCTGGAATACCCCAAAGGAAACCTTAATTTTGAGTTGTATTAAGTAAAGGAGGAGAACATTAAAGGAGTTGAGGTGATTTTCACCTAACTTTGAATGATCAGATCACATGGAAAGCTCTGCCTTCATTTACGGACTCCCTTCTGGAGGAGAATGTAGAATACCTAGAGCAGGATTAGAGAAGCAATCATTCCTGTGAGGAATGGTTACAGGAATTTGTAAGGTTCAGGAAGCCAGAGTGATTTTCAGAAGTGTACCTCAGATTGATTGCTCTCATGTTTGTCACTTGCCATTGCATTTGGAAGGTGTCAGACCTCTGAGCCCAAGCTAAGCCATCATATCCCGTGACCTGCACGTACACATCCAGATGGCCAGTTCCTGCCTTAACTGATGACATTCCACCACAAAAGAAGTGAAAATGGCCTGTTCCTGCCTTAACTGATGACATTATCTTGTGAAATTCCTTCTCCTGGCTCATCCTGGCTCAAAAGCTCCCCTACTGAGAACCTTGCGACCCCCACACCTGCCTGCCAGAGCACAACCCCCCTTTGACTGTAATTTTCCTTTACCCACCCAAATCCTACAAAATGGCCCCACCCCTATCTCCCTTCGCTGACTCTCTTTTCAGACTCAGCCCACCTGCACCCAGGTGAAATAAACAACCTTGTTGCTCACACAAAGCCTGTTTGGTGGTCTCTTCACACGGACGCGCATGAAAGAAGGAAATGGAAGGCTTCTACCAAGTCCCTACATGATCAGGTACTGCCTCCCTCTCCCCCTTATCTCAGGCCCTTTACCCCTCCCACTCGTACCTCTCCAGCCACAGCTGCCTCCTTCATATTCCTTGATGATTTTGAGAGTTTTCTTCTCTGACAGTGAATTAATTTACTGTTTTTTCTGTCTAAAGGGCTTTTCTCTTGGCTTTTCTTCTGGGTGGAGCTTTAACTCTCAGGTCTCTGCTCGGATAGGGAGGCTTCCCTATGCACTCAGTGTCTCCCAGTACCTTTCCAGAGCAGAAGCCTATTTAGTTAGTGTCTTCTTTATACTTCCTGTGATCTGTAATGATCTTGTTTGCTTATTTGTTTTCTTGTCTATTATCTTCTACACCAGTAAGTTTGATGAGGGCAGAAACTTATTGGTCTTATTTAATACTATATATATTCCCAACATCTAGAGTAGGGTCCAGCACAAAGTAGACACTTAATAATGATTTATGAAGCGAATGAAAAATGAAGAAAAAGAGAAGACTTTGTGTGTATCATGATAATTATTTTCAGATATTTGAAGAACTCTAATTGGAAAAGGGTTTAAATTTGAATGGCCCCGAACGTTAGCACTAAAACCAAAAGGTAACCAGTATAAAGGTACTGATTTTGATTTAATATACATAAGAAATTCATAAAACTGAAAAAATCAATAGGCAGCCAAAGAAAGAAGTGAGCTGTCATAAGTGAATGGGTGCAAGGTTCCGGGAGATGGCATCTTGGCAGGTTGTCAATCAGGTGACTTAAGCATTTAGAAAGTGATTGGTTTCAGTGGTCACTGACTTACTATTAAATCTCATGATTATGAAAATGAAGGCTTTAATAATCATTATAATGATAAACTTGAGTTATTAATATTCTTCATTGAAAGAGTCAGGCAAATAAGTGATAATTTTGGAAATGATTCCAATAAAATTAAAAGAGTTTGGCTATGTACAAGTATGAAGTTAATTTTCAAGAAACATTAGCCATCCACAAATACCCATTCGTCAAGAGTTCCATAGCCAAGATACTACACTCTGTCTAAATCTGTGTATATGTATTTATATTGATTGAATAGAGATGTGGTTAATACTATAGCTAATCTATAAATGATCTCATTGGCCTTTATTGGCATTGTTCACATCCTCAGTGCAAATGCATTGTCATAGTTAAATTTAACTTTTTTCTAATAATAAAAAAGAAATTAATGGGCTAAGATAGTTCACACATCAATCCACCGTGTCTATGCATTGAACAGATGTTTCACCCTACACTTCACTTTGATATTTAGACTTATTTTTGATGTTTCCAGTCAGCAAACCTCATTATAAGGGTTCATTGGAAATTTCATAGGAAGACTTGAGACCTCAAGTAGTTAGTGAGAGGATGGTATCAACTAAGTAGTACCAAGGTAGTTTCTACTGGGTAGCTCGATCTTGGTGATATGGTTTCACTCTGTGTCCCCACCTGAATCTCATCTTGTAATTCCCACATGTCAAGGGAGGGAGGTGATTGGATGATGGGGGTGGTTCCCCCCATGCTGTTATTGTGATAATGAGTGAGTTCTCACTAGATCTGATGGTTTTATAAGCACCCAGCATTTCTCTGCCTGCACTTCTCTCTCCTGCCATAATGTGGAGAAGGTCCTTGCTTCCCCTTCACCTTCCATCATGATTTTAAGTTCCTGAGACCTGCCTGGCCATGTGGAACTGTGAGTCAATTAAACCTCTTTCCTTATTTATTTAATTAATTTATTTATTTTTGGAGACTGAGTCTTGCTCTGTCATCCAGGCTGGAGTGCAGTGCTGTGAGCTCAGCCCCCTGCAACCACTGCCTCCCGAATGCAAATGAATCTCCTTCCTCAGCCTCCTGGGGACTACAGGTGCGCAGCACCATGCTCAGCTAATTTTTTAATTTTCTTTTTTCTTTCTTTTTTTTTTTTTTTATTATACTTTAGGTTTTAGGGTACATGTGCACAATGTGCAGGTTTGTTACATATGTATCCATGTGCCATGTTGATTTCCTGCACCCATTAGCTCGTCATTTAGCATTAGGTATATCTCCTAATGCTGTCCCCGCCCCCCCCCCACCCCCCACCCCACAACAGTACCCGGAATGTGATGTTCCCCTTCCTGTGTCCATGAGTTCTCATTGTTCAATTCCCACCTATGAGTGAGAACATGCGGTGTTTGGTTTTTTGTCCTTGCGATAGTTTACTGAGAATGATGTTTTCCAGTTTCATCCATGTCCCTACAAAGGACACGAACTCATCATTTTTTATGGCTGCATAGTATTCCATGGTGTATATGTGCCACATTTTCTTAATCCAGTCTATTGTTGTTGGACATTTGGGTTGGTTCCAAGTCTTTGCTATTGTGAATAGTGCCGCAATAAACATACCTGTGCATGTGTCTTTATAGCAGCATGATTTATACTCCATGGTTTCTCCTTATTTCGTATTACATAGAGGTCAAGTTTCATCCTGAAAGGCTCTAACTCCTCAGAGCTTTCAGGTTGTGTCATCTGCCCTGCAGCGACCACTCAGGAAGCCATACACTACAGGTACAGTGTGGCATTTCATGCAAATGTGGAAGTGTAATCACAGAGATGGGCAAGAATGTACCATGAGGGCCAGGTAAGCATGGGAATTTACCTGGAGTTCCAGCTAGCTTACGATCCAGCAAAGGCAGCAGCAGAGTGATCCAGGCAGTGATTGGTATCTTTGGAAAGAAAGAGGAAATGGAAACATTCTGAGAAGGCACATGGTTTATGTTCAATTAGCAAGGTTGTCAAAATCTCCCTGAGGATCGTCTTCTATCTAGCCAGCCAGAAAGAGAGAGAGCATAAAGGAGCATGCACGTATGGAAGGGTTTTATGAGATAGGCCTCTAAGGCACATAATACTTTTGCTTCCATTCCATTGACTAGGACTCAAGCCATATCACCCCATTAAATTGCAAGGGGGCTGGGAAATGTAGTCTAGCTGTGCACCTAAAAAGAAAAGAGAAGGGCTGGGCATCGTGGCTCAGGCCTGTAATCCTAGCACTTTGGAAGACCAAGGTAGGAGGATCCCTTATGCCCAGGGATTTGAGACTATTCTGGGCAACATAGTGAGACCTCATCTCTACAGAAAAAAAAAAAAAAAAAAAAAATTAGAAGAAAAAGGAAAAGGGAAAATGGGTTTTGAGGAGCCACTGGCATATATGTTGTATGTTTAAGAAAGGGAAGTCTAGAGAAATTGAGTGCTTTGCTAAAAGTCACAAAGCTTAGAGTCCAAATTCTTCTCACAGAGATGTGGTTTTTATTTTTTGCTTCCAAAGTTAATGGGAAGTCTGTGGATATGAGCATCTGTACTCTGTTCCAGAAAGAGTTTTGTTTAGTTTTAAAAGAAAAAAATGGCATGTAGGAGATACATTTAATAGATCTAACTGTATCTTACCTTTTTTTTTTTGATAATTTAAAAGAAAATCTGGAATTATAGAAAAAGATTCTGTTCACATGACATTAAAAATCTGTGAAGTTAACAACAATTGATTGCTTTAGCTAATTAAAAATAAGAAATTGTTTGACATTTAAGTCAATCATTAAACCAAAAGACTCAAATCCATGGTCCCTCTTTGAAAACATAGTGTAGGTAGATGCTCTGCTTTTTCTCAGTATTTGAAGAAAATCAAGGCATTCTAGTTTAGCAAATGTGATTTAGACAAACCTAAAACATGTCGCCATAAACATATGTTATAAACAAAGCCTTGGCAATATATGTAACATAAAGTAAATATAATTTTTCCTCATTCTTCAGACTATTGGCTAAGCCTGAAAGTTGAGACGAGTGGACAATAAATACTTCATGATCTAAAGAAATGTACTAGATACAGCTCTGCAGCATGCATTTAAGAAGTGACTATGTAGATGTGTGACTATTACTCAGTTCTGGTCTATATGAAGACAGCTAAAGATTTAGCAACTAGATTCTTTTTTTTTTTTTTTTTTTTTTTTTGAGACAGTCTTGCTCTGTCACCCAGGCTGGAGGGCAGTGGCACGATCTTAGTTCACTGCAACTTCTACCTCCTGGGTTCAAGGGATTCTCCTGTTTCAGTCTCCCGAGTAGCTGGCATTACAGGCACCCACCACCATGCCGGGCTAATTTTTCTGGTATTTTTAGTAGAGATGGGGTTTCACCGTGTTGGCCAGGCTGGTGTTGAGCTCCTGACCTCAGGTGATCCGCCCACCTCGGCCTCCCAAAGTGCTGGGATTACAGGCCTGAGCCACCGTGCCCAGCCTCAAGTGGGTTCTTTGAAGGGAAGTTTTAGGAGTAGGTAATATTGTGACATTTCCTCTCCTCTCACTCATGGGGGAAAAAAAGAATGGAGAGGGTGGTTCATTCCTTTTTCTTCAGTCCAACTGAGGGGGCATTCAAAGAAACATTCAGAAAATTGAAGCTGTTTGCAAAATGAGGAGATGTATGCTCATCTCTTATTTGGAAACTCTAACAGTAGGAGTCAGGCTGATGTTTTCCCTCTGCTGGTGAGGCAAGGATTGAGGAACCAGCAGTTGGTCAAGCTGTACTCTGTAATTTGGTGGGAGTCAAACATTCAACAGTCTTCCTGTGGGCCAAGTGGGCCCATAGACTGGATAGCTAGGCTTGAGTTTTCTCAGGACCTGCCCCAAGAGGGCTGAGAGTTGGAGAAAGAGAAACCCAGCAGAAGGTCCTGGATCAGGGGAGTGAGTGTACAGGGCCATGGGATATATCTGAAGAACCCTCTAATGTGCTCCATGGAGAGAGTTGGCATCAGAGGCATATCACTACTCCTTGGCAGATGCTCTTGGGTTCCAGATTGTTACCCTGTATCAAAGCAAGCCCACAAATTTGGTTTTGCCATGCCTTCCTTTGGGCAGCCCTCGCCTCACTCACGTCTCTCTCTATTTGTCTCTCTGCCTTCCTTTCTTTATATGAGGGGATGAGAGTAGAGGTAAAAAAAATTTAGAAATTCTTCCAGGTGATTCTGGTGTTACTTAATTGCAACAAACCAAGTCCTTCACATAAGGTTTTACAATTTTCTTTCACCAGATTGATTAGCCTTTTAGTATGTGTTTGCTATTATCCTTTTATTTTATTAATAAATTCCATTGAGCTTTTGCTGTGGGATACAATTATTTTTGCGGAAGTCAATACATGAGCTCTTCTGCCTCCTTTCAGCTGAGAGAAAAACCGATTGGTGATTTAGGGAGTTCTTTTGGCTTCTACTATGTTATAATCTCTCTACTGTAGGGGAAAGTGTTTTGGATCTAGAAGGGCATTCCACATCCTCTGCCTTATAGGCATGCTTTTCCAGCTCACCAGACCACTTCCTTGAGAAAGGGGGGCATCAGTGAGATTTTTCAGGCATTTGTGATTTCTGGTTCTTCTTCTCAGTGCTGCTTGAGGGAATAGGAAAAGTGGATCTATCAATCCCAAGGTCCTTTACTTTCTTAAATATAATAGGGGATCATCATTAAGACAGGTACTTTTAGATTTACAATAGCACCTGTTAACAATTGATCCATATTCAGTTTGATTGAGACAAGGCAAACTAAAGCCAATAAAAAAATTGTTTTCTTATCCTTTTGAGATTAGTAGATGTGAATAGCACAATTTAGACTCTGAAATGATTTAACTTGATGAATTAAAATTGCCACTTAACATCATAACATAATGAACATTGTTCACAAAATTAAAATGTTCTTTTCAGGAAATGCAATTTGTACATTTGCAAATGAGAAAAAAAGAGGGCTCATGTTGAGCTCTGGTGAATATAACAGGTAAAAAATTCACTAAACACCTTTCTTCTTTTTGAAATGTTCTCTTTGGTAAAGAAAATTGGACATTTAAGATTTTTCCCCTCTTTAGTTTTTTAAATAATGTATCAGGAAAGGATATGAAAACCATGTTCTATGGAAGTTCACTGTACAACTTGAAAATAAAAGGGTGATTTACACACTTTTTTAAAAGAAGAAAACTAAGAAGATGTTTGAGAAGACAGAACAAGTTTCATGTGATTTTTAAACTCTCTGTACTTCCATGGACATATGCATGGAACCACCACATTTTACTCCTGGAGGTGCTATTTCTGTCCAAGTAAATGTCATCTCATGGAGTTAAATGATACTGTGTAGTACACAGTCCATCTCACATGGCTCAATGTGGAGACCCTGCCTTAGGATCTCTTTTATATTACCTTTAGAATTAATAAGGATAAATTCTCCTGCCTAGTAAATTTTAGCTATTCTCACAGAAGCATAAAAAAATTATTAATAGCTAGGAAATCTCAAAGGGACCACACTTCAGAGAGTGGTAAGGAGGGAGAGTTGTAAGGAGGGCTTGTTGGCTTATAAAAATAACTGAGGAAAGCAAAGGAGATGTGTGGGCCTGGAAGGAGAAGAAACAATACTGTCTGTGCCAAAACAATGACAGCTGGCATTCTGTGGGTTTTTGCTATGGATGAGAGTACTCAAAATTGGGCAACTTCAGTATTTTCAATTATGGGTGGCAGCTATAATAGTCTGCCTCTGGTCATTTTGACCACATCCTCAAAAGATATATATTGTTCCCTATTACTTTTAGATCTACTCTTCTTGTTCCCTATCCCTTACCCACGGTCCTAATTTTTTGATTTGATTTTTCAGATAAAAAATTGGATACAAATTAAATTACCTATAGCTGGTTAGATGTGTTTTTCCTACTCAGCTTTCCTGTTGGCATGAGAATGAGGGAAGAAGTTTAATGGACTGGCTGTGATATTTATGAAATGGTGATGGTGTAAATTCAAAACGTTAAATATCAATCTTCAATAAACAACTTAAGGTTTAATATAATGCAATGTTTTCCATTTGCAAAACGTCCAAGACAAGCAGACTTTGGTTCATGAAAATTTTATTTGCCTTGTTTTTCTTCTGTGGCTCAGACTGTTTCTCTGCTTATGCTTTAGCTTTTCAAAATCTTTGCTACTGGAATCTCTTAGGAAAGTCAATTCTAATGGATTTTCTTCCTTCATAAAATGTTCTTCAAGGCTCCCTGAGAAAGACAGGTTGGGAATGCGGTATAGGCTCACCTTTCATGTATAGTAGGCGCTTATTATTGCCAGTCTTAGCTCCATCTCATTACATAACAATTCTATTATACAAAAAACTGTTTGCTTGACAGTCCATGTAATATGGAACTTTTGGTTACCATAGAGTTAAACAATATAAGGTTGAAGTAGGTGTTTTGAGTTGCCTTGCCAGAGGAGATGATTCATTTTTATAGAACAAGTCACATTTATTCTCTGGTTTCATTTCTTTGCTACCAGTAGAATGTATTTGAGAGATAGCTGGTCCACGCGGGTCTAGAATTTCTGGCATTAGTCTCAGTACTCTTTCTTTTACAGATGACCTTAGCTGTCTTTGACTTTACTGCTTTCAGGATTTTGAATTTCATCTGATAAACTTCATTCTAGCCCAGCAGTTCCTCTACTTAGAACTTAAGCACTCTATGATACCTGGCTGTTTTGGAATCTTAGCTGAACTATCTGTCCCTCTTTGTCTCATAGTTTTACATTGCTTTTGTCATTTTTTTTTTTTTTCTATTTCTAGTTCTAGCCCTAGTCCACGCTTGGATTTCTCTATAGGAGTACAAGCTTTTACCTATTGAGAAACAATAGGTAAAATCTTGAGAGAGAGAGAGTGAAAGAGAGAGAGAGAGCTCTCAGTGGAGATCAGGGAACTAGCCCCAATTCTTTCCCATCTTTGTTCCCTAAAAGAGAAGGAACTGTGGCTTCTTTGACTGGAACTTTCCCACTTCTTGGCATAAGTGTTAAAATGATGCAGACAGCACCTTATCCCCACTTCCCCAGCTGTTTTTGGGGTTAGTTCTCTAGATAGAAAAGGATATAAAATATTCTCTAAGAGTTGACTAGCAAATTATTACAAATAATCATTTAGAAAACAAATCGGACAGAAACAGCTGGGCAACAGTGACTCAGGGAGGCTGAAAAATGTGGGAAGAACCACATTTTGGCTTCAAAGTAAACTAAATAATGGTCACTGTAGACGAAGAGGAATACGTTCTCTTTGTTTGATGTTTTTGCTAAAAGAAACTAAAATAATTTACAGGCACACATCACACATTGACAACGAGTTCACTACACACCCCTATTTTTTTGAATGCTTAAATTGAGGGAGAAGAATGATGATTGACTTATTCAAAGCACTTACCATGTCAGTGGTTGAATTTTGTTGAGATCCTTCATACACTGTAGACCACACTGCTTCTAATGACCTATGTATAATTCATCTCGGCTTCATCCAAATTAGGAGCTGACATTTTTTGGTAACACAAATCATAGCTTCTTGTCAGTGTAAAATCTCTAGTGTGGGAAACACAGACTGCTAGGAGGCCCAGCATGCTGCTAACTTTGTTTTTGTACAGATTTGGGAGAATCTAATAGTTTGCCACCTTTATGTTGGCACATGCATAAGTATGTTTATTGATGAAGTTGATTTTTTTTCAACCCAGGTATTTCCTGAGAAAGCAGGAAGGGAGATCATTCTGAGGATTTTCTCCAAAGTGGTTCAACATGAATTGACAATAATAATTCATTAAACATGTTTTGGGCTCAATAAATTTTTCAGTAATGATTTAAAATGATAACTGTGAGCCTAAAAGTTGGAATAAGTCTGTTTTATTTCACTATTTTCAATGTATTTTTGGAATTAAAAAAAATCTTTTTCCTCTAACAGCTGAGTAATTCTTTTTCTCTTTTAGCCTTTCCCTGTTGTGAGAGTGAATAGCTATGATCAAAGGACCAATTTGCTTTCTTAGTGTGCAGAACTGTCATTGACTTCAAGGCAATTTGAGGTCAAGCTGAGCCATGCACATATAAGGGTAGAAGGGAGCATGATCTGCAGCAGGACCAAGTGATCCTGGAAGATGTATTTGAACTTTGATTCCAAATGTTAACCAAGGTGTTCTCTTTATCCTTCTCTAACATAAGAAATAAATTTATCAACCAGATGGGTAAAAATTATGCTGTGCCCCAAATAATAGAGAATTCTAGGTAGAAGGTGTAGACATACTTTGTTGCATCATGATATTTTCAATTACATATACTCTTTTTAAACAGATTGGCTGGTTTATTATTAACATATTTTTTCGTGGAGTAACTTTTTACTTTATAGCCTTAGAAATATCTATGGTTTAATTCTATTTTAGTTCAGGAATCTAGAGCCAAACTCTGTCTCTAAATAAATAAATAAATATAAAAAAAAAGAACCATCTTTTCCGAAAAAGAATCAATATAACAAAGCTGCCATTAGAAACTTAAATTTTAAATTAGATTAAAAAAATTTTTTATTATACTTTAAGTTCTGGCATACATGTGCAGAACATGCAGGTTTGTTACATAGGTATGTATACACGTGCCATGGTGATTTGCTGCACCCATCAACACGTCATCCACATTAGGTATTTCTCCTAATACTATCCCTCCCGTAGCCCCCCAGCCCCTGACAGGCCCCAGTGTGTGATGTTACCCTCCCTGTGTCCATGTGTTCTCTTTGTTCAACTCCCACTTATGAGTGAGAACGTGCGATGTTTGATTTTCTGTTCTTATGTTAGTTTGCTGAGAATGATGGTTTCCAGCTTCATCCACGTCCCTGCAAAGGACATGAACTCATCCTTTTTTATGGCTGCATAGTATTCCATGGTGTATATATGCCACATTTTCTTTATCCATTGTATCATTGATGGGCATTTGGGTTGCTTCTAACTCTTTGCTGTTGTGAACAGTGCTGCAATAAACATATGTGTGAATGTGTCTTTATAGTAGAATGATTTATAATCCTTTGGGTATATACCCAGTAATGGGATTGCTGGTTCAAATGGTCTTTCTGGTTCTAGATCCTTGAGGAATCGCCACACGGTCTTCCACAATGGTTGAACTAGTTTACACTCCCACCAACAGTTTAAAAGCATTCCTATTTCTCCACATCCTCTCCAGCATCTATTGTTTCCTGACTTTTCAATGATCACCATTCTAAACGGCATGAGATGGCATCTTGTTGTGGTTTTGATTTGCATTTCTCTAATGATCAGTGACGATGAGCATTTTTTTGTGTTTGTTGGCTGCATAAATGTCTTCTTTTGAGAAGTGTCTGTTCATACCCTTCACCCACTTTTTGATGTGGTTGTCATTTTTTCTTGTAAATTTGTTTAAGTTCTTTGTAGATTCTGGATCTTAGCCCTTTGTCAGATGGATAGATTGCAAAATTTTTCTCCCATTCTGTAGGTTGCCTGTTTACTCTGATGATAGTTTCTTTGGCTGTACTGAAGTTCTTTAGTTTAATTAGGTCCTATTTGTCAATTTTGGCTTTTGTTGCCATTGCTTTTGGTGTGTTAGTCATGAAGCCTTTGCCCATGCCTATGTCCTGAAGGGTATTGCCTAGGTTTCCTTCTAGGGATTTTATGGTTTTAGGTCTTATGTCTAAGTCTTTAATCCATCTTGAGTTAATTTTTTTATTAGGTGTAAGGAAGGGGTCCAGTTTCAGTTTTCTGCACATGGCTAGCCAGTTTTCCCAGCACCATTTATTAAATAGGGAATCCTTTCCCCATTCTTTGTTTTTGTAAGGTTTGTCGAAGATCAGATGGTTGTAGATGTGTAGCGTTATTTCTGAGGCCTCTGTTCTGTTCCATTGGTCTATATATCTGTTTTGGTACCAATACCATGCTGTTTTGGTTACTGTAGCCTTGTAGTATAGTTTGAAGTCAGGTAGTGTGCTGTCTCCAGCTTTGTTCTTTTTGCTTAGGATTATATTGGCAGTGTGGGCTTTTCCTTGGTTCCATATGAAATTTAAAGTAGTTTTTTTTAATTCTGTGAAGAAAGTCAGTGGTAGCTTGATGGGGATAGCATTGAATCTATAAATTAGTTTGGGCATTGTGGCCATTTTCACGATATTGATTCTTCCTATCCATGAGCATGGAATGTTTTTCCATTTGATTGTGTCCTCTGTTATTTCCTTGAGCAGTGGTTTATAGTTCTCCTCGAAGAGGTCCTTCACATCCCTTGTAAGTTTTATTCCTAGGTTTTTATTCTCTTTGTAGCAATTGTGAATGGGAGTTCACTCATAATTTGGCTCTCTGTTATTGGTGTATAGGAATGCTTGTGATTTTTGCACATTGATTTTGTATCCTGAGACTTTGTTGAAGTTGCTTATCAGCCTAAGGAGATTTTGGGCAAGACAATGGGGTCTTCTAAATATACAATCATGTAATCTGCAAACAGAGACAATTTGACTTCCTCTCTTCCTATTTGAATATCCTTTATTGCTTTCTCTTGCCTGATTGCCCTGGTCAGAACTTCCAATACTATGTTGAATAAGAGTGGTGAGAGAGGGCATCCTTGTCTTGGGCTGGTTTTCAAAGGGAATGCTTCCAGCTTTTGCCCATTCAGTGTGATATTGGCTGTGGGTTTGTCATAAGCAGCTCTTATTATTTTGAGATACGTTCCATCAATACCTAGTTTATTGAGAGTTTGTTTTAAAGAGATGGGGTCTTGCTCTATCTCCCAGGCTGGAGTGCAGTGTTGTGGTCATGGTTCACTGCAGCCTCGATCTCCCAGGCTGAAGTGGTCCTCCCACCTCTGCCTTCAGAGTAGCTGGAATTATAGGTGCATATCACCACACCTGTCTAATAATTCATTTTTTTGTAGAGACAGGTTCTCACTGTGTTTCACAGGCTGGTCTCAATCTTCTTGTCTCAGTCTTCCAAAGTACTGAGATTTCAGACATAAGCCACTGCTCCTTGCCAACTTAGAATGCTTGTTTTGATCAGTACATGTCCAGTACTTGTCTTCCATATCTTGTATATGTATAATCCTCTCTAAAAGTCATTGATATTGACAGAGATAACCCTGATAGCCTGGAATATATAAAACCAAAAGAAAGATTTTATGATATTCACTTATGTTCTTTTGACTACTGCAATATAATATTAAATATTTTTTAAAATTGTAAATAAAAATAGTTGAAATGAAAAAAATGCTTATGTTAAGACTAGGATGATTGGTGAATTCAAGCAGACATAATTTTTCATGACCTATGTAGTAGGGAAGACTGGGATTCACTGTTTGCCAGAATTATTTTTTTTTTTAGCTCGCTAACTTATCATATGGTTTGTGACAATCAATAAAACAGGTTTGTCTATTTCTTTTTCTTTTTTTTGAGATGGAGTCTCTCTCTGTTGCCCAGGCTGGAGTGCAGTGACGCAGCTCACTGCAACCTCCGCCTCCTGAGTTGAAGTGATTCACCTACCTCAGCTTCCGAAGTAGCTGGGATTACAGGTGCCTGCCACCATGCCCGGCTAATTTTTGTATTTTTAGTAGAGACAGGGTTTCACTGTGTTGGCCAGGCTGGTCTGAAACTCCTGATTGCAAGTGATCCTTCTGCCTCAGCCTCCCAAGTGCTTGGATTATAGGCGTGAGCCACTGTGGGCCTGGCCAGGTTTGTCTATTTCTCACAGTGTCATACAAGAGGTCTAAAATGATCCTAGCCAACAAAATTGTCATGTGGTGTGTTACTAATAGAATGTAAATTAATATTCAAAATCTATCTTCCTTATTAGAGATATACCAAGAAAGCCAAAGGGAATGCTCTCATTTCAATATCTAAATATATGTTAAATATCACAGCATTCCCCTTGAAAACCTTCGTTAAGACAAGGATGCCCTCTCTCACCACTACTATTCAATGTAGCATTGGAAGTCCTGGCCAGACCAATTAGGCAAGAGAAAGAAATAAAAGGTGTCCAAATAGGAAGAGAGGAATTCAAATGATCCCTGTTTGCAGATGACATGTTCTTATATCTGGAAAACCCCATAGTCTTGGCCCAAAACCTCCTGAAGCTGAAAAGAAACTTCAGCAAAGTCTCAGGAAACAAAATTAACATATAAAAATCACCATCATTCCTATACACTAACAATAGTCGTGCCAAGGGCCAATTCAGGAACACAATCTTTTTCATAATTGCTACAAAAGGAATTAAATATCTGGGAATACAGCTAACCAGAGAGGTGAAAGATACCTATAAGGAGAACTACAAAACTCTGCTGGAAGAAATCAGAGATGACTCATACAAAAGGAAAAACATTCCATGCTCATGGATAGGAAGAATCAACATCATTAAAATGGCCATACTGCCCAGGGCAATTTATAGATTGAATGCTGTGCCTATTAAACTACCAATGACATTCTTCACAGAACTAGAAAAAACTATTTAAAAATGAATATGAAACCACAAATGGACCCCAATAGCTAAGGAAATCCTAAGCAAAAAGAAAAGTTGGAGGCATCATCCTACTGACTTCAAACTATACTACAGGGCTACAGTAACCAAACAGCATGGTACTGGTACAAAAACAGACACATAGACCAATGGAACATAGTAGAAAGCGCAGAAAAAAGGACTTAACACCTACAACTATCTGATCTTTGACAATGCTGACAAAAACAAGTGATAGGGAAAGGTCTACCTATTCAATAAATGGTGCTGGTATAACTGGCTAGCCATATACAGAAGATTGAAACTGGATCCCTTCCTTACATCACATCCAAAAATCAACTCAAAATGGATTAAAGACAAAGCTATAAAAACCCTGGAAGACCACCTAACCTTCTGGACATAGGAACTGGCAAAGATTTCATGTTGAAGTCACCAAATGCAATTGCAACAAAAGCAAAAATTGACAATTGGAATCTAATTAAACTAAAGAGCTTCAGCCAGGCGTGGTGGCTCACACCTGTTATCCCAGCACTTTGGGAAACTGATGAGGGCAGATCAGGAGGTCAAAAGATCGAGACCATCCTGGCCAACATGGTGAAACCCCATCTCTACTAAAAATATAAAAATTAGCTGGGCGTGGTGGCATGCACCTGTAGTCCCAGCTACTCGGGAGGCTGAGGCAGGAGAACTGCTTGAACCCAGGAGGCAAATGTTGCAGTGAGCCAAGATTGCGCCACTGCACTCCAACCTGGGCAACAGAGTGAGACTCCAACTCAAAAAAAAAAAAAAAAAAGAAAGCTTCTAAGCAGACAACCTCCTGAATGGGAGAAAAGCCAAGGGGAATGCTCTTACTTGAGAGCATTTGACAAAGGTCCAATATCTAGCATCTATAAGGAACTTAAACAAATGGACAAGAAATAAACAACCCCATTAAAAAGTGGACAAAGGACGAACAAACACTTTTCAAAAGAAGACATGCAGCCAAAAAACATATGAAAAAATGTGAAATGTCACTTTTCATTAGAGAAATGAAATCCAAACCACAGTGATATACCATCTCACATCAGATGGAATGGCTATTGTTAAAATGTCAAAAAATAACAGTTGCTGGTGAGGTTTCAGAGAAAAGAGAATGCTTATACACTGCTCATGGGAATGTAAATTAGTTCAGCCGTTGTGGAAAGCAGTATGGTGATTTCTCAAAGAACTAAAAACAGTACTACCATTTGACTGAGCAATCTCATTACTGGGCATATACTCAAAGGAATATAAATCATTCTACCATCAAGACACATATGTATGTTCATTGCAGCACTATTCACAATAGGAAAGACATGGAATCAACATAATGTTCATCAATGGTAGACTGGATAAAGGAAATGTGGTACATACACACCATGAAATACTATGCAGCCATAAAAAAGAACAAGATCATGTGCTTTGCAGGAACATGAGATGAGCTGGAGGCCATTATCCTTAGAAAACTAATGCAGGAACAGAAAACCAAATACCAGACGTTCTTACTTTTAAGTGGGAGCTAAATGATGAGAACACATGGACACATAGAGGGGAACAACACACACTGAGGCCTACCTGAGGGTGGAGGGTGGGAGGAAGGAGAGGATCAGGAAACATAACTAATGGGTATTTGGCTTAACACCTAGGTGACAAAATAATCAGTACAACAAACCCCCATGGCATGAGTTTACTTATATACCACACCTGCACATGTACCCTTGAACTTAAAAAAAATTACAAGTGTATAATTAAGAGTCCAAATCAAACGCTAGCACAATGAGTATCACAAAATTGTACATATTTTAAATTATATCAGAATATTACTATTGCTTGAAATAAGAAGGCTAGAGTTTAAAAATATTTGCTGATGTTGCAAAAATTATTGTTCAACCGACATAACTACAACATTTAATTACAAATAGAAATTAAATGACTTACATAGTTTCAAAGATGAATGATACATATACTCCATCAATACTTCTGCTATTTCATTCATCTATCCCATACTGAGAGTTTACTCAGTACACATTCTAATATTGATAACAAATTGTATTAGTCCATTCTCACACTGCTAATAAAGACATACCCGAGGCTGGGTAATTTGTAAAGGAAAGAGGCTTAATTGATTCACAGTTCTGAAGGGCTGGGGAGGCCTCAGGAAACTTACAATCATGGCAGATGGGGAAGCAAACATGTCCTTCATATGGCAGCAGCAAGGAGAAGTGCTGAGCAAACGGGAGAAAAGCCCCTTATGAAACTATCAGATCTCATGAGAACTCACTATCACGAGAACAGCATGAGGGTAACTGCCCACATGATTAAATTACCTCCCACCAGGTCCCTTCCACAACATGTGGAGATTATGGAAACTGCAATTCAAGGTGAGATTTGAGTGGGGACACAGAGCTAAACCATATCACATATATTCCAATATCAAGAGTATTATGAATGCTGTGATAAACAGTAAACATTCTGCTACAAACTCTAAGTTATACTTACTCTATGCCAGACACTGGGCTTAGAAGGAGGGATACCACACTGATAATGTCCAATCCATTTACCATTAAGAAGAAGTACACAAAAACAGAAAATTACAAGGCAAAGAACTGCAAATTCGTTTTTGAGAATGTAGTAACATGGATCTGATGCAAGAGATTAGATGCAGATGTTCATGACGTAAATGACGAATCCAAATATCTGTATGATTTTTTCCTTTACTTAGATAAAAAAGTTGTTCTACCTCAGGAAATTGAGAAGCCCTCAGAACAACCTCATGACTTAAGTATTATGGTTGTGGTATTACCTCAGTCAAGCAAGTAATTCTGGTAGTTGAATAGATATGTAGAAACTTCTTCATAAATTGGCTGCCTTCATAATTTTATTAAACACTCCATGAGGAAACAGAGCTGAGGGTGCTGTAAGCAGAGAGGATACTATCAATTACATATCAAAATGACTAATAAGATAGTATTTTTGCAAGATAATAATTGATGACTGTCTTTTCCCAGCTGTTTTACATTGCTCAAATTTAACTTTATTATTAACATTGATTTTAATTTATGCAAGACAATACTCAATCTAGGATGCATTAATATCAAAAGGAAAATGCTAGCAATTATTTTTGTAGGTCTTATACTCATAATTGAAGATTTGTGAGTCATGATTGAAATAAGAATTGTTTACTGGTAGGTCAAGTTGTCATTGCCTTTTATATTTCACCACAAAAAGTGCATTGATCATTTCATAAAATATTTAAAAGTTGAAAGCTTTGAATAATGTTCATTTTGCTGTCATGAGCAAAACTGGTAACAACAAAGAAAATTTAATAATAGCTTCAAATTAAACAGACAAACTGACACATATTTATGATACATATTTATCTTCTACATAAAAAAGAATACATATTCTTTGGGCACAAGTCAATCTTAGTTTTTCATGTTCACAAAGGATTTTCAAGTGACCATGGATCTAAGATCAATACCTAAATAAATTGTTGCTGTGTTGATATGCTTATCACTTTGCTATTTTTTATGAAGTATAGTTATCATCAAAGCAAAAAAAAATTCACATGTGCTGACTATAATAAAAGCACACCCAAAGCCAATATGAAACTAAATGTATAATGTAGTGAAAAGAACAATGGACTCATTTGAACTTTGTACTGAATAATTTGTGCAATAATAAAACTTTGTCTTAGTTTTGCCACCTGCAAAATAAGTTTATAACATTCAAAGACCTTTGATAAATATGCTTTCATAAATATAAAGCCAGAATTATAATTGTAATAGCATTGGGTGTATCAAATTTTCCTTTATGTGATCTTAACCCATAAATCCACAAACTGGTGGATATTAAACTTCTTGTCCAATATTTTCTACATATACTTTTATAGCAATTTGGCAACACAGATTTTCTTATTCGAGTTCGCTAGGAGACAAACATTTCTTAGAAGTGACTGGATGTGCATATAGCATTTATACTAAATCTTGATATTCAGTAAATAAAAATTGTGCATGACATTCCATAATTTTATTTGAATGTTTGGGGGACATTGCACTGAATAAAATCATGATCAGTCAGTAACAATATTAAAATATCAAGTAGAAGGGAGAATTGTGTCATTTATGATTAGCCCTTGTGCTTCTCATCTTAATTGTTTTTTCATCAGAGAGTCATTGATGGGATGGGTGTATCTAAGACCTAATCTATGTCAAGAGTTCTCAAAGATTTTGAGACATACTAATTTTTAATTCCATGAAGACTTAAAATTTATTTCAGGGGAATAAGAAGGGAGATGTTAGATAGTTAGGTGAGTGGGAAAGCAGGTAATGAAATTCTTGGGTAGAATGGTGTAGAAGGTTTCAATGTAGGCTCTCTCTGTATCTACTGGTAAGTGACACCAGGGTGAATGTTAAAATAGTAGCTGGCTGGAGATGAACCAGATAAGTCAAGGTCTACTGGCCGAGCCTGATTTACCTGCTGGAAACTCTTTTTCTATGCCATAGTTATGTCGTATTTTTAGCAATAACACATGATTTCTAATATGATTTGCTATGTATGAGAACTTAGTTAAACACATCTTATTAAATACATATTTTAAAAAACATGAATCTGGAGCACTCACTTTCTCTTTCTTTTCTTATTTCCTGTATCATTTACTGGGAATCTATTATGTCCAAGAACCGTTGGGTTCTAAATCATTCAGAAAGACCTAAAAAATCAAAAAGACATGGTCCATGTGTTGAGGGGAAAATGGGCATGCAAATATGTATGGCACAAAGCAGGCCATCATTATTTCTATTAAATTAGGTTAAATCACCAAGAGGATTCAGGGTTAGAGGGATCTTTACCAGCTGTGGTGATCAGGAATCAGTTATCTAATGCCCTCATTCTTTTGATAAACGTATCTATGTATGTTTGTAAAATATATATATATGTTCATATATAATAATACATGTTATTTAATATATTTTAATATATTATTTTCATTAAATATGCATATGTAAATATGCACATAAACACATTTTCATCTCTATTTTGAAATCTATTTAGATATTTTAAAAATCAGGAATTGATACTATACCTCCAATTCCAATTCAAACATACAGTTCATTCTAGATTTCCCACTTTTCGTATTGTAAATTCTTTCCCTAACACTGAGAAGCCTGGCTCTCATGATCATTAATGTTATTAGATCAGTCCCCCCATATACAACCAGTCTCCCATTGTAGCTCCTGGTGCCTCCCACTCATGTTCTGACACCTTGTGTCCAGCCATCCTACCATGTGATGCTGTACTCATCCTGGTATTCTGCCATGTTGGTTGCTCAATTAATATTTGATTGATTAATGTATCTCAATTATACAATACAAGATTCTCACAGAGCAGCGCATTTTCAGAAGAATACCAGTCTTCTGTAATGCCAACAATTTTAAGCTTTATTTCTGGGTTAAAATTACATCGTTAGTGTCAAACCCAAGTCCAGTTGTTTCATTGAGCCAATAGAAATGAAGTATGCAAATATATTTTGGATGAGATTTGAAAAGTCCCAGAATCAATGAAGAGAAAGGAAAGGATTTTCTGTTGACATTTTAAACTGACTCATTTAATAATTTAATTCTCCCTGGGCTTGTGAAAGGAAGACACATGAGGTGTTTGAAGATAGAATATGAAAGACAGCAAAGGGCACTGAGAAAACTAAAGAAATAAAAAAAAACCATTTGGTTTATTTGCAATATTTCTACTTATATACAAGGAGAAAAAAGAGACAGTTTGCACTTCATCTTGTAGGGTTTAAATATAGGCAAAATCTCTATGCCACAGAAAAATATAATAGGAAATTAAGATGTATAAAAAAGCTTTATGCTACATATTGATGGGTTTCAAGACGTGCTACTCCAAAATATAGCACCTTGGCGTTTGAGTAAAAGCAGGAAGCCCACTCTGACTTTTACCTTACCCTTCTCTGCTGAAGCAGGCCACAAAAAATTCTCTGACCTTCTCTAAAGCAGGTCATAAGATCCTCATGTGAGAATTGCCCAATCTATATCCAGAAGAAAGGGATGTCCTTATCTCTGAAGACATAGGACACAGAGAAGAATCTGAACAAACAGACCTTGTTAAGATCACCCTAGTTTATTACTGTTAGATCAGACCCCATTTGTCCAATTATCTGTCCACACAACTGTTCACATTTCTTTAAACCTAAGCATAAAAATACAGATTTTCCTGTTTCTTTGTCTTAATTTATTTATTTTTTTTCCAAGACGGAGTCTCACTCTGTTGCCCAGGCTAGAGTGCAGTGGCATGACCTCGGCTCATTGGAACCTCTGCCTCTCAGGTTCAAGTGATTCTCCTGCCTCAGCCTCCTGAGTAGCTGGGACTATAGGTGCGTGCCACCACACCTGGCTAATTTTTTATTTTTAGTAGAGATGGGGTTTCACCATGTTGGCCAGGCTGGTCTTGAACTCCTGACCTCAGGTAATCCGCCCGCCTCGGCCACCCAAAGTGCTGTGATTACAGGCATAAGCCACCGTGCCTGGCCTGAGTCTTAATTTCTAATGCTTCCTATGTCATGTAAAACTTATATTAAAAATATTTGTATGCTTTTTTCTTGTTAATCTGTCTTTTGTTATTGGTGCCTCGGACACGAACTTACAATATTTATTTAACTAAATTATGACTTGGGAGATAAGGCCTAGTATAGGTTGCAATCACATAACCAATAACAATTAATTAGCATCTGTAAACCAAAGCAACATCAATCAGTGGGTTATTAATGGAATATCAGTGACATGGTGATAGTTGATTCATGCCAAATCATTGTGGGCACAGGAGTCTAGAATTGTAGGTCTTTCTTTCTTATTCCCCTTTTTGCCTTGTTTGTTCCTCGCCCCAGACTCAGTTTATTTTGAGTGAAATTATTAGTAGCACCCTCTTTAATGCTGAAAAATGTTCCAGCTTGGATTAGAACTATATACAGTCTTTAGATAGATTTCGGAGAGAGAAAGCTGAGGGATCTCAGCTCTTCTTATTTGTCACTTTGACCTACAAAGAATAAGGCAATTTTAAGCAAGCCATCCAAAGGCACATAGGTCTAGTCCCACCTTGCACTACATACGAATGTAAATTGCACCAATCAGCTGCATTTTATACCAGCTGTAACTCGTGGGTGGTCTTTAAAGAGAACCCCATTTAGAGTGCATTTCGATGATGCAAGGGAAATTTTGCAGACTGCTAAAATGATGGTGGGAGGTCTGAAGTTGAGAGGTGTTCAATCACTATATTATAGACAGCAGACGAAAAGCTTTTCTAGCTACAGTTGTTGCCTAAAACTTAAGCCACTAGTTAGTTACCAACATAGTCTGTTCATAGCATTCTACTATTTCCCTATAAAATTTACATAACTTCTCAACACTATGTTATTCAAGGTGGTGTCATGGATTAAGAAATGTAATTTAGTACTCTTTGTTCACAGTATTCGATGTTGACAAAATATGCTGTCAATGCTGCCTTTTGCGTAATGAAAGGAAAACAAGATTTAATAGGATTTCATACTTTGGTTGTGTGATTCAATACTAACACAGTGTGCAGGTGCAAAATTATTAGTAATGTAATACTTTAACATTGAGTATTAAGATAGAAATGGGATTTCTGTCTGTCAAGATTAACTGAAAAATTCAAGACTTGATTGTGAAATTTAACATAAAGTTTTAAAGACCACCTTGTTTGATCAAATCCATTGAGAGAAAATTCTATGTATACAAATAAGGAATATTTGATGTAACAACACTTTATCATAAAGATACTTCTAAATCTTTAATCCATCTTAGATGAAGGGAGAAAAACTATTTGATGAGATGGTGGCAAGATATGGAGAATGAAAAAGTGAGTTCAAAAGAGCAGAAAAAATAAAGCAAGGAAGACAGAAATTACAGGGGATGAGAGTCTCCAGTGATAAGATCAGAAAGAAGGAACCAGGCAGAGCATGGTGACTCATGTCTATAACCCCAGCACTTTGCGAGGATGAGGTGGAAGTATCACTTGAGGCCAGGAATTTCAGGTTGCAGTGAGCTATGATTATGCCACTGCACTCCAGCCTGGGTTAAAGAGTGAGACGCTGTTCTAACAAACAAACAAACAAAAAAAAAAAAAAAAAAGAAAAAGAAGGAGAAGGAAAAGGAGGAGAAGGAGAAGTAGAAGGAGAAGAAAACCAGCAGTAAGAAATCTGAAGACCACTGCTTCAATAAAGTGGTAATATAACAATGTGCATTTTCTCTTATTATTATTTTATTTGAATAGGTTTTTGGAGAACAGGTTGTGTTTGGTTACATGAATGTTATTTAGTGGTCATTTCTGAGATTTGGTGCACCCATCACCTGGGCAGTATACACTGTACCCAGTGGGTAGTCTTTTATCCCTCACCCCCTTCCCACCTTTTCCTTGAGTTCCCAGTCCATTGTGTCATTCTTATGCCTTTGCATCTTCATAGCTTAATTCGCATTTATGAGTGAGAGCATATGATGTTTCGTTTTCCATTCCTGACTTACTTCTGTTAGAATAATGGTCTGCAATTCATCCCGGTCACTGCAAATGCCATTATTTTGTTCCTTTTTATGGCTGAGTAGTATTTCATTAGGTATATACCACATTTCCTTTATCTACTCATCATAGATAGGCATTTAAGCTGGTTTTATATTTTTCAATTTGCAAATTGTGCTGCTATAAATATGCATGTGCAAGTATCTTTTTCATATAATGACTTCTTTTCCTCTGGGTAGATACCCAGGAATGGGAGTACTGGATCAAATGGTCTACTTTTAGTTCTTTAGTTAGATCTACTTTCAGTTCTTTAAGAAATCTCCACACTGTTTTCCATAGTGGTTGTACTAGTTTACATTCTCATCAACAGTGTAAAAGTGTTCCCTTTTCATCACATCCATGCCAACATCTATTATTTTCTGATTTTTTGATTATGGTCATTCTCGCAGGAGTAAGGTGGTATTGCATTGTGGTTTTGATTTGCATTTCCCTGATAATTAGTGATGTTGGGCATTTTTTCATTTGTTGGGCACTTGTATATCTTCTTTTGAGAATTGTCTATTTACGTCCTTAGCCCACATGTTGATGGGATTTTTTGTTTTCCTTCTTGCTGATTTGTTTGAGTTCATTGTAGATTCTGAATATTAGTCCTTTTTCAGATATACAGATTGCAAATATTTTCTCCCATTCTGTGGGTTCTCTGTTTACTCTGCTGATTATTTTATTTGCTGTGCAGAAGCTTTTTAGTTTAATTAGGTACCATCTATTTATCTTTGTTTTTGTTGCATTTGCTTTTAAGTTCTTGAGTCATGAGCTCTTTGCCTAAGCCAATGTCTAGAGGGTTTTTCTGATGTTATCTTCTAGAATTGTTATGGTTTCTGGTCTTAGATTTAAGTCTTTGATCCATCTTGAGTTGATTTTTGCATAAGGTTGAGAGATGAGGATCGTTTTATTCTTCTGCATTTGGCTTGCCAATTATCCCAGTACCATTTGTGGAATAGGGTATCCTTTCCCCACTTTGGGTTTTTGTTTGCTTTGTCAAAGATCAGTTGACTGTAAATAATTTGGCTTTATTTCTGTGTTATCTATTCTGTTCCATTGGTCTATATGCCTGTTTTTATACCAGTACCATGCTGTTTTGGTGACTATGGCCTTATAGTATAGTTTTAAGTCAGGTAATGTGATACCTCTGGATTTGCTCTTTTTGCTTAGTCTTGCTTTAATTATGTGGGCTCATTTTTGGTTCCACATGAATTTTAGGATTTTTTTTTCTAGTTCTGTGAAGAATGATGATGGTATTTTGATGGGAATTACATTGAATCTGTAGATTGCTTTTGGCAGTATGGTCATTTTCACAATGTTGATTCTACCTATTCATAAGCATGGAATGTATTTCTATTTCTTTGTGTTGTCTATGATTCTTTAAGCGGTGTTTTGTAGTTTTCCTTGTAGAGACCGTTCACCTCATTGGTTAAGAACATTGCTACAAACCTTATTTTATTTTATTTTTTACAGCTGTTTTAAAAGGGGTTCAGTTCTTGATTTGATTCTCAGCTTGGTTGCTGTTGGTATGCAGCAAAGCTACTGATTTGTGCACATTAATTTTGTATCTTGAAACTTTGCTGGATTCATTTAACAGTTCTAGGAGCTTTTTTTGGGATGAGTCTTCAGGGTTTTCTAGGTATATAATCATGACATTGGAAAACAGTGACAGTTTGAATTCATCTTTACCCATTTGGATGCCCTTTACTTCTTTCTCTTGTATGATTGCTTTGGCTAGAATTTCCAGTACTATGTTGAATAGAAGTGGTGAAAGTAAGCATCCTTGTCTTGTTCTAGTTCTCAGGGGGAATGCTTTCAACATTTCCCCATTCAGTATAATGTTGGCTGTGGGTTTGTCATAGTTGGCTTTTATTACCTTAAGGTATGATTTTTCTGAGGGCTTTAATCATAAAGTATTGCTGGATTTTGTCAAATACCTTTTCTGCGTGTATTTAGATGATCATGTGATATTTGTTTTTAATTCTGTTTACGTGGTGTATCACATTTATTGACTTGTAGATGATAAACCATTTCACATCCCTAGGATGAAATCCACTTGATCATAGGGTATTATCTTTTTGACATGCTGTTTGATTTAGTTAGCTAGTATTTTATTGAGGATTTTTGCATTTATGTTCATGAGAGATATTGGTCTGTAGTTTTCTTTTTTTGTTATGTCTTTTCCTGGTTTGGGTATTAAGGTGATACTGGCTTCATAAGAATGATTTAGGGAGGATTCCATTTTTTCTCTATTCTGTGGAATAGTGTCAATAGGATCAGTACTAATTCTTCTTTGAATGTCTGATATAATTTACTAATTCTTTGAATGTCTGATAGAGATATTACAATTGATACCAGTCCTGGACTTTTATTTTTTGGTAACTTTTAAGTTACCATTTCAATCTCACTGCTTGTAATTGATCTATTCAGAATTTCTATTTTTTTCCTGGTTTATTCTAGGAGGGTTGTATATTTCCAGGATTTATCCATCTCCTCTAGGTTTTCTAGTTTATGCAGGTAAAGGTTTTCATAGTAGCCCTGGATGATTTTTTTGTATTTCTGTGGTATCGGTTATAATATCTCTTGTTTCCTTCTAATTAAGCTTATTTGGATATTCTCTCTTCTTTTCTTGGTTAGTTCACTAATGGTCTATCGATTTTATTTTTCTATTAAAAAAACAGCTTTTTTAAATAGAATTGCTCTGATCTTGGTTATTTCTTTTTTTCTGCTAGGTTTGGGCTTGGTTTGTTCTTGTTTTTCTAGTTCTTTGAGGTGTGACCTTAGATCGTCTGTTTGTGCTCTTTCAGACTTTTTGATGTAGGCATTTAATGCTATGAACTTTCCTCTCAGCACTGCCATTGCTGTATCCCAGAGGTTTTGATAGGTTTTGTCACTTTTATCATTTAATTCAAAGAATTTTTAAATTTCCATCTTGATTTCATTGTTGACCCAACAAACATTCAGGAGTGGGTTATTTAATTTCCATGTATTTGCATCATTTTGAGGGTTCCTCTTGGTGTTGATTTTAAATTTTATTCTACAGTGGTCTGAAAGAGTAATTACCATAATTTTGATTTTCTTAAATTTGTTAAGACTTATTTTGCGGCCTATCATATGGTCATTCTATCATTCTATCTTGGAGAATGTTCCAAGTGCTGATAAAAATAATGTATGTTCTGCAGCTGTTGGGTAGAATGTTCTGTAAATATCAAAGTCTATTTGTTCTAGGGTACAGTTTAAGTCCATTGTTTCATTGTCGACTTTCTGTCTTGATGCCCTGTCTCATGCTGTCAGTGGAGTATTGAAGTCCTTCAGTATTACTGTGTTGCTGTCTATCTCATATCTCATGTCTAGTAGTAATTGTTTTATAAATGTGGATGCTCCAGTGTTAGGTGCATACATATTTCAGATTGTGGTAATTTCTTGTTGGACTAGTCCCTTTTTCACTATATAATGTCCCTCTTTGTGTTTTTTAACTGCTGTTGCTTTAAAGGTTGTTTTGTCTAATATAAAAGTAGCTTCTCCTGCTCAGTTTTGGTGTTCTTTGCATGGAGTATGTTTTTCCCCACTTTTCCCTTAAGTTTATGTGAGTTCTTATGTGTCAGGCGAGTCTTTTGAAGACAGCAGATACTTGGTTGGTGAATTCTTACCCATTCTGCCATTCTGTATCTTTTAGGTGGAGCCTTCAGGCATTTATATTCAATGTTATTATTGAGATGTGAGATACTATTCTCTTCATCATGCTATTTGTTGCCGGAATACCTTGATTTTCATTCACTGTGTGTTTTTTCTTAGGTCATGAGAGATTTATGTTTTAAGGAGATTCTATTTTGGTGTATTTCAAGAAATTGTTTCAAGATTTAGAGTTCCTTTTAGCAGTTCTTGTAGTGCTGGCTTAGTAGTGGTGAACTCTCTCAGTATTTGTTTGTCTGAAAAAGACTGTATCTTTTCTTCATTTATAAAGCTTAGTTTAGCTGGATATAAAATTTTTGACTGATAATTGTTTTGTTTAAGAAGGCTAAAGATAGGACCCTAATCCCTTCCAGTTTGTAGGGTTTCTGCTGAGAAATCTGCTGTTAATCTGATAGGTTTTCGTTTATAGGTTACCTGATGCTTTTGCCTCACAGCTCTTAAAATTCTTTCCTTTGTCTTGACTTTAGATAACCTGATGACTATGTGCCTAGGTGATGATCTTTTTGTGATGAATTTCCCAGGTGTTCTTTGAGCTTCTTGTATTTGGAGGTCTAGATCTCTAGCAAGACCAGGGAAGTTTTCCTCGATTATTCCCTGAAATATATTTTCCAAACTTTTAGGTTTCTCTTCTTCCTCCGGAGAATTATTCTTAGGTTTGGTCATTTAACATAATCCCAATTATTCTTAGGTTTGGTCATTTAACATAATCCCAAACTCATTGGAGGCTTTGTTCATTTTTTTAAAATTCTTTTTTCTTTGTCTTTGTGGGATTGGGTTAATTTGAAAGTCTTGTCTTTGAGCTCTGAAGTCCTTTCTTCTACTTGTTTGATCCTATTGCTGAGACTTTCCAGTGCACTTTCCAATACAATTCTCTGTGTCCTTTATTTCTAGAAGTTGTGATTGTTTTTTAATTTATGCTATCTATTTCACTGGAGATTTTTCCATTTATATCCTGTATCTTTTTTTTTTTTTTAATTTCTTTGGGTTGAACTTCACCTTTCTTTGGTGCCTCCTTGATTAGCTTAATAGTCAACATTCTGAATTCTTTTTCTGGCAATTCAGAGGTTTCTTGGTTTGGATCTATTGCTGGTGAATTAGTGTAACCTTTTGGGGTGTTAAGTACCTAGATTTATCATATTACTAGAATTGCTTTTCTGGTTCCTTCTCACTTGTGTAGACTTTGTCAGAGGGAAGATCTGGGGCTCAAGGGCTGCTGTTCAGATTCTTTTGTCCCATGGGTGTTCCCTTGATGTGGTGCTCTCCCATTCCCTCTAGGGATAACTGCAGAGATTGTTATTTCTTTTCTGGATCTAGCCACCCAGCGGAGCTATGGGGCTCCAGACTGGTACTGGACAGTGTCTGCAAGGAGTCCTGTGATATGATTCATCTTCAGGTCTCTCAGTCATGGATACCAGCCCCTGCCTCAATGGAAGTAGCAGGGGAGTGAAGCGGACTCTGTGAGGGTCCTTGGTTGCATTTTTGTTAAGTGTGCTGATTTTGTATTGGTTGGTCTCTAGCCAGGAGGTGGCATTTTCAAGAGTGCATCAGCTGTGGTAGTACAGGGAGAATCAGGTGGTGGGTGGGGCCATAGAGCTCCCAAGAGATTATGTCCTTTGTCTTCAGCTACCAGGGCAGGTAGAGAAAGACCGTCAGGTGGGAGCAGGGTTAGGTGAGCCCAGACTCGCCTTGGGTATAGGCTCTTCTGCAGCTGCTGTGGGCAATGGAGGTGTGGTTACCAGGCTAACTGAGTTATGTGCTCAGGGGGATCATGGCTGCCTCTGTTGTGTCACACAGGTTTCCAAGGAAGTCGGGGAAAGTTGGCAGCCACAGGCCTCACCCAGCCCCCATACAGCCCACAGCCTGACATGTTGGTCTCGCTCCCACTGCACACCCCCAGCAGCACCAAGTTTATTTCCAGGAAGCCAGTGAGCAGGGCCGAGAACTTTCCCCAGGCTGCAAGCTTCCCAGCTGGGAAAGCAAGCAGGCTCACAATTCCTTGGTTGTCCCATAGGCCTGAAGAAGCAATCTGCCTCCTTCAAAGGGTCTGTGGATTCTCTTGGTTTTCCTGGTATGTTTCTGCAGTAGTTGTTGGAGCAAAAGTTCATGATGTGGTCTCCGCATGCTGCTGTGTCTGTCAGAGTGGGAGCTGCAGGTTAGTCCCGCCTCCTATTCACCATTTTCCCCTTCAGGACCAAACAACAACAACAATCTGCATTTTATTGCTTACAAAGAATGTACTTTTTGGGAGTTAGTTTTAGAAAAAGGCTTTAGGCATTTTATACATTTAAATAAAGGCCACGTAACAATAACACAAGTGTTTAAAGTGCTAATACTGGTGGCATGGTGGCTCACACCTGTGATCCCAGCACTTTGGGAGGCCGAGGCGGGCGTATCACGAGATCAGGAGATCAAGACCATCCTGTCTAACATGGTGAAACCCCCTCTCTACTTAAAATACAAAAAAAAAAAAAAAAATTAGCTGGGCATGCTGGCACACACCATTAGTCCCAGCTACTCGGGAGGCTGAGGCAGGAGAATCACTTGAACCTGGGAGGCAGAGATTGCAGTGAGCCGAGATTGTGCCACTGCACTCCAGCCTGGGCAACAGAGCAAGACTCCATCTCAAAAAAAAAAAAAAAAGCACTAACACTTTATTCAATCCTTTGAGATATGGAAAAGCAGACATTATTACCCAGGATTGCTTAAGAGATATCTCTTTCTATATATCTCACCTACAGGGATAGGGACCTTCCTGATCAATCTTTTTCTACAAATTGAAGATTGTCAGCTTGTCTTCAGGCATTGGGCAAGTTGGAATTTTGGGGAGAAACAGAATAGTTGGCTTGAGTGTCTTGATTTCATTTCATTGGCCAAATAATGTCTTTTTGCTAACTGCTGAAAATAACTTTTGATATGTATACTCATTTATGTTTTGGCAAACCATGAATAAGATCTTGAAATACCCTCACTTTAATATATTATGCCACTCCGTTTTCTGAATTAAAATTCTAAGGGTGAATTACTCTCAGATGTTGTGCTGAAAGAGTTAGAGATTCTTTGGTTATATCTTCCATTCATGGAGGTTTAGGATCAAAGGATTTTGGAGGAGAGAGAAACTTAGATATCTTCTATGCAATAAAGTATTGCCCATATAGTTATCCCTTTCACTATCTCATGTGTATACAGTCTCCTAATTTTTGAGAAAACATGACAGTCTTATTGCTTAGCCTATGAAATCCACTTCTGCATGTACAACACAATATTGGCAAAGCTTATAATTTATTGTCATCCAAAGAACAAGATATTTTGGTGGCACCCTAATGAAGGCTTGTACAGTCACTTTGGCTGCTCTGTGGTGAAGATAAATCAAAGGTAGTACAGGTAAGTGATGGTATGTGGAAATGATCATGTTATTAAACAATTTAAGTCCCTTAAATGTCAATATGCTTTAATATACCACATTTTGAGAACATAACTGTAATGCAAAACTGGTATTTCAAAGAAAAGACAAATTAAATAATTATAGTATTTTTTTGCTTAAATTTACAAATCAAAGTCAGTTGATGTTTATACATACACATACATTCCAAGTTTATTTATTTACTATCTTTAGTGCTTGGCAATCAATAGAGACTATCAGTGGTCAAGAATTGCATGCAGACAAAATAAAAGCAAAAATTTGAACATCAGTGTCTTCCTTCTTTCTTTACTCATCCTTTAACCACTGTTTCTTAAAATGTTATCTCAGAACCCACCTTCATTTGAATTGTTAAAATGTAGAGTCTTGGCACCCATCAGAATAATGTAATCATAGTGTCTGGGTTGTGGCCATTTATTTTCAAGTCCTACATGTGATTGTTATGCCCTAATAATTGTTAATATTCCCTCCCATACTCTCCTACTTGCTTCCTTCTGGCAGTGTATCTACCTCAATCTTAACTGCTTCCTTCAACTGCTTTATTAAAGCCACCTTTACATTAAAAATAAATATTCTTGATGTACTGGTATATAGTTATAGACTTCACTTATCCTAGGCAGCCAAACTGCAACTTGCTGATAGTAACTTGCTGATAATAAAGGAATGAGCAATATTGTGAAAGATTCTGTACAGCCATTCCCTACTTCCAAAAAACTAATTCAGAGGTAATGCCTGGTTTTGGGTCAATGGCATCATCTTTGCAAATAAAAGAATAGCTCGGCCGGGCACAGTGGCTCACGCCTGTAATCCCAGCACTTTGGGAGGCCGAGGCGGGTAGATCATGGGGTCAGGAGATCGAGACCATCCTGGCTAACATGGTGAAACCCTGTCTCTACCAAAAATACAAAAAAATAGCTGGGCGTGGTGGTGGGCACCTGTAGTCCCAGCTACTTGGGAGGCTGAGGCAGGAGAATGGTATGAACCCGGGAGGCGGAGCTTGCAGTGAGCCGAGATGGCGCCACTGCACTCCAGCCTGGGTGACAGAGCGAGACTCCGTCTCAAAAAAAAAAAAAAAAAAGAATAGCTCATTAATGATTAATTTTCATGCTGTTGTGAATGGAACAGAGTGGTTTCCAAATAACACTCTGCTCTCTCTCTGAACCTTGGCTATATTATTCTTCCAGTAGAATTTGCTTACACTTTGTTTCTGGTCATCAGTCAAGTCAGAAGCAGTGAAGACAGGAGAGGTGGAGTGCAAAATTAGGAATAATAAATGCTAAGTTTCAAGTGACAGGACCTAATGTTGTCTTTTCTGTGATCTTTTTTTCAATGAAGAAAGAATCAGGAGGAGGAAGAAGTGTTGACTCAAAGCATTGTAGTTCTAAGTCCTTCCTACCCTGAGGAAGAATTTGACAATTCTTAATCTACTTTAAAATGCTGGGGATTTGGGCCAAGATGGCCAACTAGAAGCAGCTATGGTGTGTGGCTATCACAGAGAGGAATGAAAGGAGCAAGTAAATACAGCACCTTCAACTGAAACATCTAGGTACTCACACTGGGGCTAATCAAAGAAACAACCCACAGAAAATTAAGAAAAGCAAGACAGGACGGCAGCCCACCCTGGAGTGACACAGAGCCAGGGGAACCTCCTCCATCCAGGGAAGTGGTTAGTGAATGTGCAACCCTGGGAAACAGTGCTTCTCCAGTGGATCTTTGCAACCCCCTAAAGATCACTCTTGGGTCAGGAGATCCCCTTATAAACCCACTCTACCAGGGCCTTCAGTCTGATACACAGAACCGTGTGGAGTCTTGGGGGAGCAGCTGCTCAGGCACACACAGAGGCCCAGGAGCTTTACATATTCTGGTTCCAGGCTTCCTGGCAAAAGTGACTGCAACTCTGGCAAGGTGGGAGGTTGGATCTTCCCTGGGAAGGGGCTGAATCCAAGGGGCAGAGCAGTGATGGTATGTAGGTCCCATTTCCATGGCGTCTGACAGGAAAAGACCCACTGGCTTGGAATTCCAGCCAACCACTGGCAACAGTGTCACTTTTACCCAGGACAGGGTTCCCAGGGGCAGGGGTGGGCTACCATCTTTGTTGTTTGGATAATGCAGCCATTCCAGCCTATGGACTTTGGAGAGCCCAAACTGACAAAGGGCAGAAGGGATCCCCCAGCACAGCACAGCTTCTGTATCAAATCATGGCCAGACTGCTTCTTTAAGTGGGTCCCTGATTGTATTAATCAAGGTAATCTAAAGGGACTGAATGAATAGGATAGATGTGTATATATAAAGGGGAGTTTACTAAGAATTATTGAGTAACACAATCGCAAGGTGAAGTCTCACAATAAGCCATCTGCAGGCTGAGGAACAAAGAAGTCAGTCTGAGGCCTAAAACCTCAAAAGTAGGGAACGTGACAGTGCAGCCTTCAGTCTGTGGTCAAAGGTCCAAGAGTCCCAAAGCTGAAGAACTTGGAGTCCAGTATTTCAGGGAAAAAGGTATTCAGCATGGAAGAAAGATGGAGGCCAGAAGACTCAGCCAGTCTAGACTTTCCATGTTCTTCTGCCTGCTTTATAATTCTGGCTATGGGGGCAGCTGATTAGATCATGCCCACTCAGATTGAGAGTAGGACTGTTCTGAGTACACTTACTCAAATGTTAATCTTCTTTAGCAACACTCTCACAGATACACCTAGAAACAATACTTTGTATCTTTTGATCCAATCAAGTTGACACTCAATTATCACATCAATCCATTCCTTCTCACTGGGTGGGATATCCAAACAGGGGCCTCCAGCCACTCCCACTGATGTTCTCTGGCTGACAGAGATTTGAAAACTTCCCAGGACAGAGTTCCCAGAGGGAGTGGTGGGCCACCACCTTTGCTATTTGGGTGACTTAATTGTTCTAGCCTCTAGGCTTTGGAGAGCCCAAACCAATCAAGGTGAAAGTGGTACCCCAGCACAGCATGGCTGCTCTACAAAAGCATGGCCAGACTTCTTCTTTAAGCAGGTCCTCAATCCTGTTCCTCCCAAATGGGTGAGACCTCCTAAAAGGAGCTGCCAGCCACCTTCTTCAGGTATATTCAGACCAGCCACAGGTCTGTACCTCCCTGGGACAGGGCTTCAGGAGGAAGGAGGGGGCAAGCTGACATCTTTGCTGTTTTGCAGCCTTCACTAGTGATACCTCCAGGTACTGGAAAATCCAAGGTGACTAGAGACTCTAGTGGACAGCCAGCAAATTACAACAGCCCTACAGAAAAGTGGCCAGACTGTTAAAAGAAAAATAAAATAAAAAGGTCAGAAACATCAACAATTGAAGGTAGATAAGTCTACAAAGATGAGAAAGAATCAGTGCAAGAATGCCAAAAACTCAAATTGCCAGAGTGCCCTCTTTCCTCCAAATAACTGCATTATCTTTTCAGCAATGGTTCAGAAGTGGGCTGAGGCAGAGATTGTTGAAATGACAGAAGTAGAATTCAGAATATAAATAAAAATGAACTTCACTTAGCTAAGGAGCACATTGTAGCCCAATGCAAGGAAGCTAAAAATTATGATAAAACATTGCAGGAGCTGAAAGACAAAACAACAAGTATAGAAAAGAACACAACTGAACTGATAGAGCTGAAAAATGCAATACAAAATTTTCATTATTTTAATACAGAATTTCATGATGCAATCACAAGTATTAATAGCAGAATAGCATTCAGAGCTTGAAGACTGTCTTTTTGAAATAAGACAGGCAGAAAAAAAAACAGAAAAAGAATGAAAAGGAATAAACAAAACCTCCAAGAACTGTGGGATTATGTAAAAAGACCAAACCTGTAACTGATTAAGTTACCTGAAAGAGATGAGGATAATGGAACCATGTTGGAAAACATACTTCAGGATATCATCCAGGAGAACTTCCCCAACCTAAAAAGACAGGCAAACATACAAATTCGGGAAATGCAGAGAACCCCAGTAAGATGCTCTATGAGAAGATCATACCAAGACACATAATCATCAGATTCTTTAAAGTTGAAATGAAAGAAAAAATGTTAAGGGCAGCTGGAGAGAAAGACCAGGTCATCTATAAAGGAAGCCCATCAGACTAACAGCAGACCACTCAGCTGATACTCTACAAGCTAGAAGAGATTGGGGGACAATACTCAACATTCTTAAAAGACATTTCAACCCAGAATTTCATATCTGGTCAAACTAAGCTTTATAAGTGAAGGAGAAATAAGATCCTTTTCAGACAAGCAAATGCTGAGGGAATTCATTACCACCAGACTTACCTTACAATAGTTTCTGAAAGAAGCACTAAATATGGAAGGGAGACTGTTACCAGCCACTACAAAAACATGCTGAAGTACATAGACCAGTGACACTATAAAGCAACATTAAGTCTGCAAAATAACTAGCTAACATCATGATGACACGATCAAATCCATGCATAAAAATACTAACCTTAAATGTAAATGGGCAAATGGAAAACATAAAAAAGCAGCAGTTGCAATCCTAGTTCTGACAAAACAGACTTTAAATTAACGAAGTTCAAAAAAGACAAAGAAGGGAATTACATAATGGTAAAGAGTTCAATTCAACAAGAAGAGCTAACTATCCTAAATATATATGTACCCAATACAGGGGCACCCCACATTTATAGAGCAAGTTCTTAGAGACTTTCAAAGAGACTTAGACTCCCACACAAGAACAGTGGGAGGGGCTGGGTGTGGTGACTCACACCTGTAATCCCAGCACTTTGGGAGGCTGAGGCAGGTGGATCACCTGAGGTCAGGAGTTTGAGACCAGCCTGACCAACATGGAGAAGCCCCATCTCTACTAAAAATTCAAAATTAGCTGGGCTTGGTGGTGCCTGCCTGTAATCCCAGCTACTTAGGAGGCTGAGGCAGGAGAATCACTTGAACTTGGGACGCAGATGTTGTGGTGAGCTGAGATCACACCATTGCATTTCAGCCTGGGCAACAAGAGTGAAACTCCATCTAAAAAACAAACAAACAAAGAAAAAAACCCGGGAGATTTTAACACCCCATTGACAATATTAGATCATTAAGACAGAAAAATTAACAAAGATATTTAGAACTTGAACTCAGCCCTAGATCAAATGGACCTGATAGATATGTACAGATCTCTCCACCCAAAAACAATAGCATGCACATTCTTCTTATTACCACAAGACATTTACTGTAAAATTAAGTAATCAGAAACAAAACACTCTTCAGCAAATGCAAAAGAACTGAAATCATAACAAACAGTCTCTCAGACCACAGCACAATCAAATTAGAACTCAAGACTAAGACATTCACTGAAAACCATACACCTACATGAAAATTGAATAATGCCCCTGAATGACTTTAGGGTAAATACTGAATTTAAGCCAGAAATCAAGAAGTTCTTTGAAATGAATGTGAACAAAGATAAAGTGTACCAGAATCCCTGGGACACAACTCAGGCAGTGTTAAGAGGGAAATTTAAGGAACTAAATACCCACATTACAAAATTAGGAAAATGTCAATTTAACAACCTAACATCACAACTGAAAGAACTAGTGAACCAAGAGCAAAGAAATCCCAATGCTAGCAGAAGACAAGAAATAACCAAAATCAGAGCTGAACTGAAGGAGATACAGACATGAAAAACCATTCAAAAAATCAACAATCCAGGAGCTGTTTTTTTTTTTTCTTGAAAAAGTTAATAAAATGGACTGCTAGCTAGGCTAATAAGGAATAAAAGAGAGAAGATTCAAATAAACACAATCAGAAATGATAAGGGGAATATTACCACTGAATCCCCCCAAAATACAAATAACCATCAGAAAATATTATGAACACCTCTATGCACATAAAGTAGAAAATCTAGAAGAAATAGATAAATTCCTGGACTCATACATTCTCACAAGACTGAATCAGAAAGAAATTGAATCCCTGAACAGACAAATAATGAGTTCTGAAATTTAGGAAGTAATAAATAGCCTACCAACCAAAAAAAGCACAGGACCAGACAGATTCACAGTGAATTCTACCAGATGTACAAAAAGCTGGTACCATTATTACTGAAATTATTCCAAAATACTGTAAAGGAGGGACTCCTCCCTAACTCATTCTATGAGGCCAGCATCATTCTGATACCAAAACCTGGCAGAGATACAACAAAAAAGAAAACTTCAGGCCAATATCCTTGATGAACATCAATGCAAAGATCCTCAACAAAATACTGGCAAACTGAATCCTGAAGCACATAAAAAAACTTATTCATCATGATCAAGTAGGATTCATCCCTGAAATGCACATTTAATTCAACAAATGCAAATCAATAAATGTGATTAATCACATAAACAGATCTAAAGACAAAAACCATGATTATTTCAATAAATGCAGAAAAGTATTTTGATAAAATTCAACAATCCTTCATGTTAAAAACTCTCAATAAATGAGGCATTGAAGAAACATACTTCAAAATAATAAGAGCCATAACAGACCCACAGCCAACATTATACCAATTGGGCAAAAGCTGGAAGCATTCTCCCTGAAAACTGGCACAAAAGAAGGATGTCCTCTCTCATTACTTTTATTCAACATAGTATTGACAGTTCTGGCCAGGGCAATCAGTCAAGAGAGAGAAATAAAGGACATCTAAATAGGAAGAGAGGAAGTCAAACTGTCTCTCTGCAGATGACATGATCCTATATCCAGAAAACCCCATTGTCTCAGCCCAGACACTTCTTAAGCTGATAAACAACTTCATCAAAGTTTTAGGGTACAAAACCGATGTGCAAAAGTAGCCGGTATTCCTATACCACTCACAACAGTCAAGCCACGAGCCAAATCATGAATGAATACCCATTCGCAGTTGCCACAAAAAAAGAATAAAATACCTAGGAATACATCTAACTAGGAAGGTGAGAGATATCTCCAAGGAGAACTACAAAACACTGCTCAAATAAATCAGAGATTAAACAAACAAATGGAAAAATATTCCATGCTCATGGATAGGATGAATTAATATTGTTAAAATGGCCATACTGCCCAAAGCAATTTTTAGATTCAGTGTTATTCTCATTAAACCACCACTGATATTCTTCACAGAACTGGAAAAATATATTTTAAAATTCATACAAAACCACAGAAGTGCCTGAATAGCCAAGGAAATTCTATGCAAAAACTAAACAATAACAACAACAACAAAAACCTCAAAACCCCCAAAGCTGGTGGTATCATGCTACCCAACTTCAAACTATACTACAGGGCTGCAATAACCAAAACAGCATGGTATTGGTACAAGGACAGACACATGAACCAATGGAACAGAATAGAGATTCCAGGAATAAGACTACACAGCTACAACTATCTGATCTCTGACAAAATCAACAAAAACAAGCAATGGGGAAAGGATTCTTTATTCAATAAAGGGTGCTGTGATAACTGGCTAAACATGCAGAAAACTGAACCTAGACCCCTTCCTCACACCATACGCAAAAATTAATTCATAATGTATTAAAGACTTAAATGTAAAACCATTTTTTACTATAAAAACTATATATAAATAAATGATATAAACTATATATAAAAATATATATTAACTATATATAAAAAATATATATAAACTATATATATATAAACCCTGGAAGACAACCTAAGTAATACCAATCAGGATATAGGCACGGGCAAAGATTTAATAATGAAAATCCCAAAAGCAATTGCAACAAAAGCAAAAATTGACAATTGGTATCTAGTAGAACTAAAGAGCGTCTGTGCAGCAAGATAAACTATCAACAGAGTAAACAGACAACTTACTGAATGGAAGAAAATTTTTGCATTCTATATATCTGACAAAGGTCTACTATCCATCATCTATAAGGATCTTAAACAAATTGTCAAGAAAAAACAGCCCCATTAAAAGTGGGCAAACAGCATGAACAGACACTCTTCAAAAGAAAACATACATGTGGTCAATAAGCACATGCAAAAAATCTCACATCACTTATCATTAGAGAAATGCAAATCAAAACCACGACGAGATACCATCTCACACCAGTCAGAATGGCTATTATAAAAAGTCAAAAATTAACAGATACTGGTGAGGTTGTGGAGAAAAAGGAATGCTTATACGCTGTTGGTGGGGGAGTAAATTCGTTCAACCATTGTGGAAGACAGTGTGGCAATTTCTCAAAGACCTAAGGACAGAAACATCATTCAATCCAGCAATCCCATTCATAGATATATACCCAAAGAAATATAAATTGTTCTATTATAAAGACACATGAATGTATATGTTCACTGCAGCACTATCCACAATAGGAAAGACATGGAATCAACCTAAATGCCCACCAATGATAGACTGCATAAAGAAAATTGGTTCATATACACCATGGAATACTATGCAGCCCTAAAAAGGAATGAGATTTTTTCCTTTGTAGGGACATGAATGGACCCAGAGCCTATTGTCTTTAGCAAACTAATACGAGAACAGAAAACCAAATGCCACATGTTCTCACTTATAAATAGGAGCTAAATGATGAGAACATGTAGATAAATAGGGGGAAACAACACATTACTAGGCTTAATACTTTTCGTTATATGTCTTCTTTTGCAAAATGTCTACTCAGGTCCTTTGTTCAATTTTTAATCTGGTTATACTTAAGCCTAGTAATACTTCATCCTAGTAATACTTCATTACTAGGCTGAATAGTATTGGTATATTAGTATATAGTGTATATATATATTGCACACCTACCATTAGTATGTAGCATATATATTATGCTCCAATACTATTTGTCCTTTAAAAAGAAAGAAATTCTGCCATTTACAACAACATGGATGAAGCTGGACAACATTATGTAAGTGAAATAAGTCAGTCAAAGAAAGACAAATACTGCATAATATATATTATCTCTCTCCCCTTCCCCCCTCCCTCTCTCTCTGTGTGTGTGTGTGTATATATATATACACACACACACACCACACATATATATGCATATACATATGTATACACACATACACCACACACTAATACTATATATATACACACACACACTTTTAGGTGGATTCCATATCTTGGCTATTGTGAAGAGTGCTGCAACAAACATGGAAGTGCAGATATCTCTGACACACTTATTTTATTTCCTTTGGTATATACCCAGCAGTGGGATTGCTGGATCATATGATAGTTCTACTTTTATATTTCTTGATGAACCTCCACACTGTTTTTCATAATGGCTGTACTAATTTACATTCCTACCAACAGTGTAAAAGGGCTCCCTTTTCTCTACATACCTACCAACATTTGTTATCTTTTTTTTTTGGTATTAGCCATTCTAACACGTGAGAAGGAATACTTCTTTGTGGCTTTAATTAGCATTTCCCAAAAGATTAGTGAGTTTGAACAATTTTTTGTAAAGCCTGTTGAGCATTTTTAAAATAGAACTGTTGGCCATTTATATGTCTTCTTTTGCAAAATGTCTACTCAGGTCCTTTGTTCAATTTTTAATCTGGTTATTTGTTTTCTTACTATTGAGTTGTTTGGGTTCCTTATATATTTTGGATATTAACCCCTTATGAGACATATGGTTTGCAAAGATATTCTCTCACTTCATACACTGTCTTTTGACTATGTTGATTGTCTCCTTTGCTGTGCTTCTAGAAGCATTTTAGGTTGATGGAATCCTATTTGTCTATTTTTGCTTTTATTGCCTTTGTTTTTGGGATTATATAAAAAAAATATTTGCCCAGACCAATGTCAGGGAGAGTTTCACCTATATTTTCTACTAGGAAGTTTATATTTTCAGGTCTTAAATTTAAGTCTTTAATCCATTCTGAGTTGATTTTTGTATGTTGTGTGAGATGAGGGACTAATTTGATTCTTCTGCGTGTGGATATTCAGTTTTCTTAGAATCATTTGTTGAAGTTACTCTTATTTTCCCATTGTATGTTCTTGGTATCTTTGCTGAAAATCAATTGATTGTAAATATGTGAATTTATTTCTGAGCTCTCTATTCTTTTCTATTAGTCTACGTGTTTGTTTTTGTGCCAAAACCATGCTGTTTTGATTACTGTAATTTTGTAGTAGATTTCTCCTCTTCTCTCCTCTCCTCTCCTCTCTTCTCTTCTGTTTTTTTTTTTTGTTTTGTTTTGAGACAGGATCTCACTCTGTTGCCCAGGCTGGAGTCCAATGGCATGAACATGGCTCACGGCAGCCTCAACCTCCTGGGCTCCAGTGATTCTCCTACCTAAGCCTCCCAAGTAGCCAGGACTACAGGCATGTGCCATCATGCCCATTTGATTTATTTTTGTAGAGATACGGACTCACCATGTTGTCCAAGCAGATCTTGAAATTCTGGGCTCAAGCAGTCCTCTTGGCTTGTTGGGATTATAGGCATGAACCACTGTGGCCAGCCTATAGTAGATTTTAAAATCAGGTAGTATGATGCCTCTAGTTTTGTTCTTTTTGCTTAAATTGCTTTGGCTAGTCAGGGTCTTTCATGGCTTCATATGAATTTAGGCCTTTTTTTTTTCTATCTGTGAGAAATGTCATTGGAATTTTCAGAGCATCTACATTGAATCTATAGGTCACTTTGGGTAGTATGGATTTTTTTTAACAATATTTATTATTTCAGTCTATGAACATGGAATATTTTTTATACAGATTTTTGTATGTTGAATTTGTATCCTTCAATGCTATGGAATTTATTAGTTTTTTGTGGTTGTTGTTGAAATCTTTTGGGTTTTCTATGTATAAGATCCTGTCATCTGCAAAGAGGAGAATTCAACTTCTTTCTTTTCTATTTGGATATTTTAAAATTCTTTCTCTTGCCTAGCTCTATCTAGGAGTTCCATTATGTTAAATATAAGTGGCAAAAATGAGCATCCTTTTCCTGATCTTTGAGGAAAAGCTTTCAACATTTCATCATTGAATGTAAGCTTTAGTTTGTGATATTCCCAACATCAGGTGATCTGCCCTTCTCAGCCTCCCAAAGTGCTAGGATTACAGGCATGAGCCACCGCACCCAGTCATCTTTCTTTTTTATGTGGGAATTTATTACTATAAACTTTCCTGTTAAAACTATTTATATGTTTAATGTTTGTGGGTACATACTACCCACAAAATATATATATATATATATAGTAGATGTATATATTTATGGAGTACATGGTATATTTTGATACAGACATGAAATACATAATAACCACATCCGGATAAATGGGGTATTTATCACTTCAAGCATTTATTATAATTACTTTTGCTGTATCCCATAAGTTTTGGTTTTTATGATGTGATTTTATTTTTGTTTGTCTCAATTATTTTTAAATTTCTTTATGTCTTTTTTTACCCATTAGTTGTATAGCAGTATGTCCTTTAGGAATTCTTTATGCTTAGAATAAAGTAGAGATAGCAGTGTCCATATCAGTTGTTCTTTTTAGAAAACCAGTTCCTGGATTCATTGCTTTTTTGAAGGGTCTTTCACGTCTCTATCTCCTTCAGTTCTGCTCTGATCTTAGTTATTTCTTGCCTTTTTCTAGCTTTTAAATTTATTTGCTTTTGCTTCTCTAGTTCTTTTAATTGTGATGTTAGGGTGTCGATTTTAGATCTTTCCTGCTTTCTCTTGTGGGCATTTAGTGCTACAAATTTCCCTCTAAACACTGCTTCAGCTGTGTCCCAGAGTTTCTGGTATGTTGTGTTTTGTTTTCACTGGTTTCAATGAACTTATTTATTTCTGCCTTCATTTTCTTATTTACCCAGTAGTCATTCAGGAGCAGGTTGTCCAGTTTCCATGTAGTCGTGTGGTTTTGAGTGAGTTTCTTGATCCTGAGTTCTAATTTGATTGCACTGTGGTCTGAGTGACTGTTTCTTATGATTTCCATTATTTTGCATTTTCTGAGGAGTGTTTTACTTCCAATTATGTGGTCAATTTTAGAAGATGTGCAATGTGATACTGAGAAGAATGTATATTCTGTCTATTTGGGGTAGAGAGTTCTGTAGGTGTCTATTAGATCTGCTTGGACAAGAGCTGAGTTCAAGTCTGGAATATGCTTGTTAATTTTCTGTCTCATTGACCTATCTAATATTGACAGTGGGGTGTTAAAGTCTCCCACTATTATTGTTTGGTAGTCTAAGTATCTATGTAGGTCTCTAAGAACTTGCTTTATGAATCTGGGTGCTCCTGTATTGGGTGTACATACATTTAGGATAGTTAGCTCTTCTTGTTGCATTGATCCCTTTACCATTACGTAGTGCCCTTCTTTGTCTTTTTTGATCTTTGTCGGTTTAAATTCTGTTTTGTCAGAGACTAGGATTGCAACCCCTGCTTTTTTTTTTTTTTTGCTTTCCGTTTGCTTGGTAAATATTCCTCCATCCCTTTATTTTGAGCCTCTCTGTGTTTTTGCACTTGAGATGTGCACGTGAGATTTCCTGAATACAGCACACCAATGGGTCTTGGCTCTTTGGCCAATTTGCCAGTCTATGTCTTTTAATTGGGGCATTTAGCCCATTTACATTTAAGGTTAATATTGTTATGTGTGAATTTCATCCTGTCATTATGATGCTAGCAATATTTTCAGGAGGAGTCATGAGACACTGTCAAAGTTCAAGAAATAACTAAAAGCAAAAAATAACCTGAGACTCCTTTCTGCATTACCACCAGCTGCCCAGTACACTGGGTCACCTTTTACAGCAGTAAGCCCAGCAATCCATGCCACAAAAATCTTCACAAAACAAGAAGAAAAAGTACACAAAGAATTATATTAAAACAGGCCAGGCGCGGTGGCTCACGCTTGTAATCCCAGCACTTTGGGAGGCCAAGGTGGGTGGATCATGAGGTCAGGAGATCGAGACCACGGTGAAATCCCGTCTCTACTAAAAGTACAAAAAATATTAGCCGGGCATGGTGGCGGGTGCCTGTAGTCCCAGCTACTCGGAGAGGCTGAGGCAGGAGAATGGCGTGAACCCGGGAGGCGGAGCTTGCAGTGAGCAGAGATTGCGCCACTGCACTCCAGCCTGGGCGACAGAGCGAGACTCCGTCTCAAAAAAAAAAAAAAAAGAATTATATTAAAACAGTAACACACATTTGTGTGTATGAGGGAGAAATACTTAAATTTAAAATATTATATAATCACAAGAAAGCCCAGATATTCTTTGGGCAACCAAGAAAATTAAAGCCTGTTTTATATCCCAATATAGAAGAGAGACTTAATATAAGTAACAGTGTTCAGTGCTTGCAACCCAAGTCAATTTGTACTCATGTTAGATAAGTTTAAATTCTAAAGGCTACAAAAATCCTGATAAATCAAAGGGGAAAATTCATTTTAAAACAAAGTTATTCAAGATGAAAGAATGGCATGTCTTCAGTTAGAGAACTGCCTGCTATCGGGTGATTTCTTGCTAATGTGTTTAAAGATTTTGGACTTCTCAAATTTGGTAGCCAAATCCACCACCACCTCCTTGTTTTTTCTGCTTGCCTTCATTGCTCTTGAGTTTCAGATCAATAAAGGGAGGCACCTTGAAAGCAAAAGACAGAGCAACTTGAGAAAAATTAAATTATTCACATTAAAGATCTGTTTCAGAGAATGGGAATCATAGGCTTGTATGTATGACTTATGTTTCCTGGGCTGACTTATGAAGAAAGTAATTCTTTTTAATCAGTTTCTCAAGTTGAGACTGAATGTCAGGAATTTTAGACCAGGAAAAGTCAAATTCACTTAATGGAATCTTGGATTGTTTCAAGTAGCAGAGAAAACCCAATTTTCTCTCCCATTTAGGCTTCTGGCTGTTCTACCCACTCAATGAATATATTCCTTAGGGTCATCCGGAGGGTCATACTGAACAATCCCGTCCACTTCAGTAATGTCCAGTCCTCTTGCTGCACATCCGTGCACAATAGTGTTCCCAAATCTGCCTTGGAGAACTGGAAGAATGTGGTTGTATGCTTATTTTGCTTTTGCTTTTCATGAATAGCCAAGATGAGCAAATCAATGTAGTTCGGCAACTCATAGTGGTATTTCATGGACATACAAGATGAAAAGAAGACCCTAAGCTTCTTCTTTCAGTTCTTAAGGAATGTAAAGAGCAGAAGGAATCTCTTTTCATAAGGACAAGCAACATATCCTTGCTCAAGACCACACACTGTTTCATTAGCATTATCACCATCATCACCAACATACAATGGCTCCTTTTTCAGAGAAATCCTTGCCAGGTCTTCAACTTTTTGAGTTTGGGTGGCAGAAAAGATCATAGTCTGTCTATGTATTGGCAAAAGTTTAATAATTTGCTTTAATTCCTCTTCAAACCCAACATCCAAGATACGATCAGCTTCATCAATAACCAGACACTGCAGGTTTTTATACATAAACCCTGGGGTATTCTGCATACGGTCCAGCAGACGGCCTGGTGTGGCCACAGTGATGTTGATCCCATTAGCAAGTTTCTGTGCTTCAGCAGATCTGTTATCCCACCCATTATCAACCCATAGATATGCATGTCCTGAGTCATTAGCTCCTTAAGAACCACCAAAAATTTGCATGGTTAGTTCTCTAACAGGTGAGAGAATAAGGACTCCCATTCCATTCCTGGGCATGAACTTTAACTTAACCATGAGTTCAACTGCAGGGATGAGAAAATCCAGGGTTTCACCACTTCCTGATTTGCAGCTGCTAGACGATCCCTGCTTTCCAGAAGTGGTCTTATACTTTTATGATGAATTTCAGTCATATTTGTAAAACCCATTTCTTTTATTGCCTTCAGAGTGTTTTCATTGACAAGATTATATAGTGAAGCAAGTGAAGTATATTCAAAAGCTCCTGTCAGTCCCAGGGGCAGGCTGGGCACCTCACTGTCACCTTCATCATTATCTGGCTTCTCCACATTATTTTCTGTTTCTTTAGGAGTCTCGGCACTTTCTTCTTGAGATTCCTTTTTTTTTGTATCAGGCCCAGCATCATTCATCATTTTTCTTTTTTTCTTCTTCTTTTTTGATTCTGGATTGGGAGACTGCATTGCGGCTTCTCCGTTGGTTAATACAGTGGATTTCTGGGGAGATTTTTTAACTTTTATATTTTACACTGCTTCTTGAGACACATCTCCACTTTGAGCTTCTGATAAGCCCACACTCACAGAATGTCTTGATTTTTTAACCTTTCCATCTCCCATTGTTTCTTCAGACACATCTCCATTTTGAGTTTCTGATAGGGTCAGATTTGAGGCCCCCTGCAACTGTAGGTTCCGCTGCTGCAATTTGAGGTTCTGCTTGTAGATCTTCTTGCACAGGAGTTTCATCAGCAGGTGAGACATGCTGTCCAAGAAGTGCCTAGACCAGGGCGCCACACAGTACAGCTACTGAATTCTCTGGGCTGATGTTACTTCCCTTCCGGCCGCACATGTGCTGCTCAGCCAACCGGAAATGCCTGTAGTAGATCTTTCTCACTATGTGGATTCAAACATGTCATGAGCCCATAATGTTTTTTAAACACAACTTATAATCAATGTCATCACACCTTTAACTTATTCTAGGCATGTTAAATTCTATTTATCCCCATATAATGTTATCATTAATAGAATAACAGATTTCAGAACAAAATCTAAATCGTTAAATAAAATAGAGATTAGGTAATATACAGGCTCTAGTATATTTTACACATAATATACCATCAAAATTTAAATAAAAACTTGAGTTTGATAAATGACATTATCCTTGCAGGGGAAGATAAAATATTTTCCTTCACACATTGCTAGGTTCATTGTGGCAGTCTTGATAACAAATGACAGATTAATAAAAGTATACACCTGTATTTAATAAGCTTTACGTGACACAGGAGGCTTCATAAGGAAATGAAGACTCAAAGAAATGGATAAACCAGTGTATTTTTTAAGCCAATGTATTGTTTTGTGGTAGGTTTCATGAAGAAATCGACAATTGTGGAGCAGCATAATTGGGTAAAAAAGTATGATTAAAATGGCAATAAACTGGGGGGAACTTAGCAAGACTTGTTTATTCAGATTTGTCTCTGTGACTCGTGTCTTTGGAGGTAAGAATGTTTCTTTCCTCCAGGCATAGGGAGGGTATCTCTTCAATAAGTGTCTTGTGACCTGCTTCTGGAGAAATTCAGAAAATCCTTTTTAGGTTTTATCACTTGCTTCAGGAAAGAATGGCTCGGGGAAGGTAAAAATGACTTTTTGTCTTCTGATGTGTTTTCAAATGCCAAGGTGCCATATTTTGGGGTAGACTCTCCTGAAACCCATCATCTTTAAGAAGCAGCGCTATCTCTGTTGATTTTTCTCTATGGAAGGCATTAAGAACCCTACTGTTTTATCTCCTTCATTAATTCATTCAATTCTAATTGAAGATCTACATCATACAAGGTACTATGCCAAGTGCTTAAAAAAAAAAAAATGCCAGGAGGAACTCCAAATGTTTTGGTGAACCAATGCTGAATCATACTCTGACACATAGTAGGTATTCAATAAATATTAGTTAAATAAGTACAATTTCAATATTTTCTCTATCTAATCTTACCTTTTACAGATCAATTTAACCTTCCCACCTATTTGCCTTCCCAGATAGCCCAGGAAAGACCAAAGGAAAGCAGATGTACTGTCATACTGTGTATGGCTTACCTATATTGACCCATGCACAAGATGAATCACAAGATATTGATATTTATAAATGTAGAGGATTTTGTATTCTTTCAACGTAAGTTTTGGTTTAAAATTAATCAGGCATACCAATTAACAGAGCTAAATCTACCTATAGAATATTTTCAGTTGATCTAGTGGCCATGACATTCAGTATTCTTTTTTATTCCTATCAAATTTGTTCACATTTAAAAAAATCAATGTCTACTTTGTGTGGGTACATATTAGTATATATTTATATGGGACATGAGATGTTTTGATATAGGCATTCAATGTGTAATAATCACATCATAGAATATATTCATCCCCTCAAGCATTTATCCTTTTTGTTACAAACAATCTATCTCTTTTAGTTATTTTAAAATGTCTAATTAAATTATTATTGACTATAGTCACTCTGTTGTGCTATGAAATACTAGGTCTTACTCATCTTCATAACTTTTTTGTATCCATCATATGCTTTTAGTTATTTTAAAATGCACAATTGAATTATTACTCAGTAGGGTCACTCTGTTGTGCTATGAAATAATAGGTCTTATTCATTCTCTCTAACTATTTTTTGGTATCAATTATACTCTTTTAGTTATTTAAAAATGTGCAATTAAATTATTATTGACTGTAGTCTATCTGTTGTGCTATGAAATACTAGCTCTTAGTCTTTCTGTTTTTTTTTTTTGTATCCAATAACCATTTCCACTTCTCCCCGACTTTTTCCCACTATGCCTCCCAGCCTTTGGTAACCATCCTTCTACTCTCTATCTCCATAAGTTTAATTGTTCTGATTTTTAGTTTCCACAAATAAGTGAGAACATGCAAAGTTTGTCTTTCTGTGCTTGACTTATTTTACTTAACATAATGACCTCCAGTTCCATTCATGTTGTTGCATATGACAAGATCTCATTCTTTTGTATGGCTGCATAGTACTCGCTTGTGTATATGTACCACATTTTCTTTATCCAATCGTTGGTTGATGAACACGTTTGTTGTTTCCAAATCCTGGCAATTTTGAACAGTGCTGCAGCAAACATGAGAGTACAAATATCTCTTAGATATACTGATTTTCTTTCTTTTGGGTGTATACTCAGCAGTGGCATTGCTAGATTGGATTGGATGGTATGTCTTTTTTTGTCTTCTTTGAGGAATCTCCAAACTCCCCTCCATATTGGTTGTACTCATTTATATTCTCACCAACAGTATACAAGGTTTCCCTTTTCTCCACACCCTCTCCAGCATTAGTTATTGCCCATGTTTGGATAAAAGGCATTTTAACTGGGGTGAGAAGATACCTCATTGCAGCTTTGATTTGCATTTATCTGATAATCAATGATGTTGAGCATCTTTTCATATGCTCGTTTTCCATTTGTATGTCTTCTTTTGAGAAATGTCTATTCAAGTGTTTTGCCCATTTAAAAATTTTACTAGATATTTTTCCTATAAAGTCGTTTGACTTTCTTATATATTTTGGTTATTATTCTCTTGCAGACGCATAGTTTGCAAATATTTTATCCTGTTCTGTGGGTTATCTCTTCACTCAGTTGATTGTATCCTTTGCTGTGCAGAAGTATTTTAACTTAATATGATCTTATTTGTTTATTTTTGCTTTGGATGCCTGTGGTTTGTGGGGTCTTACTCAAGAAATTTTTGACCAATATCTTGGAGAGTTTTTCCAATGTTTTCTTGTGGTAGTTTCATAGTTTAAGAAGGTCTTAGATTTAAGTCTTTAGATTAACATCTTCAACTTAAGTCTTTAGTCCATTTTGATGTGATTTTTGTATGTGACAAGAGATAGAGGTCCAATTTCCTTCTTCTGCATATGGATATTAGGTTTTCCTAGCACCATTTATTGAAGAGACTGTTGTTTCTCCAATGTATGTTCTTGACACTGTTATAAAAAATGAGTTCAGTGAAAGTGTTTGGACTTATTTGTGGGTTCTCTATTCCATTCCATTAGTCTATGTGTCTGTTTTTATGCAATTTCCATGCCTTTTTAATTACTATAGCTAAATAGTATTATTTGAAGTCAAGTAAAGTGATTCCTTCAGTCTTGTTCTTTCTGCTCTAGATAGCTTTGGCTATTCCAGGACTTTTGTGGTTCCACTTAAGTTTTAGGATAGTTTTTTCTATTTCTGTGAATGTCACTGGTGTTTTGATAGGGATTGCATTGAATCTGTAGATTGCTTTGGGCAGTATGGAAATTTTAATAGTATTGATTCTTCCGATGCATGAACATGAAATATCTTTCTGCTTTGTGTGTGTGTGTGTGTGTCCTTCAATTTCTTTCATCAGTGTTTTACAGCTTTCATTGAAGAAATCTTTTATTTTGTTGATTAAGTTAATTCCTAGACATTTTATTTCATTTGCAGATATTGTAAGTGGGATTCCTTTTTTGATTTCTTTTTCAGATTATTCAGTGTTGGCATATAGAGATGCTACTAATTTTTGTACGTTGATTTTGTATTCTGACACTTTATTGAATTTGTTTATCAGTTCTAATAGTTTTTTTTTGGGTAGAGTCTTTAGATTTTTCCAAATATAAGATCCTATGTTCTGCAAAGAAGGATAATTTGATTTCTTTCTAATTTGGGTGCTCTTTATTTCTTTCTGTTGTTTGCCTGCTCAACCTAGGACTTCCAGTACTGTATTGAATAACAGTGGTGAAAGTTAGCATCCTTATTCTGTTCCACATCTTAGAGGAAGGGCTTTAGTTTTCTTTTATTCAGTATGATACTAGCTGTATGTTTTTTTAATATGGCTTTTTATTATGTTGAGGCATGCTCCTTCTATATGCAGTTTTTTTAATTTTTTAATTTTTATTTATTTATTTATTTTTTTATTATTATACTTTAGGTTTTAGGGTACATGTGCACAATGTGCAGGTTTGTTACATATGTATCCATGTGCCATGTTGTTTTGCTGCACCCATTAACTCGTCATTTAGCATTAGGTATATCTGCTAATGCAGTCCCTCCCCCTCCCCACACCCCACAACAGTCCCCCGAGTGTGATGTTCCCCTTCCTGTGTCCATGTGTTCTCATTGTTCAATTCCTACCTATGAGTGAGAACATGTGGTGTTTAGTTTTTTGTCCTTGTGATAGTTTACTGAGAATGACGTTTTCCAGTTTCATCCATGTCCCTACAAAGGACATGAACTTATCATTTTTTATGGCTGCATAGTATTCTATGGTGTATATGTGCCACATTTTCTTAATCCAGTCTATCGTTGTTGGACATTTGGGTTGGTTCCAACTCTTTGCTATTGTGAATAGTGCCGCAATAAACATGTGTGTGCATGTGTCTTTATAGCAGCGTGATTTATAGTCCTTTGGGTATATACCCAGTAATGGGATGGCTGGGTCAAATGGTATTTCTAGTTCTAGATCCCTGAGGAATCGCCACACTGACTTCCACAATGGTTGAACTAGTTTACAGTCCCACCAACAGTGTAAAAGTGTTCCTATTTCTCCACATCCTCTCCAGCACCTGTTGTTTCCTGACTTTTTAATGATGGCCATTCTAACTGGTGTGAGATGGTATCTCACTGTGGTTTTGATTTGCATTTCTCTGATGGCCAGTGATGATGAGCATTTTTTCATGTGTTTTTTGGCTGCATAAATGTCTTTTTTTGAGAAGTGTCTGTTCATGTCTTTGCCAACTTTTTGATGGGGTTGTTTGTTTTTTTCTTGTAAATTTGTTTGAGTTCATTGTAGATTCTGGATATTAGCCCTTTGTCAGATGAGTAGGTGGCAAAACTTTTCTCCCATTCTGTAGGTTGCCTGTTCACTCTGATGGTAGTTTGCTGTGCAGAAGCTCTTTAGTTTAATTAGATCCCGTTTGTCAATTTTGGCTTTTGTTGCCATTGCTTTTGGTGTTTTAGACATGAAGTCCTTGCCCACGCCTATGTCCTGAATGGTATTGCCTAGGTTTTCTTTAGGATTTTAATGGTTTCAGGTCTAACATTTAAGTCTTTAATCCATCTTGAATTAATTTTTGTATAAGGTGTAAGGAAGGGATCCAGTTTCAGCTTTCTACATATGGCTAGCCAGTTTTCCCAGCACCATTTATTAAATAGGGAATCCTTTCCCCATTTCTTGTTTTTGTCAGGTTTGTCAAAGATCAGATAGTTGTAGATATGCGGCATCATTTCTGAGGACTCTGTTCTGTTCCATTGATCTATGTCTCTGTTGTGGTACCAGTACCATGCTGTTTTGGTTACTGTAGCCTTGTAGTATAGTTTGAAGTCAGGTAGCGTGCTGCCTCCAGCTTTGTTCTTTCGGCTTATGATTGACTTGGCGATGCGGGCTCTTTTTTGGTTCCATATGAACTTCAAAGTAGTTTTTCCCAATTCTGTGAAGAAAGTCATTGGTAGCTTGATGGGGATGGCATTGAATCTATAAATTACCTTGGGCAGTATGGCCATTTTCACGATATTGATTCTTCCAACCCATGAGCATGGAATGTTCTTCCATTTGTTTGTATCCTCTTTTATTTCATTGAGCAGTGGTTTGTAGTTCTCCTTGAAGAGGTCCTTCACATCCCTTGTAAGTTGGATTCCTAGGTATTTTATTCTCTTTGAAGCAATTGTGAATGGGAGTTCACTCATGATTTGGCTCTCTGTTTGTCTGTATTGTTGTACAAGAATGCTTGTGAATTTTGTACATTGATTTTGTATCCTGAGACTTTGCTGAAGTTGCTAATCAGCTTAAGGAGATTTGGGGCTGAGACAATGGGGTTTTCTAGATATACAATCATGTCATCTGCAAACAGGTACAATTTGACTTCCTCTTTTCCTAATTGAATACCCTTTATTTCCTTCTCCTGCCTGATTGCTCTGGTCAGAACTTCCAGCACTATGTTGAATAGGAGTGGTGAGAGAGGGCATCCCTGTCTTGTGCCAGTTTTCAAAGGGAATGCTTCCAGTTTTTGCCCATTCAGTATGATATTGGCTGTGGGTTTGTCATAGATAGCTCTTATTATTTTGAGATACATCCCATCAATACCTAATTTATTGAGAGTTTTTAGCATGAAAGATTGTTGAATTTTGTCAAAGGCCTTTTCTGCATCTATTGAGATAATCATGTGGTTTTTGTCTTTGGCTCTGTTTATATGCTGGATTACATTTATTGATTTGTGTATGTTGAACCAGCCTTGCATCCCAGGGATGAAGCCCACTTGATCATGGTGGATAAGCTTTTTGATGTGCTGCTGGATTCTGTTTGCCAGTATTTTATTGAGGATTTTTGCATCAATGTTCATCAAGGATATTGGTCTGAAATTCTCTTTTTTGGTTATGTCTCTGTCAGGCTTTGGTATCAGGACGATGCTGGCCTCAAAAAATGTGTTAGGGTGGATTCCCTCTTTTTCTATTGATTGGAATAGTTTCAGAAGGACTGGTACCAGTTCCTCCTTGTACTTCTGGTAGAATTCAGCTGTGAATCCATCAGGTCCTGGACTCTTTTTGGTTGGTAAACTATTGATTATTGCCACAATTTCAGAGCCTGTTATTGGTCTATTAAGAGATTCAACTTCTTCCTGGTTTAGTCTTTGGAGGGCGTATTTGTTGAGGAATGTATCCATTTCTTCTAGATTTTCTAGTTTATTTGCATAGAGGTGTTTGTAGTGTTCTCTGATGGTAGATTGTATTTCTGTGGGATCGATGGTGATATCCCCTTTTTCATTTTTTTTACATCTATTTGATTCTTCTCTCTTTTCTTCTTTATTAGTCTTGCTAACTGGGTGGTGCCTCCCTGTTAGGCTGTTCAGGGGTGAGGGAGCCACTTTAGGAGGCAGTCTGTCCATTCTCAGATCTCCAGCTGCGTGCTGGGAGAACCACTACTCTCTTCAAAGCTGTCAGTCAGACAGGGGCATTTAAGTCTGTGGAGGTTCCTGCTGACTTTTTGTTTGTCTGTGCCCTGCCCCCAGAGGTGGAGACTACAGAGGCAGGCAGGCAGGCCTCCTTGAGCTGTGGTGGGCTCCACGCAGTTCGAGCTTCCTGGCTGCTTTGTTTACCTAAGCAAGCCTGGGCAATGGCAAGTGCCCCTGCCCCAGCCTTGCTGCCACCTTGCAGCTTTATCTCAGACTGCTGTGCTAGCAATCAGCGAGACTTCGTGGGCATAGGACCCTCTGAGCCAGGTGCGGGACACAATCTCCTAGTGTGCCGTTTTCCAGGCCCGTTGGAAAAGCACAGTATTAGGGTGGGACTGACACGATATTCCAGGTGTCGTCTGTTACCCCTTTCTTTGAATAGGAAAGGGAACTCCCTGACCCCTAGTGCTTCCCGAGTGAGGCAATGCCTCGCCCTGCTTTGGCTCGTGCACAGTGTGCTTCACCGACTGTCCTGCACCCACTGTTTGGCACTCCCTAGTGAGATGAAACTGGTACCTCAAACAAATGCAGAAATCACCCATCTTCTGTGTTGCTCAGGCTGGGAGCTGGAGACCGGAGCTCTTCCTATTCAGCCATCTTGGCTCCACCACCCCTATATGCAGTTTTTTGAGAGTTTTTATCATGAAAGGATGTCAAATTTTATCAAATGATTTTTAGCATCAATTGATATGATCATATAGTTTTTGTCCTTCATTCTGTTGATATGATGTACCACATTTATTGATTCATGTAAATTGAACCAGCCTTGCATTTCTGGGATAAGTCCCCTTGGTCATGATAAATTATCTTTTTAATGAATTGTTTAATTCAGTTTGCCAGTATTTTGCTGAGAAGTTTTGCTTCAATACTCATGAGAGATATTGGCCTATAGTTTTCTTTTCTTGATATGGTCTGGTTTTGGTGTCAGGGTAATACTGGGCTTGTAGAATGCATTTGGAAGTATCCCCTCCTTCTATACTTTTTGGAAAACTTTGAGTAGAGTTGATATTATTTCTTCTGTAAATGTTTGGTAGAATTCAGCATTGAAGCTATCAGGACCTGGGCTTTTCTTAGCTGGGGACCTTTTTTTTCTTTATTTATTCTAAAAAACCAAAAAACAAAAAATGAAATACATGTGCAGAAACTGCAGATTTTTTACATAGGTATATGTGTGCCAGAGTGGTTTGCTGTACCTATTGACCCATCCTCTAAGTTCCCTCCCTTCACACCCCACATCCCAACAGGCTCCTGTGTGTGCTGCTCCCCTCTCTGTGTCCATGTGTTTGCAATGTTCAACTCCACTTATGAGTGAGAATATGTGGTGTTTGGTTTTTTGTTCCTGTGTTAGTTTAGTCACGATGATAGCTTCCAGCTTCACCCATGTCCCTGCAAAGAACGTGATCTCATTCTTCTTTATGGCTGCATAGTATTCCATGCTGTATATGTACCACATTTTCTTTATCCATTCTATCGTTGATGGGCATTTGGGTTAGTTCCATGTCTTTGCTATTGTAAATAGTGCTTCAATAAACATACCTGTGCGTGTGTCTTTATAGTAGAATGATTTATATGCCTTTTATTATATAAATCATTCCTGTAGTAGAATGATTTATATGGTAGAATGATTTATAATCCCAGAAATGGGATTGCTGGATCCAGTGGTATTTCTGATTTTACATCCTTGAGGAATCGCCATACTGTCTTTCACAATGTTGAACTCATTTACATTCCCACCAACAGTATAAAAGCATTCCTTTTTCTCCACAGCCTCGCCAACATCTATTATTTCCTCTCCTGACTTTTTAATGATCGCCATTCTAACTGGTGTATCTTATTGTGGTTTAGATTTGCATTTCTCTGGTGATCAGTGATATTAAGCTTTTTTTTTTTTTTATGTTTGTTGGCCATGTAAATGTCTTCTTTTGAGAAGTGTCTGTTCATATCATTTGCCCAGTTTTTGATGGGGTTGTTTGTTTTATCTTGTAAATATTTTTAAGTTCCTTGTAAATTCTGGATATTAGGCCTTTATCAGAAGGCTAGATTGCAAAAATTTTCTCCCATTCTGTAGGTTTCCTATTCACTGTGAGGATAGTTTCTTTTGCTGTGCAGAAGCTCTTTAGTTTAATTAGATCCCATTTGTCAATTTTGGCTTTTGTTGCAATTGCTTTTGGTGTTTTTGTCATGAAGTCTTTGCCCATGCCCATGTCCTGAATAATATTTCCTAGGTTTTCTTCTAGAGTTTATATGGTTTTGAGTAGTACATGTAAGTATTTAATCCATCTTGAGTTAATTTTTGTGTAAGGTGTAAGGAAGGTGTCCAGTTTCATTTTTCTGCCTATGGCTAGCCAGTTTCCCCAGCACCATTTACTGAATAGCAAATCCTTTCCCCATTACTTGTTCCTGTCAATTTCATTGAAGATCAGATGGTTATAGATATGTGGTGTTGTTTCTGACCTCTCTGTTCTGTTTCATTGGTCTATATGTCTGTTTTGTACCAGTACAATGCTGTTTTGGTTACTGTAACCCTGTAGTATAGTTTGATGTCAGGTGGTGTGATGCCTCCAGCTTTGATCTTTTTGTTTAGGATTGTCCTAGCTATATACAGGGTCTTCTTTGATTTCATATGAAATTTAAAATAGTTTTTTCTAATTCAGTGAAGACTGTCAATGGTAGTTTGATAGGAATAGCATTGAATCTATAAATTACTTTGGGCACTATGGCCATTTTCATGATATTGAGTCTTCCTGTCCATGAGGATGGAATGTTTTGCCATTTGTTTGTGTCCTCTCTTATTTCCTTAAGCAGTGGTTTGTAGTTCTTCTTGAAGAGGTCTTGCACATCCCTTGTTAGCTGTATTCCTAGGTATTTTATTTTCTTTGTAGCTATTGTGAATGGGAGTTCACTCATGATTTGGATCTCTGTTTGTCTATTATTGGTGTATAAGAATGCTTGTGATTTTTGCACATTGATTTTGTATTCTGAGACTTTGCTGAAGTTCCTTATCAGCTTAAGGAGATTTTGGGCTGAGATGATGGGGCTTTCTAAATACACAATTATGTCATCTGCAAGCAGAGACAACTTGACTTCCTCTCTTCCAATTTGAATACCCTTTATTTCTTTCTCTCACGTGATTTCCCTGGCCAGAACTTCCAATATTATGTTGAATAGTAATGGGGAGAGAGAGCATACTTGTACCTGTTTTCAAAGGGAATGCTTCTAGCTTTTGCCCATTCAATATGATATTGGCTGTGGGTTTGTCATAAATAGCTCTTATTATTTTGAGATATGTTCAATCAATACCTAATTTATTGAGACTTTTTAACATGAAGGGATGCTGAATTCTATCAAAACCCTTTTCTGCATCTATTGAGATAATCATGTGGTTTTTGTCATTGGTTATGCTTATGTGATGGATTATAGTTATTGATTTGCATATGTTGAACTAGTCTTGCATCCCAGAGATGAAACCAACTTGATCATGGTGGATGTTTTTTGATGTGCTGCTGGATTTAGTTTGGCAGTATTTTATTGAGGATTTTTGCATCATGTCCATCAGGAATATTGGCCTGAAATTTTCTTTTTTTTGTTGTGTCTCTTCCTGGTATTGGTATCAGGATGATGCTGGCCTTATAAAATGAGTTAGGGAGGAGTCCTCCTTTTTCTATTGTTTGAAATAGTTTCAGAAGAAATGGTACCAGCTCCTCTTTATATTTCTGGTAGAATTCAGCTGTGAATCCATCTGGTCCTGGGCTTTTTGTGTTTGGTAGGCTATTAATTACTGTCTCAATTTCAGAACGGGTTATTGGTCTAATCACGGATTCAACTTCTTCCTGGTTTAGTCTTAGTAGGGTTTATGCATCTAGGAATTTATCCATTTCTTCTAGATTTTCTAGTTTATTTGCATAGAGGTGTTTATAGTATTCTCTGATGGTAGTTTATATTTCTTTGGGGTCAGTGGTGATATCCTCTTTATCATTTTTTATTGTGTTTATTTGATTATTCTGTCTCTTCTTTTTTATTAGTGTAGCTAGCAGTCTATCTGTTTTATTATTATTATTTTTAAAAAAAACAGCTCATGGATTCATTGATTTTTTTGGAGAGTTTTTCGTATCTCTATCTCCTTCAGTTCTTTTCTAATAGTAGTTATTTATTGTCTTCTGCTAGCTTTTGGATTAGTTTGCTCTTGTCTCTCTAGCTCTTTAATTGTGATATCAGGGTGTGATTTGAGATCTTTGTAGCTTTCTGATATGGCATTTAGTACTATAAATTTCCCTCTTAACACTGTTTTGCTGTGTCTCAGAGATTCTGGTATGTTGTTTCTGTGTTCTCATTGGTTTCAAAGAACTTCTTGATTTCTGCCTTAATTTCATTATTTTCCCAGGAGTCATTCAGGAGGAAGTTGTTCAATTTCCATGAATTTGTGTAGTTTTGATTGAACTTCTTAATCCTGAGTTCTAATTTGATTACACTGTGTTTGAGAAACTGTTTGTTATGATTTCCATTCTTTTGCATTTGCTGAGCAGTGTTTTACTTCCAATGATATGGTTGATTTTAGAATAAGTGTCATATGGCACTGAGAAGAATGGTATATTCTGTTGATTGAGGGTAGAGAATTCTGTAGACCTCTAATAGGTCCACTTGATCCAGAGATGAGTTCAAGTCCTGCATATCCTTTTAAATTTTCTGTCTCATTGATCTAATACTGACAATGGGGTGTTAAAGTCTCCTATTATTATTGTGTGGGAGTCTAAGTTTCTTTGTAGGTCTCTAAGAACTTGCTTTATGAATCTGGGTGCCCCTGTATTGGGTGCATATATATTCAGAACAGTTATCTCTTCTCATTGAATTGATCTCTTTACCATTGTGTAGTGCTCTTTTTTTTTTTTTTTGAACTTTGTTTGTTTAAAGTCTGTTTTGTCAGAGATTATGATGGCAACCCCTGCCTTTTTTTGCTTTCCATTTGCTTGGTAAATTTTTCTCCATCCCTCTATTTTGAGCTGTGTGTGTCTTTGCACATAAATAGGTCTCCTGAATACAGCCGACCAATGGGTCTTGACTCTTTATCCAATATACCAGTCTGTGTTTTAATTGGAGCATTTAGCCCATTTACATTTAAGGTTAATATTGTTATGTCTGAGTTTGATCTGGTCATCATGATGCTATTTGGTTATTTTGCACACTAGTTGATGCAGTTTCTTTGTAGTGTCATTGGTCTTTATATTTTGGTGTGTTTTTGCAGTGGCTGGTACTGGTTTTTCCTTTCCATATTTAGTGCTTCTTTCATGAGCTCTTGAAGGGCAGGCCTGGTGGTAAGGAAATCCCTCAGGATTTGCCTGTCTGGAAATATTTTATTTCTCCTTCACTTATGAAGCTTAGTTTGCCTGGATATTTTGCTGGAAATTCTGGGTCGAAAATTCTTTTATTTAAGAATGTTGAATATTGGCCCTTAATCTTTTCTGGCTGGTAGGGTTTCTGCTGAGAGGTACACTGTTAGTCTGATGGGCTTCCCTTTGTATGTGACCTGGCTTTTCTCTCTAGCTGACCTTAACAGTTTTTCCTTCATTTTGACCTTGGAGAATCTAACAATTTTGTGTTTTGGGGTTGATCTTCTCATGGAGTATCTTAATAGTGTTTTCTGTATTTCCCGAATTTGCATGTTGGCCTGTCTTACTAGGTTGAGGAAGTTCTCCTGGATAATATCCTGAAGTTTTCAACTTGTTTCCATTCTCTCCATCTCCTTCAGGTACTCCAATCAATGATAGGTTTGGTTTTTTTAAGAAGTCCTATATTTCTTGGAGGCTTTGTTCATTCCTTTTCATTCTTTTTTCTCTATTCTTGTCTTCATGTCTTATTTCAGTAAGGTGGTCTTCAAACTCTGATTCCTTTCTTCCACTTGGTCAGTTTTGGTTTTGATACTTGTGTATGCTTCACGAAGTTCTCATGCTGTGTATTTTAGCTCCATCAGGTCATTTATCTTTCTCTCTAAACTGGTTATTCTATTTAGCAATTCCTGTAACCTTTTATCAAGGTTCTTAACTTCTTTGCATTGGGTTAGAACATGCTCCTTTAGCTCATCATAGTTTTTCATTACCCATCTTCTGAAGCCTACTTCTGTGAATTCGTCCATCTGATCCTCTGCCCTCTTCTGCGCCCTTGATGGAGAGACATTGTGATCATTTGGAGGAGAAGAGGCACTCTGGCCTTTGGGTTTTCAGCATTTTTTTCATTGATTCTTTCTCATCTTCATGAGTTTGTCTAGTTTCAGTCTTTGAGGCTGCTGACCCCTGGCTAGAGTTTCTGTGGGGACCGTTTTTGTTGTTGTTGATGCTTTTGTTGTTGCTTTTTGTTTGTTTTTGTTTCAACAGTCAGGTCCCTCTTCTGTAGGGCTGCTGCAGTTTGCTGAGGGTTAACTTCAAACTCTATTCATCTGATTTGCTCCTGTGCCTAGAGATGCCACTCAAGGAGGCTGGACAGTAGCAAAGATGGGTGCTTGCTCCTCCTTCTGGGACCTCTGACCTTGAGGACAACCAACCTGATGCCAGTAGGATTGCTCCTGTATAGGGTGTCTGACAACCCCTGTTGGAGGTTCTCACCCATTTGGGTGGCATGGGGAGCAGGACCCATTTAATGAAGCACTTTGTCCCTTGGTGGAGAGGGTGTGTTTTGCTGGGGGGAATCCCACTCATCTGGGCTGCCTGGATTCCTCAGAACTACCAGGAGGAAAGGCTAAGTCTGCTGGTCCACAGAGACTGTGATCATCCCTCCCTCTAGGGGCTCAAGCCAAGGGAGATTTAAATTCTGTCCCTGAGCCTCTGGCTGGAGTTATTGGAGATCCTAAAGGGAATCTCCATCCACTGAGGAAGGATGGGTCAGAATTATAACTGAAGAGGCACTCTGGCCACAGACTGCCACAGCTGGTGTGTTGGCTGTGGGGGCAAGTCTTGGGACAAAGCCATCCAGTCTCTCTGGCTCCAGAAGGGGAAAAGTGCAGCCTGGAGCTATAGATATGGGTGCCACCCTTCCCTGGCTCAAGGAGCTTAGCGTGTTAGGCAGTAGCATGTTCGTGTGTTACTCCCAGTGCTAGCTGCTGCCCCTCCCTCAAGGAGCACAAATGGCTTAGAGAGCAGGCAGCCACAGTCAGTGGCTTGGTTGTGGTCATCCCTCCCCCTGGGAGTTTGGTAGGCTTAAGCAGATTTCAGCTGAGAGGCTGTAAGAATCTACATGTTCCAGGGTTGGGATGCTAGGTCCTGGTGGCATGGGTACGCGAGTGGGATCTTCCGATCCCTGGGTTACACAGTTCTGTGGAAAAAGCCACAGTTTCCCCGGCTAGGTAGCATGCTCACTCACCACCTCCCTTGGCTGGGGGTGGGGGGTCGTCTTCCCCATGTGGTTCTCAGGTGGGCTGCTGCATCACACTGCTCTTCCTTCTCTCCATGGGTCATGCCAGCCTTCTATTCAATTTTGATGAGAAAACCTGGATACCTTGGTTGCTGGTGAAGGATTCACATACTTATTATGGCTTTTCTCAAGGAGAGCTGTCAAACAGGACTTCTTCTTGTGGGCCACCTTGGCCCTGTCCCTGGGAGACATTTTATTACCGTGTTGATCTTGTTACTTGTTATTGGTCTGTTCAGGTTTTGGATTCTTCATGGTTCAACCTTTATAGGTTATATGTGTCTAGGAATTTATCTAGTTCCTCTAGATTTTCTAATTTGTAAATTAGTTCATACAGTTGCCATGCAGTTGCTCACAGTAGCTACTAAAGACCTTTTGAATTTCTGTGGCATCAGTTTTAATGTCTCCTTTTGCATCTTTTATTTTATTTTTTTTCTTAGTCTGGCTAAAGGTTTGTCAGTTTTGTTTATCTTTAAAAAAAAAAAACTTCTTTTGTTGGTCTTTTAAATTGTTTTCTTTCTTTCAAAGTCATTGAGTTTTGCTCCGATCTTTGTTTTCTTCTATTAATTTTGGGTTTCGTTGGCTCTTACTTTTCTAGTCCTTTAAGATGTATCACTACATATTTATGTATAGTTTTTCTTTTTTGATGTAGCCACTTATAGCTATAAACTTCCCTGTTAGCACTGGTTTTGCTGTATCCCATAGGTTTTTGTATGTTACGTTTCTGTTATAATTTGTTTCAAGAAATTTTTTCAATTTCCTTCTTAATTTCTTCATTGACCCACTGGTCACTTAGGAGCATATTGTTTAATTTCCATGTGTTTGCATAGTTTGCAAAATTCCTCTTGTTATTGATTTGTAGTTTTATTCCATTGTGGTCAGGAAAGATGCTTGATATTATTTGAATTGCTTTGAATGTTTTAAGACTTGTTTTGTGACCTAATATGTGATCTATCCTTGAGAATGATCTATGTGCAAAGGAAAAGAATATGTATTCTGTAACCATTGTCTTAAACGTTCTGTAAATACCTATTAGAGCCATTCGTTCTATAATGCAGATGGAATTCGATGTTTCCTTGTTGATTTTTGGTCTGAAAGATCTTCCCAGTGCTGAAAGGGAGGTGTTGAAGTCTCTAGCTATTATTAGTTTAGGTCGATATCTCTCTTTAGCTCTAATAATATTTGCTTTATATATCTGAGTGCTCCAACGTTAGGTGTATGTATGTTTACAATTGTTATATCCTCTTGCTGAATTGACCTCTTTATCATTATATAATGACCTTCTTTGTATCTTACATATTGTCTTGAAATCTGTTTTGTCTGATATAAGAAGAGCTACTCCTGCTCTTTTTTGGTTTCCATTGCCATGGAATACCTTTTTCCATTCCTTTATTTTCAGTCTATGTGTATCTTTATAGGTGATATGTTTTACTTGTAGGCAATAGAACATTGGTTCTTGCTTTTTCATCCATTCAGCCCCTCATGCCTTTTAATTGAAAAGTTAGTCCATTTGCATTCAATGTTGTTATTGATGAGTAAAGACTTACTCTTGCCATTTTGTTATTTTTTTTTTTTTCTGGTTGTTTTATGGTCTTTTCTTCCTTCTTGTCTTTTTTTAGTAAAACTGAATATGTTGGTATAATTTAATTTCTTGCTTTTTAATTTTTATGTATTTGTTGTATGTTTTTGATGTGAGGTTACTGTGAGGCTTGCAATTACTCTCTTATAACCCATTATTTAAAACTGATGACAACTTAACACTGATTGCATAAACAAACAAACAAGCAAAAACAAAACCAATAAAATTTCTACACTTTAACTTCATCCCCCTGCTTTTTATCTTTTTGTTGTTTCTCTTTATGTGTTATTCTACTGTCTTTGTCTTCATCATAAAAAGTTGTTGTAGTTATTATTTTTGATTGGCTCATTGTTTACCCTTTCTCCTTAAAATAAATGTAGTTCACACAACACACATACAGTGATATAATATTGTGTGTGTTTCTGTGTGCCATTACCAGTGAGTTTTATACCTTCGGATGATTTCTTATTTCCGATTAATGTAATTTTCTTTCAGATTAAAGAACTCCCTTTAGCATTTCTTGTATGACAGGTCCAGTGTTGATAAAATTCCTCAGCTTTTGTTTGTCTTTCTCCCTCATGCTTGAAGGATATTTTCACCAGATATACTATTCTAGGTCTTTGAGGAATTGTCACACTGTCTTCCACAATGATTGAACTAATTTACATTCCCACCAACAGTGTAAAAGTATACCTATTTCTCCACAGCCTTGCCAGCACCTGTTGTTTCTTGACTTTTTTATAATCGCCATTCTGACTGGCATGAGATGGTATTTCATTGTGGTTTTTATTTGCATTTCTCTAATGATCAGTGATGTTGAGCTTTTTTTTTCATATGTTTGTTGGCTGCCTAAATGTCTTCTTTTGAGAAGGGTTTGATCATGTCCTTTGCTCACTTTTTAATTAGGTTGTTTTCTTCTTATAAGTTTGTTGAAGTTCTTTGTAGATTCTGGATACTAGACCTTTGTCAGATGGATAGATTGCAAAAATTTTCTCCCATTCTGTAGGTTGTTCACTCTGATGACAGTTTCTTTTTCTGTGCACAAGATCTTTAGTTTAATTAGATCCCATATGTCAATTTTTGCATTTGTTGCAATTGCTTTTGACATTTTTCACCATGAAATTTTGCCTGTGTCTATGTCCTGAATGGTATTGCCTAGATTTTCTTCTAGGGTTTTTATAGTTTTAGGTTTTACATTTAAGTCTTTAATCCATCTTGAGTTACTTTTTGGGTAAGGTGTAAGAAAGGGGTCCGTTTTCAATTTTCTTCATATGGCCATTCTCCCAGCATCATTTGTTAAATATGGAATCTTTTCCCCATTGCTGTTTCTGTCAGGTTTGTTGAAGGTCAGATGGTTGTACGTGGGAGGTCTGATTTCTAAGTTCTCTACTCTGTTCCATTGGTCTATGTGTCTGTTTTTATACCAGTATCATGCTGTTTTAGTTACCACAGCCTTGCAGTATAGTTTAAAGTCAGATAGTGTGATGTCTCCAGCTTTGTCCTTTTTCCTTAGGATTGTCTTGGCTATACGGGCTCTCTTTTGGTTCCATATGAACTTAAAAGTAGTTTTTTCTAATTTCGTGAAGAATGTCAATGGTATTTAATGAGAATAGCATTGAATCTATAAATTACTCTGGGCAGTATGACCATTTTCATGATATTGATTCTTCTTATTCATGAGCATGGAATTTTTTTAATTTGTTTTTTGTCCTCTCTGATTTCCTTGAGCAGTGGTTTCATCCCAGAGGGGCACTGACCTGATGTCAGCAGGAACAGTCCTGTATAATGTTTTTGGTGACCCCTGTTTTGGAGTCTCACCCAGCCAGGAGGCACAGGATCAGGAACCTGCTTAACAAAGCACTCTGGCTGCCTCTTTGTGGAAAGGGTGTGCTGCACTGGGGGGAATCCCATTCATCTGGACTGCCCAGATTCCTCAGAGTCAAGAAGGGAAAAGACCAAGTTCGCTGATCCATGGAGACTGTGGCCACCCTTGCCCCCAGGGGCTCCATCCCAGGGAGATCAGCATTCTCTTTGTAAACCCCTGGCTGGGGTTGCTGAAATTCCCACAGGGAGGCTCTACCTGGTGAGGAGTGATGAGTACGGGTCTGGCCTAAAGAGACAGTCTCTCCACATCTGCCACAGCTGCTGTGCTGGATTGTGGGGAATTCCTCTTTGGTCCAAACCACCCAGTCTCCCCAGTACCAGCAGGTAAGAATGGCAGACTGGAGCTTCAGTGATAGTAGCCATCCCTCCCTCTGGGAGCTCAGTCACCTTAGGCAGCAGGCAGCTATAGTGATAGTGGCTGCCCTTCCCTCCAGGAACTCAGTAGTCTTAGGCAGTCTCCAGCTAAGCAGCCACTGAGAATCTTCACAGCTCTGTGGGCTTACAAAGGGGATCTCCTGATTTGTGGGTTGCATGGATCCACGGAAAAAGTGTGGTTTCCCAGGTGGGGCAGCACAATCACTCACTACCTCCCTTGGCTGGGAGTGGGAGCTCCCCTTGCACTGTGCAGTTCCTGGGTGTGCTGTTGCTCCACCCTGCTTTTCCTCACTCTCCATGGGTCATGCCAACTGCAAAGTCAGTCTCAGTGAGAGAACCTGGATACCTTAGTTGCTGCAGGATTCATTCACTGTTTTCATTCTTCTTGGTAGGCACCTCTGACCATAGCTGTTTCTAGTCAGCCATCTTGGCCCCTCCTTTTCCTGGATGGTCTTGATGCTTGTAGATGTTCATCAGTGTCTGGGCATCATTAAAGAGTTAGGCATTTATTGTCATTTTGCAATCTGGCCTTGCATTTTTAGGAAGGCTTTCCAGGTATTTGAAGGAACTTGGGGCATCCAATAATGCTGTGGTTCTTGGAGACTTGTAGAAATACTACCTTAGTAGTCTTGAATAAGATCTGGATGAGTTCTCTGGATTACCAGGTAGATATTCTTGTTCTTTTCCTTTACTTTCTCCCCAAAAAACAGAGTCTCTCTCTGTCTGTCTCTCTCTCTGTCTGTTCTGAGCTGCCTGGAACTAGGTGTGGGTAGACTCAAGCATTCCTGTGGCCACAACCACCAGGACTGTGCTGATTTAGACCTGAAGCCAGTACAGCACTGGATGTCATCCATGGCCTGCTGTAACCACTGCATGGCTACCATGTATGCTCACTCAAGGCCCTAGGGCTCTATGACCAGCATGTGGTGAAGCCAGCCAGATTTTAATCCCTTCCTTTAGAGTGACAAGTTCCCCCATGGCCCCTGTGGGTCCAGAGATGCTATCTGGGAGCCAGGGATTGGAGTAAAAAATGTTAGCAATTTACCTGATGTTCTATTCTACGGTGGCTAAGCTGGCATTCAAACTACAAGACAAATTCCTTCTTGCTCTTCCCTCTACTCACTGGCAAAGAAACCTCTCTCTGTGTCCACCATCACTACCAGCTCACACAGGGCTTCTGCCTGGCCACCAGTGATGTTCACTTAAAGCCCAAGGGCTCTTCCGTCAGCTTGTGGTGAACACTGCAAGGCCCAGGTCTCACTCTTTAGGGCAGTTGCCCGTACCTTTGGTGCAGGGCAGATCCAAAATTGATTTCCAAGTGCCTAGGCTTGGATTTGAGGACCTCAAGTGTCTGCTTGTTGCTTTACCTCAGTGTGGCCGATCTGGTACCTATGGTGTAAGACAAAGTCCTCTTTCCTTCTCCCTCTGCTTTTCTCAAAAAGGGAAATTTCCCCATAGCCACCATAGGTGGGAATATGCTAGGACACACCTGAAGCCGGCATGTCTCAGAGCCCAAGACCCATGCTGTATTAGCTGAGTATCATTGTTGGTTATCTGGGGCCCAGGAGTTTTTTTTTTTTTTTTTTTTTTTTAAGATGGAGTCTTGCTCTGTCACCCAGGCTGGAGTGCAGTGGCATGATCTTGGCTCACTGCAACCCCCAGCTCCTGGGTTCAAGTGATTTTTCTGCCTCAGCCTCTGGAGTAGCTGGGATTGCAGGCACGTGCCACCAAGCCCCGCTAATTTTTTTTTTTGTATTTTTAATAGAGACAGTTTTCACCATGTTTGTTAGGCTGGTCTCAAACTCCTAACCTCGTGATCCACCTGCCTCAGCCTCCTAAGTGCTGGGATTACAGGCGTGCGCCACCAAGCCCAGCCCAAGAACTCTTTAATTTTCATGCAATGAATCCCGCCAAGACTGGATCCTTCCATTCAAGGCAATACATTCTCTTTTGGCCCAGGGTGTGTCAAGAAATGAGCTAGGGCATGGAATGGGGACCTTATGACTCTGTACCATGCCGTATCCTACTGTGGCTGTGCTGGTATCCAAGATGTCAGGAGAAGTCTGTTATACTTTTCACTCCTCTCCTCAAGCAGGAGGAAGGAGTCATTTTTGTTGTTGCCAGCTGAATGGCCTGAAGTTGGAGAAGGCATGGTGCAAGCATTCCCTTAGCCACCTTGGCTGATGTCTCCCTAGGTCACACACCATTCTAATCCACTGTCTCTAAGCCCAGGCCAGCCCTAGGAGTTGCCTGATTTCCTTCAATTATATTGCTGTTATTTGTTATAAAGAATGTTATATTGCATTTAATTATTATTGTAAGGGGAGAAATGTGTCCAATTCTATCCTATTTATGGAGTTGGCTTTCCTTTTTCAAGCCTCTAAGAACACCTTATTTTCCCACTAATTCTTATAAAACTGTCCCCATTAACATCAACCCTCAGATAACATGTAAGCAAGTAGCAAAGAGCTAAAAACACCAGAGTAAATAAAATCCACCTCAAGCCAAGAAACAACAACAAAAAAGAAATTGCAGTCCTTCAGTCCTAGACTGCCTGTTAAGTTTACCTAGAACCCTAGAGCACTTTGGCCAGTGGTGGAGAGGCCTGCTGAGAAACTCAAGTTCTGACTACTTTGATGGGCAATTTTCCTCTAGCGAGGTCTCATCCAAATGCTCTCTTTGTGCAAGGGTGTTGGCTGAGCCCATCACAGCTTTGGTCTCTGCTGTGACAGGGCAGCACTGAGTTGAATGTAAAGTCTCACAGTTGCTGTACTTTCCCTCTCCCAGGCGTATAGATTTCTCCATGCTGCATGGCTGCTGCTAGGGGATGGGGGAGGAGTGGTGGAAGCACTCCCTTAGTTGTACCAGCTGGTGTCTCAGTAGATTGTGTGTCCCTCCAGTCCACTGGCTCTGAACTGATTTCAGCACTAGGACCTGCCTAGGAGTTGCAGTCCTTATGGCCTAGACTGCCTCTCAAGTTCACTTAGGGTTCCAGAGCACTTTAGCCATGTGGGTGGCAAAGGTTGCTGGACTTCAGGCTCTGACCACTGGGATGGGCAATTTCCCTCTGGCTGCGGCTTATCCAAATACTCCCTTGGTGGGCAAGTGTCAGCTGGGTACAACCCAGTTCTGTTTTCTGCTGTGACAGGGAACACTGAGTTCGATGTAAAGTTCCCCAGTTGCTGTGTTCTCCCTCTCCCAGTACACAGATTCTCTGTGCTGCATGGCCACTGTGGGGGAAGGGTATGGATGAGAAGAGTGGCATCAACTATTTAAGACCGCCTCTCTGCCGGGTGCGGTGGCTAATGCTTGTAATCCCAGCACTTTGGGAGGCCAAGGTGGGAAGATCATTTGAGGTCAGAAGTTTGAGACCAGCCTGGCCAACATGGTGAAACCCTGTCTCTACTAAAAATACAAAAAAATTAGCCGGGCATGGTGGCGCATGCCTATAATCCCAGCTACTCTGGAGGCTGAGGCAGGAGAATCACTTGAACTCGGGAGGTGGTGGTTGCAGTGAGCTGAGATGGTGCCATTGCACTCCAGCCTGAGCAACAAGAGTGAAACTCCATCTCAAAAAAAAAAAAAAAAAAAAAAAAAAGACTGTCTTTCCTACTGCCTTTCAGTGCCTCTTTCATCTATATGAAGTTAAAACCAGGCACTGTGGGCCGGGCACAGTGGCTCATGCCTGTAATCCCAGAACTTTGGGAGGCCGAGGTGGGGGAATTTCGAGGTCAGGAGATTGAGACCATCCTGGCTAACACGGTGAAACCCGTCTCTACTTAAGATACAAAAAATAGGCTGGGTGTGGTGGCGGGCACCTGTAGTCCCAGCTACCCCGGAGGCTGAGGCAGGAGAATGGCGTGAACCCGGGAGGCGGAGCTTGCAGTGAGCCGAGATCACGCCACTGCACTCCAGCCTGGGCAACAGAGCGAGCCTCTGTCTCAAAAAACAAACGAACAAACAAAAAAACAGGCATTGCGAGTGCTCACGTGATTTTTGGTTCTTGTGATGGTGCTTTTTGTGTGTAGTTAGTTGTTAAAATTGAGTGTTCTTGTGGGGCTTGGTTGGTGGGGGAACAAAGGGCGTAGGCTTCTATCCAGCCATCTTGCTCCACCTTCCTCTTGATCACATTTTAAAAGTTTCTGCTAAAATGTTAACTCCTCAGAAAAGATTTCTTTTATTATCCAGTCTACAAAAGCCTTCTTAGGTTCACTGATACATTCTAACACTTCATTACGATTTTTCTTCATAAACATTTGTAAGAAACTGACCTTATATGGACATTATAAATTTATTTGTTTGTTCATAGTCTACTTGAAATCTCTAGTATCTAGAACAGTAGCTGGTGCATAGTAAGTGCTCAATAAATTATTAATAAATTAATATTCCATAATTTAAAAAGTATTCCACAAGAATGTTAATTAGAATCAGCTTTAAAAATACCCTTTTGGTTTGGGGATCTGATCCAACATGCTTTTCTTATGGTAGAAATTAATTGAATAAAGTTTTATTTGTCTGTTTTTGATACAGAGTCTTGTTGTCACCCAGGCTGGAGTACAGTGGCATGATTATAGCTCACTGCAGCCCTGAACTCCTGGGCTCAAGCAGTCCTCCCACCTCAGCTCCTAAGTAGCTAGGATTCCAAGTGTGTGCCACCACACCCAGCTGTTTTTAATTTTTTTGTGGGGACAGAGTCTCGCTGTTTTACCCAGACTGATCTGGAACTCTTGGCCTTAAGTGATCCTCCTCCCTCAACCTCCAAACGTATTGCTATTACAGTTATGAGCCACAGCGCCTGGCCCAGTAAAATTTTTAGACATGTTTGTAAAACTTTTTTTTTGTACATTTCAATTAGGATTGCATATTCTTTAAATTGCTTGAACTCAAGAAGGCACAAACACAACACATTGTAGTTTTTTCCCCCAATCTTTTTCTTTCATCATGATCTGTTGGGTTTCCTTTCTTATCTTAGGGAGATCTCATAATTTTCTTGTAATTTTCAATAATTAAGATATGCCAGTGTAATCAGTTTAAACCTGCATTCGTCTATTTTTCCTCCCTACTTCAGCAGGTCAGGACTGGCTTCCACAAACCTGCAGGGAGTTTCAAGCTCTTCTTTCATTTCACACCTCAAAGTAGGGGCAAAGCTATTTTTAAATTTCCCTTTTCCTCTCTTTTCTATTTGTACCTTTCTGGAATTGGATTTAATAAAAAAAATGGCAAGGTCAACTCCTGTACAAACAGACTCTCCTTCCTGATTGTTGCTACCCCTCTGGATTACACTGGATAGCCAATGGAACCCTTGGCGAGCAGGCAATACAAGTGTTGGCTTTCTCTTGGAGCACAATTATTAGCTCTTCAGGGTAGTCTGTGTTCTTGTTTTATTTTTTCCTTATATTTTCAGAAGAGTTATTTAAAAACTTTAGTCACAGTAAAAATGTTTAAAACATACATGACCAGTGGTTGTTGAGTATTCTCATACTCTGCTTGATGGGCAAAAAGGGGTTTAACATTTCTCATGTCATACTGGCAATCGGCTTCAAAAGACTCATGAATATGTAGAGCCTTTGAGAAATTCTACTTCTGTAAATTTATAGGCAATCAGCTTTAAAAGACACACGAATGTTCTCACTCATAGGTGGGAAGTGAACAATGAGAACACTTGGACACAGGAAGGGGAACATCACACACCAGGGCCTGTCATGGGGTGGGGGGAGGGGGGAGGGATAGCATTAGGAAATATACCTAATGTAAATGATGAGTTAATGGGTGCAGCACACCAACGCGGCACATGTATACATATGTAACAAACCTGCACGTTGTGAACATGTACCCTAGAACTTAAAGTATAATAGTAAAAAATAAAAATAAAACACTAAAAAAAGACACATGAATGTGTACAGCATTTGAGTGAGAAATTCTACCTCTGTAAAATTATTCCCCTCCAAAATAAGTCAGAAACATATGAAAATATGTATAATATAGATATTATTACTGTTTTTAATAGCAAACATTTGTAAATGAGGTATTACGAGGTATGAGGTCATTATACCTCATTTACAAATGTTTGCTATTAAAAACACAGCAATAATATCTGTATACATACATAAATTGTACAGACTTACACAATGAAATATTATAAAGCTTTAAAAATGGTAACTGACATTTACTGAACATTTACTATGTGCTAGGCATTCTTACAACTTCTTCACATACATTGACTCATTTAATCTTTGCTACAACCATATAAGATAGATACTATTATAATAATCATTCTATATATGAGGAAATTGAGGGTCAAGGTGTTTAATGATCTTGCACAAGATCACACAATTGGTCAATAAGACTGGGGTTCAACTAAAGTAGTCCGATTCCAGAGCTTATGTTCAAATACTATGAAGTACAACTTCTCCAATATAAGTAATAAGGTAATTGTATATTTATTTGTTAACATACACATATTTCAGATATAAAGTTGAGTAATAGAAACAGTATAATATGCATTGAATGAAACAAGTTTTGAAAGATATATAGATAGATATATAGATATACCTGTTGTGCATATTTACGAAAAATTCTTGAATGTATTGGAGTTATATAGCTCAAAATATTAATCCATTGTTATTTTTTAGGTAATACATAGTAGATTTTGGGTGATTATTTTTCTTTACACACATGCAATACTTGGACTCATCTTTATAAACATCTAATGCTTGAGAAATAACACAACAGAAACCATTGAAATCCCTGCTCATCTCTATGTAAACTATGAAAAGTGTTTTCTATCTTTTCCCAGCCTAGCATGTTGCTGGTGGCTGTGTACCTCGTGATGTGGTAGGCACTGCGGCTCTATAGGAATTCAGCAGTGAGCTGGAGGAAGAGAGTCAGGCTAATAGGGAGCTGAGAGTTGCTGTACATGCACCTGGGAGCCTGCCATGGGATACATGACACTATGTTTCAAACTCAGTTGCCCCAAATAATTTTCATCAAACTTGTTTCTCAAAAAATAAAATAAGCCATAGATTCCCTGTTTCACTTTTTTTTTTTTTTTTTTGCTGGTCATAAATTGGCTCTTAGTGTGCCTATTGGTATGTTGTTTTAGGTTCAATGATAAAAAATAACAGTATTACCCAGTACTCTGTAATAAAATGTATTTTAAAATACACATTTCCCCAATAATAAATACATACAAACTTGTTTAAGTTAGATGTTCATATAATCTTGAAGTTTTTTTGGGGGGAAAGAAAGTATCAGGAAACCATAATCTTGTAATAGTATTTGAACAATTTGACAAATAGATTTCAACATGAAGATTCAAAGGTCCATGTTGTAGAGTTCTCTAGATTTCATAGCAATTTGAACAAATCTATTGTCCCAAGTCATCTTATAAGGGCAAACTTTCCATTAAGCATACTGAGACTCCTCTTCAAAATCACCCCGGTAACTACTTTGCTTCCAAAATAATGACTAATTTAAGAATAGATTGTAAAAAGACAGCATGACTATTAGTAAAGGATTTTTCATTGGTGCTTTTTCATCACTAATGACAGTCAGATTGGGCCATTACTGATTTTGGGGTTCTGACCTCCCTGCAGTTGTCTTTTCAATTGCCCACTTCTCACATAATCAAGAGGGATTACACAAACTTCTCCAACCACAGCTGTGCTTGAAAGAGTAAAGCCTCTAATTTCAAGGTATGGAGGCTTTTTAGTTGAAGAAACTGCAATTGTAAAGTTATTTTGAATTTATTTGGCACCTTGGTAGGTCTTATTGCAGTTTACCCTTTTATTTTCCCATTTTAAAAATAATAGAAACACAGACCACACAACTTATGGAGAGTTCAAGCCACAGAAGTGAAAGGAAATATCTGCATTCAGTTCTCCAAAGACCTCTTGTTCAGGAAAGTGGGAAATCTTCTAGCCTGGAGTGTGAATCATTGATGTCCACAGGGGGGGTTACAAAACAAGAGAAGGGAAAGTGTACTCAATAGGAATTGACTCAAGGATCTTTTTCATCCACCGGTGAGCAACCCACAGTTTTTTCTTCAGAGGTTTCTTTTGGCATGTTCCAGAAAGTGCTTTGAGCTTTCTCTCAGGCAATTTAACATATTGCCATTTCTGTGCCTAGTTTACAGCTTTCCATACAGAAACCTGAACAAAACTGCCAATGAACAACTGCTCAGCTTTATCAACCTTGTGGGTCTTTCCAGGATATGAGCAAACAACACTGAGGAAAGACATTTCACACCTTTCAGTTCCTAAGCCGCTATCTTTATACAAAGCCAACATATTGCGTATTCCTCAAGCTTTTGCATGAACAGTGCAAGAACTCTGGCACCACTGTTATCAGCATTTTCCCAAATCCTTGTCTAGGGAAACGGTTATCCATTATCATAGGAACAAGAGTAAATTTATTTTTGCTGTTGAAGAGGAAAAAAATCATTCAACTTAAAGGATTAACAGATATTAAAATAATATTTGTGTAAGGTTAAGCCTACAGACTGGCAAACAGTGAGCTCTTGTACATTAATAATCTGGAGATAATACCTGCTATACTTCAAAGACTTTAAAGGAAGCCTTTCAGTAGCATGTGAATTAATATGAATGATCAAGATTTAATTCAATTTTGAGCTGAATGATCAGAGGCCAGTGTTCAATCATTGCACATTTTGTAGCAATTTGAAAATCTGTAATCCAAAAACATCCTTTAAAGGAAAACTTCTACTTAAGTCGCTCAGCTTGAATGAAGAACACTTTGTATTAAATTTAACAAAATTGGTCATCCCAAATAAAGAACTGTGTCACGTTTGATGAGTTACTGGAAAATATGGGGGTTAAGTTCATGGTGTAATCATTACAGATCACACACTGCATTAAGCTTCATTTCGAAGTATTTGCCAAGCAATACTCTGGATAGTAATGCACAGAACAGACAAAAATAATCTATAAGTAACAGGATAGGAGGGGAATAAGGAGAAAGGCAGGATATCAGCTTAAGTCATCAGAAAGCAGAGCAGGAGATGAGGGCTTATATGAAGGAAGCTTATTTGGGGAGATGATCTAGGGAAGTAGGCATGTAGGACAGGGAATAATGAAACAGGGAAAAAAAGAAAGCCAATTCAAAATGGTGTATTTGTTAGTTTATCAATGCCGTGGTCAACTAGGCTTGATCCTCAGTGGATGCTCTGAGGATCATATGGACTATATCACATGATTTTCTCCTTGTTCCTTGGCTTCTTTTCTGCCAGGGACAAGAAATGGAAGATATTATTGGCAAGCTTTCTTCCCTCTTGAAAAAAGATTGTCCTATGGGATGTTAATTTCCTTATAAGCAGTTGCACATGTATAATTGCTAGTGGTCCTATATTGTAGATCCAGAGAAGCCATGGGGTGGCAAACAAAAGAAGTGTAGTACTGCTGAAGTGAGGTACTTTCAGGCTACCTCTATGCAAAGATTTTTCCTGAAGCAATGGCTGGAGTAAAAACTGACTGAGAAAATGTGAGATGGGGCACAAGAAGTGTTCACTCCTTGGCCTGCTCCTATCTGTTCATGTTCTCCATTACGTCTAATTGGTCACAGAATCTTCAGCATTATGACTAGCCAAAATCTCTATAAAAGAGTTATGACAGGAAAGTTTGTGGAAAAATGGTCTTGTGACTTTAGTTGCTAGTCATTATTTTTCTCCTCCATGATTTACTCCAGATTTCTGTCACTCACAACAAGCACTTCAATTACTTTTCCCCACTGGGTTGCTTGCTGCTTTGGTTTTAATGTTTTCCCAAAATTTCATGTGTTGGCAACTTAATCCCCAAATTCATAAGTTGATAGTGTTTGGAGGTAGGGTCTTTGGTGGTTGTTGGGATTAGATAAGGTCATCAGGGTGGGGTCCCAGTGATGGGACTGGTGACTTTATAAGCAGAGAGAACTGAGCTGGCATGCTCTTGCTCTCTTACCATGCGTTGGTTTCCATTGTGTAATGATGTGGCAAGAAGACCCCCACCAGATGACAGTGCCATGTTCTTGGATTTCCCAGCCTCCAGAATTGTAAGAAATAAATTTCATTTCTTTATAAACTACCCAGTCTCAGGTATTCTGTTATAGCAACAGGTAACAAAGATGTCTGCCTAGTGAAAAAACACAGACCTTCATCTGCAAGGCATCTGAGTCCTCATTTGTCTTCCCCTCATTAAGCCATAGTGTTATAATTTCCAAGTTGTAATTATCACTGGGTACATAAGCATCAAATACCACCTCAGTGAATCCACAGGATTCCAGAAGTACTCTTGCCCACTCTCACTGTGTTGCAGGAACTCTAATTCTTCATAGTAATTTAAATCTATCAATGTTGATAAATAGGAACTATATTCTTTTTCTATTTTTCCACTGGCACAGCTAGCAACAAATAAACAGGTGGTAGTTGTGCCTTCAAGTTGATGGAACTCTTACAATGGAATTATTCTCACTGCAAAATTCTCTTTTTGGAAATCAGGACCCCTTATCTGGCAGAGCCTAACGTTTCAGGGATGAGAAGCACACCTTGTGCAACTGGTTCATTCTGAGTGATGGTATGAGGACCTACCACACTTCTACACCTTGGTTTCTGGATTTATGTATTCTAGCTGTTGAGGATGCACTAATATATGTCAGTTGTTGATTGAATGTATATACTATATCCTGAAGAATATTCCTCAGTTCTGAAGGGTATTGTCCTCAAGCTTATACATACCTGAGCTTGTAGTAGCCCATTACATCACTGTTTCAGAGTGGCATGATCAATAGTGGGGCAGGAAGATTCTGTCACTTTCCTATTCCTGTACTCCCTGCTCCCCTGCCATAAAATGTTGTAACTTGGTCTAAGGCAATATTGTAGGTGATTCTACACAGATAAGTCAGGCATTCTGTAAGCCCTTGGATGGTGGTGCTTGTGGTGAGATTCTATACACAGGGAAGGAAAACCCATGTTTGGAATAGATGTCATTTTAATATAAATAAGACTCTGCCTTCTCCAGTATGAAAAAGCCCAAGCCAATCAACCTGGCAATCAATAGAGACCACTGCAGTTTCTCTTTATCATGTCACTCTGTTTATTTCTTTCAAGATACTTTCCACATTCTGAAATTATCTTACTTGTCCATTAATCCTAAGCAGAGTGCAAACTCCTTGAATTTACAAATGTTGTCTCTCTTATGTAATATTATATACTCAGGAGGCCTGGGATAGAGTATGAACTGCATAAATATTTCTCTTTGCATTCTGAATTGGTACTTAATCTTTGATAATTAATTCCTCAGGGTGCCACTCAGAGGAGAACTTGGATTGTTTGAATTCTTTCCACATGCCAAGCAATATACATCATTATCTATGATGTAGGTGTTGTAATTCTCCCCATTTTATGTTTGAGGAACCAGTTGACAGTGAACTTGCTTAGAGTCACACAACTATACAGCAGGGCTTCTGGATCCAAATTCAGATTTGTCTGGCTCTGAAACTACTGCATCAGGGTGCTTTACAGAATGATGGTTTGGCATCGATTCCTTGCTATTCTCTTTTGTGATGATGTATTATATTTCTGATAAATGTTCCAGACACAGCCAAAACTGAATAGATCATCTGTGCCAACAATTGTTTATTTCCTACTCTGGTGGATGGCACCACTCTCCACTCAACAGGTCCAGTCAGATAACCAGAAGTTATCTCTAACTTCTCTCTTTCTCACCTCTTCCCCAATCTTTCTTTTAATTGCTGTATCTGTTAATCGAAATATCAGGCACACTTACATTTTTGTGATGGATGTATTCCATTTAGGTTTCTGCTCTTTGCACAATTTCAATTTCTGACAGAAAATTTGAATGTTATACCATCTGTTTAAAAGCTGAATACCCACAATCCTATCAGCCACTTGCCAAGTCTTGTCAATTTTGCTTCCTAACATCTCCTAGTTCTGTTTTTTTTCTTTAGCCAACAATTCCCCGAGTTAGTTCACGTCCTTGTTGGTTTCCATCTAGCTGCTAAACCATGGTGGATATTTGCTATTTCTGTGTGTACAAAATATTTTCCTTTTTCTGCTTCTAGTACACCTACCTTCTTTTAGGTAACACTACATTTACAGGTGTTTTTGGGCTTCCCTATCACAGTACCTGATGGCCATGGAGGTGAGTACTAAGCTTGGCCAATTAGAATGCTTCATTCTTTTTTTTTTTTTTTGAGACACGGTTTCACTCTGATGCAAGCTGTAATGCAGCGATGTGATAATAGCTCAGTAGAGCCTCGACCTCCTGAACTCAAGGGATCCTCCTTCTTCAGCCTCTTTAGTAGATAGGACTATAGGCATGATTGATGTACCACCACACTCATCACCTGGCTTTTTTTTTTTTTTTTTAGAGACAGGGACTCATTATGATGCCCTGGCTGGTCTCAAACTCCTGGCCTCAAGTGATTCTCCCACCTTGGCCTCTCAAAGTGCTAGGATTATAGGTGTGAGTCATGTCCAGGTCATCTCTCTTTTTAATCCATGTTTTTCAAGCTCAAAGGACATGATTCTGAGAGTGCCAAGTTTCTCACCACATAGGGGAGCCTGACGGTGATGATATGTTTTGAGCCTATTTATCCCATCTAGCGTCTGATTTGAGCTCATTCAATTGAAAAGCATCCAGTAAATGAACTTAGTTTCTTGCCCTATCACTGGCCATGCCCACATACCTCACTCTGGCATAACTTTCTTTATGTTTTCTACCGTTAATTCATCCTCCATATTGCTTGCCAAGTGAAGAATCTAAAATGAAAATTTGCTCAAGTCACTGCTTGTTTAATTCTCCAACAATTTCCCTCAGTTTCTGGTAGTGCAATTCAGTTCAAACTCCTTGGTTTATTATATAAGATTGATGTTTCTACTTCCTTACCTGACCTCCCCACTCCCTGCTCTCTTTTCTTGCTCTGCAATCCAATTTTTCAAATGTTATCAACAGTTTTATACCTCCATACCATTTTATATGTTGCTACCATTGTCTGGAGAACCTATCTCTCTTTTTGATGTAGCTACTTGATTCTTATCTTTCAAGTATCAAGGCATCCAGGAAATGTTTCTTCAATCCAAACAATGATCATATTAATTTGTAGTTATTGTTTTACTTGTCCATTTCCCTAACAAACTCTGAACTTTAGGAAGGCATATGGAATGGCTTATTTATCTTTATGTATTCTGTGCCTATCACAATGCCCAGCATATAATAAGTGCTCTCAGTAAATGTTGCTTGAATGAATTAATGGGATTACTCCAACATGGAACCTTCTTGGATTTAGCCTTCTTATTCTCCTTGATTTGCACTAATTCCCTACAATGTATGCCAACTGTCAATCTTCTTTCTAATATCTTTGATAGCATGCCTTGATTATGAGCAGAGTCTTTGTTGAAACATATAAACCTTAACTATATTGGGGCAAATTCTTAGGCAATTTAGTTAAGATATTAACTTCCAAAAAGAGAGTTCAAAATGGAAACTGCATAAAGCAACATATAAAAACTTGTCTCCTTTTCCCCTTGAGAAAAACGTTTCTTAGTTTTTGAAAGAAAGACTTAGACAAAATATGGTCCAAAGTCTACTTATGTCATAAATTTTTCCTTCCTGAAAAAAATGATTTGACTTTGAAGTATATCAAAGTATTGTGATGATAATGGATCTTTCTGTATATAATTAAGTCAGATGTTATAGCAGACATTTATTGACATTTATTGCTGTAAAAGTTCTGATTCAGTTTTCTCACAAAGCTGATGCAAGTGATTTTTTTTTTTTTTAGACCAAGTCTTGCTTGGTCACCTAAGCTGGAATGCAGTGGCATGATCTCAGTTCACTGCAACCTCTGCCTTCTGGGCTCAAGTGATTCTCTTGCCTCAGCCTCCTGAGTAGCTGGGGTTATAGGCATGCACCACCCTGTCTGCTATTTTTGTATTTTTAGTAGAGATGTTAGTTTCACCATATTGGCCAGGGTGGTCTTGAACTCCTGACCTCAAGTGATTTGCCCGCCTCTACCTCCAAAATTGCTGGGATTACAGGCGTGAGCCACCGTGCCCAGTTCCGAGTAAAAAATGTGATGGTAAAAATAGAGACAAGAAAAAATACGAAGAAATTACTCATATTTTTGTTTTTTAGTTTTGCATGATTAACTTTATTAAAGAGATGTATTTCTTCAAGGATAACTGATTCAAATTATTTAATATTAGCTTTTTTTAAACAAACATGTAATAATCTGCCCTTGGAGACATTTGACCTCTTGACAGAAGAGATATCTAAAGTCTTTCATTAAAGAGAAGTGTCTGGAAAGTGACTCTAGTCAAGATTCTCTGTGTTCAATTTTAGCTAAATTTCAATGTGTGTTTGTGATTGAGTCTGTGTGTATGTGTGTGTGTTTGTGCGTGTATGTGTGTATGTGAGTGTATATGCATGAGTACATGTGTGCTGAGGGAAGGGAAATTTTTCCCCAAAGATGAGAACACATGTGCTCAAAATCTTCCTGTAACAATCCTTTAAATTTACTAGCTTCCTCTGGATATATTTATTTTTTCCTAGGTCTTGGTCCTATGGAACTGTTTTCTAATTTCTAACTTTCAGTGGTAAGGATCCTTTTTGTTTAGGCACAATGTTCAGTTTATCTATAATTTCTTTGCTAGGTTCCAACTGAATCCTGAGCTGCCAAAGTTTCTTACCAACATTCTCTCATATTGCCTTTTTTATATCTCTTTCCTTTTTCCTTCAATTAGCCTTAAAATTTGATTAAACTATCTTCTCAAAGTTCCAAGGTGTTTTTTTTTTTTTTTTTTTTTTTCAGAATGTCATTCTTCAGGACATGTAATCAGAACCCCTACCTTCATCTGGAATTATCTCTGCAAACCTTCACTTCCTTCTATCTCACTAATCTCTCAATCACTCATTCTCTGATACCTCCACTTACCAGTCCTTGGTTAATATCTCTACAACCTTACTTATGGTTCATTTTCTCTGTTTAAGTGCAGACTGGAGAAGGCTTTTTTATTTCTGGTTGTATTTAGCTCACAAGAATAAAATCTACCAATTTATTTTGACATTGGAAATAGCAAGCCCATAACTGACAATTTTGGAAAAGATGTTTTGAATTTGTGTTTTGTTTTATGTTATGAAAGATAGTAGCCCATCATCTGTGCCCTGTAAAAATTATCTACATTTTGTATGTAGAAAACAAAGGATAAGAAATACTTTCCTTTATCCCTTGCGAATGTATTTCCAGTGTTAACAAGGAAGCCCACACTAACATGCAGACTGGAGCCCTTCTACTCTATCTGACACTTTGTTGGCTTCTAGAACCAAAGTGTCTTCATCCAAAGAGAGTATCTATATTTCATCACATGCAATCCCCTATTTAATTAGACTAGCTCTTTAAAATTTTTTTTTCTAAATAACATTCTTCCTTTGTGTTTTGACATTATAAATCAGAACAACTGTGTTCTTAGTTCTTCCTGCTGTTCAAAGGGGCAGTAGCAAGTTGTCCTCAAGGACTAGTTAGGACAGACAAAAGCATCATCTTATATCTATCACAGCCCACACATGATCCTGAAAATTGTATTGCAAATTAACTTTTTAAACTGATAATGAAAATAAATTCAACAAACATTAAAGTTATTAAAATAATAGTTACTTTGAAATTTTATATAATATTATATGTTGGTGAGGAGTTGTTATGGAAGTTTAACATTCAAGGATTTCTCCCTGTTTTGGGAAGCGAGTACGATTAGATTCAAATTAGATTCAAGCCAAATTTAGTTAGGAATATTTTCGTAAAGGCATTGTATTTCCCTGTTCTTATGTTCTTAGAATAGGGAAGGTAGCCATTAAAATAAGAACATTATCTTCACTTTAAATAGTAACTGTAATTAATATTTATTAAGCACTCATAGTATATGAGGTCTATTATACTTCTTGCATTTAGTAACACGCACCGTTAAGAAAACTGTCCATTAAGATTATCAGGTCTAAGCTGTTAACAATGATGTGCAAAAAATTATCCTTCTTATTATTTTAGCCAGTGGGTAATTTGTCTATCTGTGATAATTTGGTTTCCAAATTCAGAAACTATGTCACTAATGGAGAAGAGTAGATAAAAGTAAATGATATTCCTTCTAGTATGAAATTTCTCTTTACAATTTCTAATGTTCATTGGGATATAAATTTCAACTGAATTTACTCTGCCCAGATGTTTTGGGTAAATTTATGCAACCAATCGAAATAATGCTCGTTGCAGGAAACAGTGTCTCTTATCTGTTCATACTACTGGCATTTCACAGATAATTTCTAACTCAGGTCTCTGGTTGCTCACAACCAGCTAAACGACATTGGGGAGTTGGAGCAATAATTTTCATAATAAAACTTTGCATGAAAGGAAAATGAAGGGCCTGATTTGGCCCCAGTGTCTCTGGTTAGTGAACCTCTGGTTTAGAGGCAAAGAATGGCAATGAGCTCACGGTGGCTTCATTGCACCAGGCAAAGCCTGGGACCTTTGGCTATCACTGCTTAGGAAAGAACATCTTCTATGGATTTCTTTCTACAACCAACTTGTTTGGGTAGATCTTAACATTCAGATGGGTTGCTTGAAAATATTTACTTTACAATTGGAAATAAAACAATTTGATTTCATGGTCCCTCTTTGGAGGTCACATTCTGATGGTGTTAGGGTTTGGTAACAGTTTCACAGTTACTTCTTCACAAAATTGTAGACTGTAGCGACCTCTCTCAGGGTAGTCCATGTGAGAAGGTGTTGGCCACAGCAGACAAAGCCATACGCCCAGGATGACCTTGCAAGTTGGTCCCTGTTCCTGCTTCCTGCAGGACCACCTTCAAAGTCACCTTTTTATTTGTCTTTTAGGTCAGTTCATATTTCCTGGGATTCTGTGTTCTGGGGCTGTTTTGTCTACCTTATCTTTACTACTTACCCTCAGCTTGACTACCATGTTGTTTTCAGAGGAAGAAAAGACCTTAGCAATCATTATTCTGAACTTCTGGAATAGTCATTTCTTATACTTTCTTATGCTTATTATTCAAATATGAGTTATATGAGGATAGTGAGAATGCATATGGCCTTCAGATTTAAAGTGAAAGCTCATTCATTATAAGTCATTGTAGATGTTATAGTATTAAAAGTGCCATTTTTGGGGGGTGGGGTGATATATGCTGCATGTACATGTTTGTCAAAGGAGCATGTGCCTTCCATGACTACTTATTCCAGTTCTAGCACATTGCCTCCTCCATACCCACTTGTCCAAATCCTGGTACTTGGTCTTTAGCTCCCCTGTGTAGGAAGATTTCTATATTGAGACAGACAAGGTTGTCCCCAGCATAAAGATTAGAGACAGAGAGCCAAGAATTTCACTGTCCCTCAAGTTTTACTCTCCTTGGATTCCTGTCTTATTTCTTAATTTTTGAACAGTGTTTATTTCTTAATTATAATGATAATGTCCTTTCACAATCACAGCAAAATAATCAAAATCAAGAAATTACAGTATTACCATGAAATCTATAGGCTATTTTAAGATTTGTTTAGTTGTTCCAATAATGTTCTTTTTGGTCTCAGGATCCAATTCAAGATCATGCATTGTAGTTAGTTGTCATGTCCTTGGCCTCTTTCAATAAGGAATAGTTTCTCAGTCTTTTATTAACTTTTAAAATCTTCACATTTTTGAAGAGCATAGATCAGTTACTTTGTAGAATGTCTCCCTATTTAGATTTGTCCTATGATTCCTCATGATTTATACATTTTTGGCAGGAATGCCCCAGAAGTGATGCCATGCTGTCCTCAGTGAATCACATCACATATGTCAACTCTCCCATTAATGGTGCTGTTAACTCTGATTAACTTGGTGAAGATGAGGTTTATGAAGGCTCTCCAGTGAAAATTTAATTAACAAGTATGTTGTACTTATGAATTCATAAGAATATTTTGAGGAGATGCATTGAGACTATGTAATATTGTATTCCTCATTACAATTTCACCAATCAGTTTTAGCACCAAGGATGATTCTTGTCTGAATCAATTACTACTATTGTGGTTCCCAAATTGTAGTTTTCTAATCTGATTATACCTTGGCAATCTACTGTTTTTTTTCTTTACAAATATTGTTTATTTTAATGAAGCTGGTACAACGTCTCCATTTAAAACTCATATCCCAAGCCAAAAAGTACAAATAAAATTAAAAAGAGCAGTGTTCTGTTGTATTCATTTCTTTTTTTTTAACTTTTTAAATTTTTTTTTATTATTATACTTTAGGTTTTAGGGTACATGTGCACAATGTGCAGGTTTGTCACATATGTATCCATGTGCCATGTTGTTTTGCTGCACCCATTAACTCATCATTTAGCATTAGGTGTATCTCCTAATGCTGGCCCTCCCCCCTCCCCCCACCCCACAACAGTCCCCGGAGTGTGATGTTCCCCTTCCTGCGTCCACGAGTTCTCATTGTTCAATTCCCACCTATGAGTGAGAACATGCGGTGTTTGGTTTTTTGTCCTTGCGATAGTTTACTGAGAATGATGGTTTCCAGTTTCATCCATGTCCCTACAAAGGACATGAACTCATCATTTTTTATGGCTGCATAGTATTCTATGGTGTATATGTGCCACATTTTCTTAATCCAGTCTATCATTGTTGGACATTCATTTCTGCATGTATAGCTTTATTAATTGCTAATGAAAATTAGTACTTTTCTGGGATCTTCTGACAAGACTTAAAAAAAATCTTAAAATGGCTTTTCTTCAGTGAAGCCATCTTTGGAGTAGTCATTATTCTCACCTTATCTGTCATCTTGACTTCAACCTGCTATTCCTCTTCTCTTGGTCCAGACTCTCAAATTTTAAGAGTAGCTTCAAGTTAAGGAAAGGACATTTTTCCACAGTTCATTTCTCTGAAAAACTTCCATCTCCCACTGAAAGTCACAGTCCAGGAGTGAAGCAATCACATGCTTGAACATCAGGGCCAATTGAAAAGTCATTATGAACACTTGCATTGGTCGATCTTATTTATCACCACAAGCCTGAAAATGCAATGTCCTGAAAAAGATGGCCTCTCTGTGCACACATAATTTTTAAAAAGGAGAGGGCACTATGATGGGGACTGAGGCTTGATCACCAAAAATCAGCACAATGAAAACAAACAATAATGAATAATGAGCACTAGAACTACAATTGGCAATCTGCTATAAGGTAGAGCTTTCCCTTCTTGCCAGTTTACTTATTTTTATCTGTATGATTTATGGATTTTATGCAAAGGGATATACTCCATTAATATAATTTATTTTGGATGTGCAGATCCTACGGTTTGCAAGCAGGCTGGTTGCTTGTTTTATTTGACATGTCCTGATATTCTTTGAGCAATTCCTTACTTTGTAGTACAATAAGATGGCCCATTTCCATTTCATATTTTTCCATTCCTAGCTGTAACAGTCAGCTGTTTTTTCAGAGAGTCCTAGTTTCTTTTAATGAAGTATGAGATTTAGAAACCACTTTCTGAGTGCTAGGTATGCTCATTATAATCAGTTGCATTATTGGAGGCTTTATCTATTGGAAGAGCTAAAAAATTTGTGTTTGTGTATGTATTCAAATATGCATTATCTATCTATCTATCATCTATCTATCTATCTATCTATCTATCTATCTATCTATCTATCTATCTACCATCTATCTATCTATCTATCACGAGTTCACATTCCAATTCACCACCTTAGGCCTCTTTCTCCTTTCCCCTTTTGACACTATTCTTCATTAATAAGAAACCTGGCTATTTTTATTCATAATATGTTTATGTATTTGTTTAACCTCTCTGTAGCTAACCAGCTTCCAGTTGTGTCTGCCTAAAACTGACCCACCATTAAAATGAAGGGGAAGGAAGAGGCAAGAAAAAGGAAAAGAGAATAGTTAGAAAGCTGGGTCCTGGACATGCCACATTCTCCCTCCCACCACCACTTTCCATAAAGAAGGTGGTAAAGGAGAAGGCATAACTCTTTTGTTATGGCAGTTAGCATAGTACGTTACACATAGCAGACACTCAATAACTATTAATGGAATGAATAAAGGATATTTCTGGGGCAAAAATTAATATTATCTGAGAATATGCCCTCTTTAAATATTTGAAATAAGGATTAATCTTCCAAACAAAATTATTTGGCATTAACTTATTTAAATAACAGGATGAGTTGGATAATCTGCTGAAGGCCTGGACTAAATCAGAGGTGGAGAAAACATCAGAATGCTAAACTGTTACCAGTTTGGCTATTAGTTTCTCTGCTTCCTTTTTCTTTTCTGACTACTGTTTTAATATTTGCATTTGAATTTTGGGAAATATAAAAAATTTTCAATTTCAAAAATCTTCTTCAAACCTCCTTTTGAGAAAAGCTCTCCTATTTTCATCTAATTTTTGAAGAACAGAGGGTCAAAGGTAGACAGAATCCCTAGAAACCAGAATTGGTGGGCTCTAAACCATTGGTTGAGCCACTTCTGCAATGTTAAAACAGTGACAGTTTGTATTTACATGGTACTTTCTACTAGCTAGTTGCTTTATTTTCAATTTTCTTAGAAATTTATTTCAAAGCCTACATGAAATATATAGGGTGCTTGGATTAGTTACTGAAGGATAATAATGATTTTTCTTCATAGAAAGTCTTTGGAAAAAGTATCTTTCTTTCATGTTGAGATGGACTTTCCTGTCCTGAATGCAAGGGGCTATCTTTAGAAATTGTCTTACAGATAGATAGATTTAAAAAAATTAGTTGTTAAAATGCTTTATTAATCTACAAAATTTTCAGCTGTCTTTTCCCACTTAATAGTGTCAGGCTTCAATTCCAGTGAGTATCAGAGGATTTGAGAAGTCTAGTGCAGTTGCCAGGGGCAATAGTTTTAATTTTTATGAAACAATTTATCTTCCCTGGACATGATTTATTTTAGCCATGGCCTAATTTCTTTCAAGACTTAGTCCCAAGTGTCTGTGATAATTTGCAAAGCTTGATGAGATAATCTGGAGTTTTCTACATGTCAGTGTAGGATTTACTGCTTCTGATTTTGCAGACAGAAAACTGAGAGACATAATAAAGTGAAAGATTGCACTAGAAGTCAGCAGAATAGCTAAACTAGGTCTCAGTCACTTAAGTCACTATCTGATTAGAAGATCTCTACCTTGTTAACTTCTTTTTTCAGTCTGATTTCCATCCCCAGGCGTGGGTCTCTTTATTCCATACATGAAGCTTTATTTGTTTCAAAGGCACTCCTACACAGAGGAGAAGAAACATGCAGTTAGACTGATTGGTATTCTGCCTTGGGATTGGTAAGGATGTTTGTTGAAGACTAATACTGTGAGCAGGGCTAATGATGTGGAATTCAAGATGAAGACTCAATTCTCGACCTGTTGTTTAAAATTATATAGCTACGTGTTACAAATTTGATGGTGAAAACTATTGGTCATGAGCGTTCATCTAACAGCTTTTAAAGCCAAATAATTTTGTGTGGTAATCTCTTCATTACTGACAAGAAACTCTGTGTTGCAGTCTTCCTCATCTGATTTTAATAACTTCTCCTCTAGTACTCCCCTAAGCCACCAGACATGTTGATTGATTTGTGAGTATTCAGAGTCAAAACTGATTTTAATGTTGATCCTGGTAAAATATTATCCAAAAAATAAAACTGACACTCCTCCTCACTTTCTTCTCAAACTATTTTAAATATTTTAAAGAGAAATAAAAATTATATCTATTTCTATTTTTAGAACATTATTTCTATCCCTGCTGCCCTCCATCATTGCTGATCACCCCAAACTGGAGGTTAACTTTGGGTTTCTTTGAATTCATGTTGCCTTTCTCTCTTAGCGTGCTCTGTGTGAATTGCAACAACCCAATACGAACTCCCGTCCTACTCCCAATCAGTGACTCATTTAATAAGCATAAACTAATAAAGAAATGGTCAAGTATAACATTTTGAATATCTGTTTGTAAGGAAAAAGATTGGAGATGCTGATTTGGAAACAGGTTGGGGAAAAAATATCCCTTTTCTTTATGTCCAGGAGCTCACATTGACCACTCTCCCGAAGGGGAAGAGATAAGACAACCTGAATACAACTTAAGAAAGAAGTGTATCTCTTAAAGGCCAGACATAGTGGTTCATGCCTGTAATTTCAGTGCTTTGGGAGGCAAGAGGATTACTTAAGGCCAAGAGTTTGAGACCATCCTTGACAACATAGCAAGACCCCATCTCTCCAAAAAAAAAAAGTTACCTGGGTGTTTTGGTGCACACCTGTAGTTCCAGCTACTTGGAAGGATTGCTTGAGACTAGAAGTTTGAGGTTACAGTTAGCTATGGTTATGTCACTGCACTCTAACCTGGGCAGCAGAGTGAGACCTGTCAAAAAAAGAAAGAAAGAAAGAAAGAAAGAAAGAAAGAAAGAAAGAAAGAAAAAAGAAAGAAAGAAAGAAAGAAAGAAAGAAAGAAAGAAAGAAAGAAAGAAATCTATTAAGTAAGAGAACATTCTCACTGAAAAGAGATCTTCAACTTCTACAGAGTGAGGAGATGTCTATTTGGAATCACCTGCCTGTTATCCTCACTTATTGTCTTTCAGCATTCCAAATAAATGTGGATGAACAATAATACTGTAGTCCATAGGACTCACAAAAGCATTGACTGGGTTGGGGCTTGCCCAGTAAAATCCAATTTAGCGCTCGGTTGAGTAGAGACTTGTAGCATAAAAAGCAACTTGCTAGTTTTAGGATCCATGCTAATTCTATCTGCTCTTCTCTTGATTTCACTGCTGCTGCCCTGCTGTGTTCTTGCTCCAGGCTGTGTAAAGTAACAGTTTTAGAGGAAATCATAAACATTTGACTTAATTAAAACCATTATTAACACCACTTTTCGTCTCATTTCTTCAAGTGCCAAGGTATAGATTACACTTGAACAATGGTGATGTGATAAATACATAGGGGGAAAACACAATTCTTTTATGGCTTGTAAAAAATAGAGCAACACAAGAATAAGATGCCCTATAGTAATTAAGCATTTCCAGGTAAGCGGTTTCCTTTAAAGTTGAGGTTTCCAGGGCTAGCAGCTAGGGTGATACCTTCAAGCCTTTTCACTCCAGTCAAAAAAAAAAAAAAAAAAGAGGGAAAAAAAGCAATCCTAGTTCAACCATCTGATCCTATGCTGAGATATCCAGTGCTGTTATTTAAAAGCCACAATTCTCAGGGCCTGTGTTATTTTCTGCTCCAGCTGTATAACTTTGGCTTTCATGTAGATACCCACATTAAATGCCAGAAGAACCATATTAATTCTCTTCATCTGCTACTAACCTTTATACCTTTACATTTAGTTTGAAGAATTCATAATGTTTAGCCATATGCTGTTACTAATATTGGCAATCACTGGATAAAATGAATACATTTTTGTCCACTTGTGGGTGTTTTAGTGGTTAAATATATTCCTTGTTTTTCTTTCTTTCTTTTTTTTTTTTTTTTTTTTTTTTGAGACGGAGTCTTTCTCTGTCCCCCAGGCTGGAGGGCAGTGGCGCGATCTCAGCTCACTGCAAGCTTGTTTTTCTTGGGTAACTATCTTATTCTGGTTTGCTTGTTTTTTTTTTTTTTTTTCTTTTTACTTTTTTAGGTTTTAAAACTGAAATTTCCACACTCCAAAACTCCCTTTAATTCATGGCAAACCAGGTTGGTTCATAACCCTAGTTATGAATGAGTTCCAGTTCTACTATTTGATTCTTTCCTTTGGGAAATTTTCTTTTGAGAAATACCTCAAGTATAGTTAACACTTATTGAGCGTTTTAATATATGCCTAGTACTGTTTCAGTCCTTTAAATGAATTTACTTTTTTAATCCTTTCAAATCCCAATGCAGAGGGTTGATTTATACAGTTGCACAGGTATGTGCTGTACAACTTTAGGGAGCATCAATCACAGAGATGAGGTGGCCCTGATGAAAAAGGTAGGTATGATTATTATCCCTATTTTATAGATGACAAAAGGGAAGCACAGAAATATCAAATAACTTGCCTGTGATCTAACAGCTGTAAAGTAGTAAATGGAGTTTACCCTGGCAGTCTTGTTTGAGAGCCCACAATGGGGCTATATTTAATCACAATTGCAATAGTGATCTTTATTCACATTTGCAAGCACATTTATGTATATGATGTCTTTCTGTCTTTAATTCCTCAAAGCTGTCTTAGAATTGTTGCATTTGTGGTGCCTAACCTGGTAATTTTTCTCCGACTAAATTGCTCAAATGTATCTTTCCTATTTTTTTTCTATTTCCTATAATTACTGTTGAACAGAGTGGTGCCTAAAAATATGCATATCCTTCCTAGTTCAGTATGAAAATATTATTGTCTATAGACAGCAGTGTCCAAAAGAACTTCCTGCAATGATGGAGATGTCCCAGAGTTGCACTGTCCAGCTCAGTTGCCCCTAATGATGTGTGGCCCCTGAGAACTTGCAAAGTGTCTAGTATGATTGAAAAACTGAATTTTAAATTTTTTACAATTTTAATCAACTTTAGATTAAATTTAAATACCTGCATATGGCTAGCAGATACCATATTGGACAGCACAGTCTTTAACACATTTATTGTTTAAGCATATCTTAAAATTAATTATGAAAATTATACTAATTGCTTCATAAGTTAGAAGTGCACCTGTCAACTAGCTTCTATGTAATTAGACATAAAAGGAAAAAGAGATAAAGACTTTAATGAGGGAGAATCCATAATAAGGGAAAGGATGCTTTCATTTCTATATTACTCTTACCTAATAATGTTTCTAAGAGTGCAAAGAGGATCACAAAGTAGATTACTTTGGGGATTATAAAATTCATATTTAGAAATTTTCATGGGCACTGGACATAGGGCTTAGAGTCATCAAATTGAAGATGAATGTGAAAATCATGGCTTTTAGGAAAACATTGCAAAAATTATCTCCAAAATATCAATTAGCCTTAGGTATTGTCTATCTCCTTCCACCATCTATGTTTATTCACAATTTTACATATAATGTGTGGAATGTAAATGCAGTTTGTTTTCTACTATTTTAATACATTTTTGACAAAAGATATAACTGAGGTTTGTACTAAAACATACTTGGGAAATTTCTGCAAAACAAAATCTACCCCGAGTAATAAATGTTTGTCCTTTGACTCCTTTGAATGATTGAGTGGAACAGTTGGAGATACCTAAATAGGGGTGGTTATTAAAACAAGCTAGATAGCTAATTTCTCAATTTCAGGCCTTTTCTTGGCCTTGCCTGACTATTTTTGTTGCACATCACTAATCTTGAAAAGCATACTCACAGGGAAGCCACCTTATGGAAGCAGCCCATCAGGAGCAGGTGGTCCATTATTGAGTAGCCCCTGAGCACTGCTGAGGCCTTTGCTGTCGGCCACTGCTCTCTTCAGGGCTCAGCCTCTCACTAGAGCCCGGTTGCATTTACCTTGCCAGTCAAAGCGTCCCTTTGCCTCCAGGAAAAAAAGATTTTTAAAGGCCCCTGTGCTGACTACTTCCTGAATCTCAGTTTGTAGTTGAGCCACCTGCAGTCACGGATGCCTTCTTCTCTAATTTCTCTTGTTCACTTAATAGTGATGCCATCAGGTAGGGTTGGAAGATAAAATATGGGATGGTCAGTTAAGCTTGAATTTCAGATAAACAACAAATAATATTTAAAGTTAAGTATATCCTGTATAAAATTTGAGACATACTAAAAAGTTATTTGCTGTTTATCTTAAATTCAAATTTAACTGGGCATCCTGTGTTTTGATTTGCTAAATCTGGCAATGTTACATTAGGGCCACTTTCCAAATCTTAACAGTGAGGAAAGAGCTCATACAACTCAAACTTTGTGGGAAGATATCACAAAATAGTGTGGTTTATCTTTCAGGAATACCAAGTATGCTTTTCTTGGAGTGACTAAGATTTTGATAATAGGAATAATCACTGAATTTGGGTCTTGGCTATGACAAAACAGTGTTGATGGAACTAATAACTTATTAACTGGCTCTGGCTGGGTGCCCCATGGAGCTTCATTTAATCACCACAGAACAACAATTTAAACTGCAGAAGAAGGTCAGTGACTAATTCAGGCTCTAGAATTCTTTTTTCTTTTTTTCTCCTATGGAGATGTGAAGAGCAGAACTAAACAAACTAGCTTCAGTTCTGAAAGTTGCTTGTGTTCAAGAATAAGACATGATATTATTAATAATTTGCAGGAGATTTGTTGTTATAGCTAGCTGAAGCTGCAGAAATTGAAGCAATATACTTAGAGGTATCAATACAAAAATCAGTCTCATAATGATTTACAATGCACAGTGTAGAACTGAAAAAAAGAAGAGATTGCATACATTGCTATAATAAAATTCTTATTAAATGGAGTCGATAATATAGGCACCAATGCCTTGTTCATTAAACTGCTTATGACAAAAGGGACAGAATCAGGAAAGCAACATGACTTTGCAGTCCACTTAGCAACTTCTGTCTCTATCAGAGGTAGTTCTAAACTTCAGGCAAAGCCACAACACTCAGTCCCAAACATAGTGCTTTTTATAGCTGTCTGAATTCGTTTCATCTCCCCTTTATTCTTGGATTAGTGGCTTTAAAATGGAAATGTTGGATTCATATCAGTTATTAGGCTGATGCAAGCATTGTAATTCTCTCTCTTGAATTTTTAAATGTGTTGATTGTACTCTGGGAATTTTATGGTTCTTTTTAAAAATACTGAAAGTGTTTGTTCCATTTTTTCTGATGTAATTGCTTGTACTATTAATTCCCAACTCAATTATATTTGAACTTTTGTAGAGGAATCAAAGAGACACAAAAGGCATTCTAAATGATAAACTTCCATTTCTTCTTTCAAAATGCAAATAAAACTAATTTGGAAGAAATTGGAGGGAAAGAAATTGCTTTAACGTGGAACTTAGGTTGAGTCTGGAAGTCTTGGTTTATTAAAAGAAATACTCTGGTGACCAAAACAAATGGTGGTGAGTTGGTGACACAATAATTGGCAACCTCTGGTGTCCAAGGCCATTTGCTTGAATTATTTATGTCTCAAAACTGACAGGAATTTCATAAGAGCAAATAAGGCAAGTCCAGTGGGTGTCGTTTATCTGCTGCAATCACACATCTGATTGGCGGCAGGTCTCATCTGCCAGGGCTGAAGCCTTAAAAACCCAGGGGAAGAGTTTATTTCAAGACAGTCCCACACCCATTATGGTTTGATTAGTCTTTCACCAGCTCAATTCCATTCGTCGCCAAAAGAAGGTTGACACAAAGAAGAAAATTCTTCTAATGTTGTCTGCTTTAAAATAACTCAGTAACAGGTATTGTTACTGAAACATCTCCTTAGACTTTGAAATGATCTTTTAACCCCCTTTTCTTAAAAAGTACTCTAAAAATTACCTGAAACTAACTGAACTATGATTTTTTATTTTACAGTGGTGTCATATGTGGCTATTATAGTCTGGCAGCCTCCTAGGATGGGTTTGCAGTTAAGTCTCTGGGACTCAGATGGCCCTTGATGTCTTCTCCCATCCCTCATTAACTTGATTTTCTCTCTCTGTGGTGCCTTCTGGCAAGGCTGGTAGAGATGGGATGTAGTTCCGTTGTATTTACCTTTGGAGCTGGAATAGGGAATAAGCAAAATTAAATTGCCTCAAGACAATTTATATAGTCTTCATTATGTACAGATGACTGGCTCCTTTTACTCATTTTCTTGTGAACTTTGGAGAAATGTTTATGGAATCTATGATCCTTAAAATTTATCTTATAAATTTTAAGAAATAGGTTTTTAATGCTTGAAGAGAGCAACGCACTTATAAAATATTCATTGCAGTTTGTATTTATTTATTTTTGCCTTGGGCATTACAATAAACTTTAAATGAATGACATAATACTCTTCAGATTTAAAAACACTTTATATTCCATATTTTTATATATTTTATTCATCAAAACTCTATGAAAATTAGCTGTTCGGAGTAGCATGGTCTTTGTTCACAATTAAATTGTTGAAGTTATAAACAATTTATGCCAATTGAAAGTTTTTTCCTTTGGACATCCAGTAGGTAAAATGAATTAGTGGTTGTCAGTGTCATTTATGGTAAAAAGAGGACCTTCCTCAAATAGTTGTTGAAAAATAAATACTGTCCCATTCACAAGTAAAAGTTACGAGGAAACACATTCAATTTTTGTCTAATTGGCAGGGTTTTGGGAGACTAGAGGACTTAACTATAGTTCAAGGGAGTGTTAGCTCATCCAAGGGACAATCTTTTTTTTTAAATTTATTTTTATTTTATTTTATTTTATTTTATTTTGAGAGGGAGTCACGCTCTGTCACCCAGGCTGGAGTGCAGTGGCGTGATCTTGGCTCACTGCAAGCTCTGCGAAGGGTCAATCTTAAGAAGAAAGAATAGTCAAATGGTCCCTAGAAGAGAAGCATTTAGTTTCAAAAATATTCTTCTAGGGGCAAAATAAAAGGTAATAAAATAAATAAGTAAGTAAAAGAGACCTGTTTCTCGTTGTTACTCGTTTTTCTGTTTCTTTGAATTATCTTTTCTTAAATCTGGGATACGTAGTTCCTTCTCAGGCTGAACACAAATATAAAACTTCTTATTGTTACAGACCCAGACACTGAAGGCAATTGCACTATCAGGGGGAAAGCAAAAATATTTCTTCTCCCCAGAGGGGGCTTTTTAGCCTTTATTAAGTGGGTTATCTTTTCAGTGGTGCAAAGCTTTCCTCGATCTTCTTAGATTGTGTGGCACTCATTTCTCCAGGTCGGCTGAGGAAATTGCTTCTCCTGCCACCTTGGACTACATCCACCTTAAATGTTTGTGAACTTAGTGTGAGAGCGGAAGCCTCTCCATAAATCATTTTGAGATTTGCTCAGACTTTTAAGAGTGCCTCTGGTCCAGGCACATGTGAAAAGGTTTAAGTCATGCAAATATCATGAATAAATGAGTTGTATTCATCTCTGACTCCTGTGTTTACAAAGATGGCCTGGGCAGCTGGAAAAGCAGTCAAACCTCACTCAACACTTGACATTAAGTTTAACCTCTGCCTAAGGAAATAAGCACTTAAAATCTGCTGAATCACTCGATTCTCACATGTCTTTCCATGGGAACCTTAAGACTAGGGGTTTTCTGATATACCCTTTAACCGGGTGTGCTTGCATTGAGAAAAACTCTTATTATTCTTTCACTGCTGCCCTTGAGGTTTTGGAATATAGCTCCTTCTTTTAAACATACTAAGATACTTGAAATTTTAAAGACTTCTTTTCTTAGCCATTCTTGCCTTCTAATTCATCTCCCAAGGTCCTGTGAACAGCTGATTTCTCTGTTCGGTTCAGAGATCAGCAAGAGATGACACTCGGTCACATCCAGATCAGAAAAGACAGGCAGGTGAAATGCCTGGGACCACTTCTAACTAGCTGATGACTAGTCTGAAAACATCAGTCTTCTCAAAGCTGCAGAAAATGTTTCCTCATTAAAGTATTTTTAAAGGAATATCTTTAATTGCGTTGTATCTAGTCAGTCAATGAATGAGCTTTGTCTCAGCACCTGTAGATAAAGTATTAGCGAATTAGGACCTGGGAGATTGGACATGGTCTCTGCCATCAACAAACATGCAATACCATAATAATAAACATCCAAGGGAAATAGGTATATGTGAAAAAACATAACTACTAAGCAGGCAGAACGTTTACTATTAAAAGAGAGAGTTGATGTTAGTAGGGAAAACTTCCAAGAATAGCTTTAATGCTTAAGAGTGAATATTAGTTTAAATATGACAGAAAAGGGTTATGAATATTCAATTCATCCCTCCCTGAACTACATTCAGCACAAAACTGATTAATTGCATAACTACATTACCTTTTATGTGTGTGCGATACACTGAAGAAATTAATAGTTTTCATTACGGAAAAAATATACAACTTCTCCCAAGGGGTTGCGTTACAGCCTTCCTCATTGTGTCCTGTTTGTTCTGGCAGGCTCGATAGTCTCTTTGCAGAATTTTTTTTTTTTTTTTTGGAGTGGGGAGGAGCAGTGGTCCCTCTCTTTTCCTCATATTAGATTGTAGCTCATTCAGGAAGTGTGAAATCATGGTATAGCTGAATTGTCGACAGAGGTGCTACTACACAGCATTAATGTCTGTTATCAGCATACAGTGAAGAAAGTTGGTTGAGAAAGAGTTTTCTTATTACCTTGGTGTAGAGGTGTTAATGTGCATTCTGTTAACTAAAGATAATATTAAACTCGTTACCCTTTTTTGTTTCTGTAGGGGACAAAGCATGGTTAAATGACTATTACAAGCATATAATTGAAGATTATAAGGAAGAAAAAAATTCAGATGTTCTGAAAGGATGATACATTTCTTTAATCTACTGTGAATTTTATGGATTGTAGAGTCAAGTCTTTGTACTATACTGTGTTGTGAAAGCTTACAGAGGATAAGACTAATTTAAATTTTAATTGTATATCATTTCAAGATATTAGATTAAGCTACCAATGACAACTGAGAACAACAATAATAATAAGCTTTTATTGAGCCCTGTGCTAAATTCCTTATTGGAGTCTCTTTTTCTAGTTGGATTTCACATGTCAGACAAGTTGATAAAAATGCTTTTGAAACTTTGAGAGAAGGAGTCTGAAGCTGAGACGAGCAAAAATGTTTTTTTTTGAGTAGCACATAGCCAATTCAGGTAAAATCAGTTTTGTTCATACCAGCACATAAATAAAAATAGGTCATAACATTTTCTTAGGAATATATAGAGACTTGCAAAGTACTCTGCACCAATTTCACATATTTTCCACATACAATGTTTTTTAGAAGAAAAAAATTATTGTAACTATTTACTAAATAGGAAAAGTTATGGGCTCTAAAGCAATTTTCCTAAAACCAATTTACTGAAGTTTTCCACAAGCCAATTCACTAAATTACCAATTCAATAACAAGTAATTGGAATATAATACTAAGAATATTATGCTCATAGCCGTTGAACACATATTTAAAATGTTTCTTAAAATATATTTGATAAATTAGTACATTTGATGAATTTGTCATTCTGCAAATTGATTTTTTAGTGAATTGGCTTGCTTTCAAACTGATAGATTCATTCCATTCTATGCTAAATAACACATTTAATGTACACATACTATGTGCCAGGGATTGGTTGCTTAATACTGAATGAGGTAGTCCTTGCCAGTAGAAAAATTATAGTTTGATGGAAGAGGTAGTCAAGAACACCATCACAGAACAGAGTGTCATGGTAGGAGGGTTACAGGAACACAGTGGGAGACCCTAGGGGAGAAGTAGCTTATTTCATCTGGTTATTGGCCACAGGAGGCTTCTGTTTCTTTTTTTTTTTTTTTTTGGTTGAGCTGTGTCGCCCAGTGGCTCACTCAGCTCACCGAAAGCTCCGCCTCCCGGGCCCACGCCATTCTTGGCCACAGGAGGATTCTAAGAGAAGCTGTTTTAGCTGAGATTTAGAGGCTAAAAGTGATTTATCCAGGAAGTAAGCAAGTGATCAGCATGTAGATCAAAAAATGAGAATGTACTAAGACAGTCTTTTTCAAACTGGTATCTGTCCTGCCTATCTTCCAGGGATCCTCTGAAGCACTATTCAAGGTTATGGTATAATTATTATTGTGATCCAGACTATTCCATTTATATGTACATGCATAATGATCAAAGCTAATACTTTACATAGTACTTACAATACAATGTGCCAGGTACATATTAAGTCATATATGAATTCATAGTTATAATGTCTTATAACTGTCAGAGTAATTTTATGAGTTAGATAATAGTATTATCCCCCCTTTATAGTTGAGAAAACTGAGAACTGAAACCAGGTGGCACTGAAAAGGATTCAAGTTCAGGCTATGTGTGCACTTAATCTCAATGTTGTACTGTATTCCAGGAGACTCATTGGGATTCTTGGGTTATGTAGATTTCTTTGCCCCTACCTATTTTAGACATCTTTTAAATACAATAAAGAGATCACAAATTATTGGATTTTTGGATGTTTTTAATATCCTTCCCATATCACTTCTGTGATGGGTCACTTCTCTCTGATGTACGTGTGCCTGCCTCTAAGAATCGGTCTTACCCATATTTTTGTTTCTTCTGATTACTGAGGGCCCGAGATTAATTAACTAGACTATTAGAATTATGTCTAAAATAATAGAAGTGATCATGGAAAAAGCCTAAGGTGTATCCTGTGAGTGAAGTACTGGAGTATTTGTACATGGACTTGTTAACATTCATATTGATTTTGCTGTTTTTCTTTGCAGTTGTTCTGGATAGGCAGAGTTAGCAGCTGTCCATGGTGACCACAAAGCCTAGATTTCAAGTAGTTGGTCTCATATTTAGAAAAAATTTCAGTCCATATGTTCCAATTTTGATCACAAGCTTTTGTTCCTCTACATATAAGGAACTTCCAGAGAAGCATTATTGAATTACTTGGTATCAACAAGAAAGTCAGGCCCCTGGGTTGTAAATCATACAGGTTTTTCTGAAATTACTTGTAGTCTTGAGTTTATTAATGTGAAGAACAAATTTCCAAAAGGAATGTAGGAATTGGAGAAGAAAAGCCTCATTTGGTTGGTTGTCCAGCCTTTCTTCTGACTGTGCCATGTGTAAGTTCTGGTCTGGTTTTGAATAACTCAATCAGGAAAGTTTCCTAGGTCTCACTTTCAGGAGAGTCATGGCCTAATGGTGGTCACATTCAGGAATGCCTTCCTGACTTTCAGCACAGACATCACTCATGACCCTGGTAATGCTAACCCAGGACTGCAATATATCTTCCTTTTATGGGTCTTCATATATCAGATGAAGTACCAGATAATTATGTAAAATACCTTGGATGGATCCCAGAACAAAAGTTTTCAAATAGCAAACAGATTAATCATACACTAAAGGAAGGCATAGGACCCACTTGTATGCTATTAGATAAAATGGACATCCCTGAGGAATATCTTACTCTGAAAAAAATGCCTCGAGCAAGAGAAAAATCAGCAAAAACTGAAGAGCAGTCCAAAAATTTCTCTGTTTTCTCCAAATTCTAGATGTTCTTCCTTTCCCCTCTCTAATCTTCCTTCCCCAACCCTGCAGGAGCTACGCAAGGTGCCTTGTAACAAATGCTTGCCTGCACACATATGTACTCTAAGCATTTGCTTACTCATTCATATTGCACTTTTGCACTCAGCTCTTTAATGTTGTTCCCAAAGTCCTATGTTTAAGACTTTTTTCCATGTCCAAAGCATCTGTGATCTTATATTTTATTTTTGATGCTACACAAACTGGGCTAGGAAAACTGCCCAGAAGCTGTCTTGAGTATTCTAGTGGCTTTCTAGATCTGTCAAAAGTGGACAGACACTTTTCCTTTTGGGTCTTTACATAAGATCGTTCTTTTTTTCCAAGAACACTCAAGGAGCTATAACTCCTAAAGCCTGTACAACTACAATTAATTCAAGGATATAAGCAGGTAAACAGACTTAAAACCCATGTAACAATTAGAATAAGGAAAAAATAGCCCTTCTATCTTGAACAAACATCTATGAAATGCATGGTCCTTAATGAGGTTGATTAACCACTTCCTAATTTTTTTAATCTTTAATATTTTGGGTCCCAGCTATAATGTTCAAATTTTAAAATCCAGAGCCAGATATGCTTCTGGTGGCACCCCTATCATATCTACTTACTAATGCTTTAGAGTTTAAAAAGAATATATTGAGACCACTTTGACATGCTATATCTGTGTTCTTGGTCTATTAGCTGACTGTAAGAAGACTTAGAGATGCCATGTTGTAAAATATGGAGCACTTTTTACTTCTGTTCTTGATTAACATCTGGCAGGGGGAAATTCTCGGCACTATTTTGCCTTCTTTTTTAGCAAGCAACAAGAATCTAAAACACTAGAGAAAGGTCTGCATGCATTTTCTTTGAAGGCAAAGGGGCTAGCATCTGTAAGTGACTTCTTTGTATAATTAAAAATAAAAAAAGAAAGAAGTGAGGGAAAGGGGCTTCTGTTCTTTAGATTTTCTGCAATTGACCCAGGTCACCATGTTCACCAGGATATGGGTTCTGTGAATGCAGCCTTAAGCCAAAGAACCAACTATCTGAAGTCATTTTTAACTCAATAATTCATTTTTGAAACTAAGTAGAATATTGTATGGAGGCCCAATTAATATACAGATCATCATCAAGGAAAGATGAAACCTAATCAACTTTTCATCACATACAAATGACTTATTAATAATCTTAGTCATATCAATAATAATGATAAAAATAGCAAACATTAAATATTTATAATATATGAGTCACTATAATAAGTACATTAAATATATAATCTCATATATTACTCAAAGAACTCCATGAAGTAAGTACTATTTATTCTGGTTTTATCTTGGCTTGTTCATTTATTTTTAAAAAGAAATTTTAATGGATGTAATTTAAGTGCAGTAAATTGCCCATATTCGACGAGTTGTTAGAGGGATATATTTTTGTGAAGCCACAATGATATCAATACAGAGAACAATTCCATCACCTGTAAAATTGTCCCGTGTCCCTCTGTAGTCCCTCTTTTCTGTCCCTGGCCCAAGGCAATCACTGATCTGCTGTCTGTTGCTATAGATTGGTTTGCATTTTCTATAATGTTATACAAATTTTTATAAATATAAATGGAACAATACTTTATGAGTCTGGCTTCATTCATTCAATATAATGATTTTGAGATTTATCCATACTGTTATGTCTATTAGCAATTAATTAATTATGATGAGTATGGATATACCATACTTTATGTATTCATTCATCTGTTGATGATCATTTGGGATTTTTACAGTATTTGGCTTTTGCCCAATTTTTTTCTTTTATTTTTAGTTGACATGTAATAATTATACATATTTATGGGATACAAAGTAATATTTTGATACATGTATACAATGTGTAATAAGTAAATTAGGGTAATTAGCATATCTATCACCTCAAACATTTGTCATTTCTTTGTGTTGTGAACATTCAAAATCCTCTCTTCTAGCTTTTTGAAAATATACACTAAAGTATTGTTAACTATATTCACCTTACAGTGCTACAGAACACTAGAACCTATTCCTCCCAAAGTTGTAATTTTATATCCATTTGTGTGTGTGTGTGTGTGTGTCTCTTTCTCTGTCTCTCTCTCTTCTTCCCAGTTCCCTTCAGTTTCCACATATTAGGGAGTTCATGTGGTATTTGTCTTTTTGTGCCTAGCTTATTTCACTTAACATAGTATTCTCCAGGCTCTTTGTTGCCATGAATGACAGAATTTCATTTTTATGGCTAAATAATATTCCATTGTGTATATATACCACATTTTCTTTATCCATTCATCCATTTATGAACACTTAGGTTGATTTCATATTTTGATTAATGTGAATAGCACTGCAATAAACATGGGAGTGCTGATATCTCTTTGATATACTTAATACTTTTCTTTTGAATGTATACCAAGAAGTGGGGTTGCTGGATCATATGGCAGTTTTATTTTGAGGAATCTCCTAACATATATTTAAGGAACCTCTGTATTCTTCTGCATCGTGGTTATAGTCATTTATATTCCTATCAACAGTTCGTGAGGGTTCTCTTTTCTCTGAATACTCATCAGCATCTGTTATTTTCTATCTTTTTGATAATAACCATTTTAACTGGGGTAAGATGATATCTCATTGTGATTTTTATTTTCATTTCCCTGAAGATTAATGATGTTGAGTATTTTTTCATGTATCTGTTGGCCATTTGTGTGTCTTCTTTTGAGAAATGTCTGTTCAGGTTTTTTGCCATTATAAAATTGGATTATTATTATTATTTTTGCTACTGAGTTGTATGAGTTCCTGATATATTCTAGTTATTAATTGCTTTTCAGATGGATAGTTTGTAAATATTTTATCCTATTCTGTGGGTTGTCTCTTCACTTTGTTAATTGTTTCCTTCTGCTGTGCAGAAGCTTTTTAGCTTGACGTATTCCTATTTGTCTATTTTCATTTTTGTTTCCTGGGTTTGTGAAGTTTTATTCAAAAAAGTCTTTGCTTAGTCCAGTGTCCTGAAGCATTTCCCCAATGTTTTATTCTAGTAGTTTTATAGTTTCAGGTCTTACATGTAAGTCTTTAATCTGTTTTGATTTGATTCTTGTGTATAGTGAGAGGTAGGGTTCTAGTTTCATTCTTCTGCCTATGCATATCTAGTTTTCCCAGCATCATTTATTGAAGAGACTATCCTTTACCCATTGTACATTCTTGGTGCCTTTGTTAATAATGAGTTGACTGTAAATATGTGGATTTACTTTTGGATTTTCTATTCTGTTTCATTGGTCTATGTGTTTGTGTTTATACCAATACCATGCTGTGTTGATTACTATAGCTTTGTAGTAGGTTTTGAAGTCAGGCAGTATGATGCCTCAAGCTTTGTTCTTTTTGCTCAAGATTGCATTGGCTATTTGGGGTCTTTCGTGGTTCCACATGAATTTTAGGATTGTTTTTCTCTATTTCTACTAAGAATGTCTTTGATATTTTGATAGGAATTGAACTGAATCTGTAGATTGCCTTAGGTACTACACTCATTTTAACAATATTAATTCTTCCAATCTATGAGTATGGGATTTCTTTCTTTTTCTTTTTTTTTTTGAGACAGAGTCTCACTCTGTCACCTAGGCTGGAGTGCAGTGGCACAATCTCAGCTTACTGCAACCTCCGCCTCCTGGGTTCAAGCCATTCTCCTGCCTCAGCATCCTAAGTAGCTGGGATTACAGGCACACACCACCATGCCTGGCTAATTTTTGTATTTTTAGTGGAGACGGGGTTTCAACAGGTTGGCCAGGCTAGTCTTGAACTCTTAACCTCAAGTGATTCATACAGGCATGAGCCACCATGCCTAGCCTGAGCTTGGGATTTCTTTCCATTTTTTTGTGTCCTCTTCAACTTTTTAACAGTACTTTGTAGTTTTTCTCTGCGGGGGCGGGGGGTGGGGGTAAATATCTTTCACCTACTTGGTTAAATTCATTCCTAGGTATTTTTTTCTGTAGATATTGTAAATGGCATTGCTTTCTTGATTTGTTTTTTGGCTAGTTCACTATTGGTGTATGGAAATGCTACTGATTTTTGTATGCTGATTTAGTATCCTGAAACTTCACTAAAATTATTTTTGAGTTCTAAAACTTTTTGGTGGTTCTTTAGAGTTTCTATATATAAGATTATATCATCTGCGAAGGGGGACAATTTGACTTTCTCTTTTTAAATTTCTTTCTCTTTTGTAATTGCTCTGGTTATGATTTTCAGTCCCATGATGAATAAGAGTTGTGAAAGGGGCCATCCTTTTGACACTTCTTAGAGGAAATGCTTTCTGTTTTTCCCCACTCAGTATGTTAGCTATCGGTTCATCATATATGTCTTTTATTGTGTTTAGGTATGTTCCTTCTATACCTAATTTGTTGAGAGTTTTTATCATGGAGGGATATTGAATTTTATCAATCGTTTTTCTTCTGTAGCTATTAAGATTATCCTATGGCTTTTGTCCATTCTGTTGACATGATGTATTACATTTACTGATTTGTGTATGTTAAGTGGTCCTTGTATTTCTGTGATAAATCCCACTTGATCACAATGTATTATTTTGTTTTATTTATTCATTTATTGAGACAGGCTTTCACCCTCTTGCCCAGGCTGGAGTGTGGTGACATGATCATGGCTTACTGCAGTCTCAACCTCCCGGGCTCAAGTGATTCTCTCACCTTAGCGTAGCTGAGACTACAGGCATGTGCCAACATGCCCAGCTAACTTTTAATTTTTTTGTAGAGACAAGGTGATATGGTTTGGCTGTGTCCCCACCCAAATATCATGTTGAATTCCCATGTGTTGTGGAAGTGACCTGGTGGGAGATAATTGAATCATGGGGGCAGGTCTTTCCCGTGCTGTTCTTGTGATAGGGAATAAGTTTCACTAGATCTTATGGTTATAAAAAGGGGAGCTTCCCTTCACAAGTGTGCCTCTCTCTTTGCCTGCTGCCATCACAATCATCCACCATGATTGTGAGGCTTCCCCAGCCACGTGGAACTGTAAATCCAATTAAATTTCTTTCTTTTGTAAATTGCCAGTCTTGGGTATGTCATATCAGCAGCATGAAAACAGACTAATACACAAGGTCTCCTTATGTTGCCCAGGCTAGTCTTGGACTCCTGGGCTCAAGAGATCTTCCTGCCTCTGCCTCCGGAAGTGCTGGGATTACATGAGTGAGCAACTGTGTCCAGCCTTCTGTTTTCTTTTGTATTTATTTATAGTTTTATCTTATTAATCCTTTTTTAATTTTTATTGTTGCTTTCCTTGGGTTTACTTTATTGCTTCTCTTGTAGCTTAGTCATTTATTTTTATTCTCTTTTATTATGTCACATATACACTTAAGGTTGCATATTTTCTTCTGAATTGTTCTTTGGCCATATTTTAATATGGGCTTTTAATATGCAGCATTCTTATTTGTGCTCATTTCTAATGTGATGATAATTGCAGTTTTGGTTTACATCTTCATCTCAGTTTCCTTTAAAGCAGTGCCTAATACAAAAGCGTGGTTGTGGGTCATTTATTTAGAATGGTGACCCTATATATCAAGTGTGAGGAAGATGAGGGTGAACAGGGAAGAAAGAATGCCAAGAGTATAATATATTCTCAATAAAGGCAACAGGTGCTAAATTTTATGGGGTCTTTTGAGAAGCCTTTCAATGTATGTCTTAGAACTGTCTACCTGGAGATAAAATGGCTAAACACTTATCCATTAGATCCAAGTTTTCAATTGCTCAGTGGTGTTTATATGAGTCTTAAGTCCTTCATACTTCATGGGTGAACATACCTAAGCATAGAACAGGTTCCTATGAGGATGCCATTTCATAGCATCAGAGAAGTTCCAGGGCAGGAAGAGAGAATGGGGTGTGACCCAATGTCATGGTCCCCTCAGGTGCATATGCACAAATATACCCAAAGCTTGTGTGGAACTGATTACCACAGCTGTGGCAGCATTAGGGAGAGTGCCCAGAGGATATGAGGATGTGTGAGGTGTTTGATACTATTTCCTTTTTAATTGAAGTACTACTTAAGTGAGTATTTTTAAATGTCCATGTTCATAGGTTTATTTTTGCCCTCTTTTTGCTGTTTGTTTCATATTTGCTCATTAAATTTTTTTCAGGGTAAATTCTGTATTTTCTTTTCTTTTCTTTTTCATTTTTTTTTTTTTTTTTAAGATGTTGTCTTGCTCTGTTGCCCAGGCTGGAGAGCAGTGGCACTATCTCATCTCACTGCAACCTCTTGTCTTTCAGGTTCCAGCGATTCTTGTTTTTCAGGCTTTGAGTAACTGGGATTACCCATCATGATGCCCAGCTAATTTTTGTATTTTTAGTAGAGATGGAGTTTTACCATGTTGGCCAGGCTGGTCTCGAACTCCTGACCTCAAGTAATCCGCCCACCTCAGCCTTCCAAAGGGCTAGGATTACAGGCGTGAGCCACTGAGCCTGGCCTGTATTTTCTATAGGTTATGTCTTTTCCAAACATCCAGATCACTTAACATGGGGGAGACATCTTCTTGAGGAGAAGGACCTATCTACTAGAAGCAAATATAGAACCCAAAATTATTTACCCTCAGAACTAGTAATTGCTAATAGGCAGGGTACTTCTCAAATCTAATCTAATAAACCATTATGGACAATGATACAGAGAAATGTACAAAGGACAATGGGAGGGGAGGGGAGTGAGAATATGAAACTAGACTGGGTATTTTAGGAAGCAGTCAGAAACAACATGACTTTTGATTGGGACCTTTATGAGTGGGTAAAATTTTCCTGGAATAAGATGTGTAATGAACACAGGCACAGATATTTGAATGAACTCTGTGCGTACAGAGAAGGGATGGTGGCTACTTCATTAAGGGAACCAGCTAATCTTATCTGTTCGCTGTGGGTTCCAGAATTTTTCTCATAATTTCCAGGTGAGGGTCTACCCTACCTAGTCTAATCATCTTTCCAAGACAAAATTTTACAATATGTAGTTTACGAACGGAGCAGAGGATTAATGAAAATAATTGAAGACAATGTCAAATGAGAACTAGAGCACTTTATTATATAGTCTAACTACATATCATACATATGAAATACATATATACATGCATTGGATAGGTACACATATAGTACATACAACACTTTCACACTGTAAAATGTGGAAAAAGATCTCAATGGTATGAGTAGTAAACTGAATTTTATAAGCATGATTCAGCACAGCAAAAAGCTCTGTTTGAGCCTTACTATATTTATTTGAGAGGCTTGAAGGGAGAGGCTTATCTAGGTGTGAGGTGTTTGGAACTTGTTCTATACTTGGGTATGTTCAACTTTGAAGTGCAAGCTTTTCTCTATTGTATGTTGAAAGAATAAGCTCAAGGTTAGCTCAAAGGTAGGAAAAGTTACAAGGAGGCAATATAACTGACAGGACCGTAGTATGTACTAAAGGAGAATATGCAGAACAAGTGACTCTGCTTAGTGAAGAAAATTCCCTTTTACATTCTCAGTTAAATATTTAAAAGTGATGATGAAAACTAGGTTCCCCATAATAGCAAAGATTTCTTTACTTGTCAAGAAAAAAAAAGAACTGAGAAAACATCATCTGTTTTTAGGATCTTTTAATCAATGGCCACTTAGAAGTGATGAGTTAATATATTTCACTATTATACCATAATTTTCCATAATAGAACACACTAATGTACACTATTTTAGTCTCTTAAATTCATTTTTACTCTCTCTCCTTGCAACTTTTTCTCTAACAACAAAAGTCTATAAAGACAAATTGTACTTGTACTAAATGTAATAATAAATGCTCCATAGAGAGAAAAAATTGAGGTGAACTGTCCATAAAAGATCTGCACATCATCAAGAAGATTCTTTTAGAGATTTAATTATCTTGATAGGGTAATAATACTGTCTTGGAAAAAAGATTACAAAATGTGAAATATTTTTGCATATTGCTTTTCTGGGAGGAGGGGATGCATTTGTTCTGGCTAAAATATCAGATGCTAATAGGCCATATGAAAATTAACTGTGAGAACATCTCTACAAACTTCCATAATTCTCATACTTTTCATTTCCAATCATAAGAAACGATCCAAATTATTTTTGTTTTCTGTCCTGGAATTAAATGCATGGGCCACCCTTAAAGGCAATGCATCTGCAACAAACTTTCTCTTTCTCTAGTAATTGTTTTTTAGAATCCTTAAGTACCCATAATTTTGGATTGGTAGAAAATACTTGTACTACAAATTATCAGAGCCTGTATTAAGGGATAATTGCCTTTAATGGAGCAGGGAAGACATTCTCGTCGTAAAGAATACTTTATACTAAAAGAATTAAAGCAATTATCTGGTACTCCAGACAAAATAATCTTTTATTTTGTCAATATCTGGCAAATTGGAAGTGCTTTTTTTTTGTCTTAAGTTCTCCAAATAGTTTCTTCACTCTTCTGCTGCTCTTCTGTGTGTGAATATACTGTCTTAATCATCCTAGCATAGTTAGATAAAAAGAGTCCTCCTTGCATTATTAAATCTATCCTCCTAGGACATATTCAATTTAACATGTAATTTGTTAAAAATGAATTACTTCACATAATATTGTGTAATAAAATTGTAATACAATTTTCTGAGTTAGGGTAAAAGGACTGTTTACTCTGTAAGTAGAACTTAGATTTTCTGTCATCAAATCTGCCAATCTGCCACAAATAGTCTCACTGTACCATTGCTTTCCATCCCCACAAAGGAAGCTGAAAGTAATTTCAAAAAAGTAACAGTAGCTCTCCTTTTCCCCTTTCCCCTTCCTGTTCTTCTTCTGTTCTTGTCCTATTAAACAATTCAATAGTAAAGCCATTAGGTGGGGCAGGGTGAGGTAGTTGTCTGTGCAGTACATCTGCCCCTGTGGGGTTGTGGTTGTGGGGAGAATAGTCATGCTGGATGGGAGCAAGATGTGGGAGCCTGAGGAGGGTGATCAGGAGGGTGATCAGAGTGTGGTGTGTTCAACCCGGAGCTTGGTGAGGAGGGTGTGGGCGAGTGGGATCAGCTGCACAGAGCCTGGGGCTAACCATAGTAAGGAGGATGTCCATCTAAGGGAGTCTCTCAGGGTACAGCAGTGGAGCCCATAAAGGGTGAGAAGGGCTCCCACGCAAGGGAGGAGGTGGTGGTTATGATGAGCAATTTAATACGTATTGGGGGACTGAGTGAATAAATGTGTATTAAAGACAACATGAGTCAAATTCCTGAGGGAAGTTACAAATACAAAAAGGGAGAAAACGAGAACATATCTTATAGTGGTAGATTGGGATTGGAGGTATTGGTGTAAATACATGGTTTTAAATATATAGATAAATAGATATAGAAATAAACATAGATGTTTGTGAACACAGACACATACACACTTAGCTGTTAACTAAGGCAATTTGGGAGCAATGACTCCCCAGTGGTCACTGGCACATCTAGTGTCCAGACCTTGATTTCAAAATACCATTCTCCACTGAAGGAAAGACTTATTCCAGGGCAGGAAGGGACACGACAAGATGATGCTGGAACATCTTGTACCATAGAGCAAGGAAATGCTTGCTGATTGGCAGGGACATATCAAAAGGACGCAGGCTCCAGCTGGAAGTTGTTACTGCTGACCAAATGTAAGATAAATTGAACATCAACAAAAATAAAGATAATAGTGGATTGTAAGCCATTGAATAAAAATGGAAAGCGTGAGTCTATGCTGATATAAACAATTAATGAATAAATTGAAAACATGATGAGAAATGGGATATTTATATAGTGTAAAAGAACTTTCTCACAAAATTATTTACTAATTACAAAGGGGAAAAGAGAGCATTATTTCTGTGATATTCCTGCCAAAGGTGTATAATCAGAAGTTAATTGTTAGGAGAAAACTTAAAAAAAAAAATCCCATTTGAGGAAACTTTTATAAAATAACAGGACTATAATCTTCCAAAACGTAAGGATTGTGAAAGTCAAGATAAGCCTGAGGAACAATGGTAGTGAAGGACATTAAAAAGACAATATAACTAAGTGTAATGTGTGATATTTTTAAAAAATGTAAAAGCAGTTATTAAGACAATTGGCAAAACATGAATAGGATGTGAAGATGAGATGTCAGAAATATATTAATTTCCTGATTTTGATGGTTGTGTTGTAATTATCTAGCAGGAGAATGTCCTGGTTTATGGTAACTGTCCACTCGAGTATTCGAGGGTAGATGGGCGTCTGATCAGTGATTTACTGTCAAATCATCCTGAAAAAAGGTGGTTTCTTTTAGCTGATAACGTGAAGTCATTTTCGTAAGTCTTTGCTCATCATACCATCTGAACAGATCTAACTATGGAACGGCTCTCTTTTAGGTCATGCTATGGAACATGCTGCTTCATTACATGTAGATAAACATAGTTTATTTGTGTGCACAAATCATTTTCAGATTTTTGGTTAGCAGGGTGTATAACTGTCATGAAAATTAATAACAACAAAAATCTCCAAAAATATTTTTGAGAATTAACATACTTGTGATGCTACATGAGTAGAACAAGCCCCATTGATTTGTGGATCATATTAACAATATATACTTCTAAAACATTCCGGTTCACCTGAAAATAATTATAATTGGTTTCATTTTGTGAGTTGTTAGACCATTTCCTTATTTATTACATTGTATTTGTTGAATATTGATTGTATACAAGACAATGTATAACCAGACAGTATGTATATCCAGTTCATGGGCAGTATTTTCTCTAGTTTACGTGTAAAAAATGCATGCACATTTTACCTGTTCATTACAAAATTAATTACAATATAAATTAGTTTGTTGAAATAGTGAAATCTGTAAAATTTTCATTATTCTTATAGGCAAAGATCAAGGATAATTAACGATTGGCTGAAAATAGTGAAATGCTTGTTGGGCACTAACTACATCTGTTTTTCTTATTCTCTCCTAAAAGCCTGAACAGTTAGGTGCAATGAAGAACAGTGCCATCTTGTTCAGTCTTCTCAGTTGTTTTAGCTCCGAGGAAGCTAAGAACATATTGACCTCGAAGAGGATGGTGGCATTATTAGAATAGAATGGGAATTTTAATTTGTTTGTATTTTGTATCACTCCCACCATCTGTTTTCCATGTTCCCTCCTCCCCACTCAAAGCTCCTGGTAACCATCATTTTACTCTCTATTGCTTTTTTTTTTTCCTTTTTTGTTGATAAACAATCACCGTACATATTTATGGAGCACATGTGATATTTGATACATGCGTACAATATGTAATGATTAAATCAAAGGTAATTAGGATAACCATCATCTCAAGCATTTTTCATTTCTTTGTGTCAGCAACATTTCAAATCTTATCTTCTAGCTTTTTTGAAATATACAATAACTTAGTGTTAACTGTAGTCACTCTACTATGCCATTAAACACTAGAACTTATGCCTTCTATTTAACTGTGTTTGTCCTCATCATAACCAGCCTGTCTTCACCTCTCTCCAACCCTCACCTTCCCAGCTTCTGGTAAGTGTCATTCTACTCTTTACCTCTGTAAGATCAACTTTTAGCTCCCATATATTAATGTTACTCCCTATTTTTATGAGATCAACTTATTTAGATTCCACAGCAAGATCATGTGGTATTTGTCTTTCTGTGCCTGGCTTATTTCCCTTAATATAATGTCCTTCAGGTTCATTCATGTTTTAATAAGAGCACTTAAAAAGTTTGTCTTTTCTAATTCCTCTACTCACATTCCCTTCCTGTAGTTGGTTTTGAAATAGCAACCATGGTTGTATTAGCACGTTCTTGAAGACTTTGTGATTATCGGTTAGTAGAGTTTCTTCTACCCATGCCAGGGAAAACAAAGGGCCAAGAAACTTAGATCCAGGAAAAGAAAAGACTAGGCTACTGTTGAAGCTACACATGCAGTTTCTATATTTCGATATGAGTTTGGGAACACAATAAATAGCAAATGAAACATTTGTCCTTATATCAAAGCTGAACTGTGGCAGTTGCCATAGTTTTCAACATAATCCAAATTGATGTTAACATTCTTATAGCGGAAGCAAAGATTCAAAAATTATTTCATTTACTCAACACTGCCAGACATGTGCAGATGACTGGGGATATGATGGTGACCTAGTCAGATGTGGTTCCTGCCCTTGTGGAGCTTATAGTTTGGTAGTGGAAATGAAGAGTAAACAGATAAAATCCAAGCAAGCAAAATGTATGCATTGTGATAGTATATAAAAAATAGCAGAAATAAAGAGGTACAACCCAGAAGAAATAAAAAGCACAGAGAATACACTATTAAGAATGAGCTGTGGAGGCCAGGCTCAGTGGCTCACGCCTTAATCCCAGAAGTTTGGGAGGCCGAGGTGGGTGGATCACCTGAGGTCAGCAGTTCGAGACAGCCTGGCCAACATGGTGAAACCCCCTCCTCTACTAAAAATACCAAAATCAGCCAGGCCTGATGGTGTGTGCCTGTAGTCCCAGCTACATGGGAGGCTGAGGCAGGAGAATCCCTTGAACCCAGGAGGTGGAGTTTGCAGTGAGCCAAGATCACGCCACTGCACTCCAGCCTGGGGGACAAGAATAAGACTCCGCCTCAAAAAAAAAAAAAAAAAAAAGGAATGAGCAGCTATGGAAAGAATGGTAGAGAGTGTAATATTTTCTTGGGCACATGTTAGAGCTCCAGACAGGTAGGTGGGATTAGGTTCGTCATAACGGAACAGAGATTACAAACTGCGGAGGGGCACATGGCAGTGAAAATAAGCTTTGTCCTCTGTATTTTGATAGAGATGCAGAAGAGCCTGTGATGAAGTCGTTGTTACCTGAAGATTTAAAAAGGTGCAAGCAGCCTCTGTTACTTAAAACTCTTCATTAGCTTTCCTTGCCATTAGAATATGTTTCAAGTTTCTTACCATGGCTTTCCAGGCCCTGGATGGTCAGATTCCTATTTCCTCTTGTGTCTCTCTCTTGTTTCTTATGCTTCAGCAATATTAGATGTTGGATACGTCCCCAGTGATCCCATGCTCTTTCCTGCTGCAGGCTCTTTGTACGTCCTGTGCCTGCAGTCTGAAATCTCTTCCTTTCTCTTTACATGACTGTCTTCTTATCATCCTTTAGGCCTCAGTTAAATATGACAAGCTCTGGGAGGCCTTTCCTAATCTCACTATGAAAGTAGGGTCTCCCTGGCCTCTCATGGCTTTATTTTCTATTGTAGCTTTTTGCTTGTTTATTCCATAGAAATATCTTTTGTAACTTGCAATCATTTTCTTTATCTTATATATACTATTTGTTTTTTGTTCATTAATCTACTCCAATGGAACATAAGATTCTTTTTTTTTTTTTTGAGACGGAGTCTCACTCTGTCGCCCAGGCTTGAGTGCAGTGGACACAATCTCGGCTCACTGCAGGCTCCGCCTTCCGGGTTCACGCCATTCTCCTGCCTCAGCCTCCTGAGTAGCTGGGATTACAGGCACTCGCCACCACGGCCTGCTAATTTTCTGTATTTTTAGTAGAGACGGGGTTTCACTGTGTTAGCCAGGATGGTCTCGATCTCCTGACCTTGTGATCCGCCTGCCTCGGTCTCCCAAAGTGCTGGGATTACAGGCTTGAGCCACTGCGCCCGGCCGGAACATAAGATTCTTGAAGGCAAGGCCCACCCATTTTGTTCTCCAGGCAGTATCTGTCACAGAGTATGCACCAACAGAGGAGAGTTAAATGAGTGAAAGGAGCTAGATGGTAGTTCAGTCATGGTTTCCACACCTAAAACTGAAGCTCCCTGGCACAGTCATGCTGGCAAGCTTATTTGATTTTATTTTTTATTTTTATTTTTTTTACCAGAGGCTCAGAAACAAAGAGGGAATGTGAGGTGTGTGTGTGTGTGGGTGGGGGTGGGGGGCGAGGGGGGCGGAGTGAAGAGAAGCCATTTAACAGATCCAAAAGTACAGTTCATAGTAGGAATAAGTTCTAGTATTCAGTATTATGGTAGGAAACTTATAAAGTTAATGATAATTTATTGTATATTTCAAAATAGCTAGAAGAATTGTAATGTTCCCAACTCACAAAAAATAAATTTTTGAAGTGATAGATATCCCAATTATCCTGATTTGCTCATTATACATTGTATATGTATATCAAAATATCACATGTAACCCCAAAATATGTACAAATACAATATATCAATTAAAAAACAGAATTGTGTATATCTCCTAATGCTAAATGATGAGTTAATGGGTGCAGCAAAACAACATGGCACATGGATACATATGTAACAAGCCTGCACATTGTGCACATGTACCCTAAAACCTAAAGTATAATAATAAAAAAAAAAGCAACAAAAAACAGAATCGTGGTTGTTAAGGGCGGAGGGGAAGGGGGAAATGAGAAGTTAGCATTTAATGGGTACAGAGTTTCAGTATTGCTAGGTGAAAAAGTTCTGGAGATTAGCTGCACAACAGTATGAATGTGCTTAACACTACTGAACTGTATACTTAGAAATGATTAAGATGGTACATTTTATGTTATGCTTTTTTTATCACAATTTAAAGTTTAAAAAATATTAAAAATACAAAAACAGTTCTTGGATTATCAACATCAAATGCATCATTTATTTTTATAGTAGAAAGAAATTTGTAAGTCCCATTTTGACAAGTTTCAGATAACTCACCAATATTTTCGTCTGAGCAAGTTTATCCTTATGGTGCATTTGTTAGACTGTGGTTTTAAAAAACATTTAAAGATCTATTCACTTACCTGGGAACTTTCTATTTAATAGGAAGAAGTGAATTTGCTAACAAGAAAATAAAGCAGCAATCATCAGTGACACGAAGAATTGTTCAAAGAGGCAAAAGAAGGCATGTTATATATGGCAGATATTTAGATATTTAAAATCCACATGATGACAGGGTCACTATAGCCAAATACTATTTATTCTCAACATCTCAACGTCTCCACAGTGAAATCTAATCAACACAAATTGTTTATGTCGTGATAACTTTTTGCTCTTTTTGTGCAATGTCATTGAAAATGTTTCCAGTTGCATTTTTTCTTCACAAATACATTGGCATCTTTTATTAGATGATATCATATAAGGTTAGCTCCCATGAAGAATTCTGCTGTTAACCTTGCCCTGCCTTTGAACTACATCCGAAATAAAGCTCTTTGAAATATGTTGATATTCCTTGCTAGTTGGATTCTGAAGGAAACAGAAAATATCTCTGTGGGGGGAGAGAGTAACTGCTTTTTAAAATTTTGTGGTGAATGTAAAGAGAGATATTTAAAAATTGTATTTCTATTTCCATCCCTGTACTCTCTAGTTTATTAGTATGAATAATTACTATTATAATTTAGTTTTTATACAGGAGAAATGATTTCATTTTAATATATTTATCACTCAGTCTTCTATGTTTTCCTATTAACAATTTTTAAAATGCCAACCAAATCATGACCAATATATTATAATAAAATAATACTGTCAATGTTATGTAAAATTTATTCATTAGGCTGATAGAAACTAAACAATGAGAGATATATATAGAAGTGGAAGGAAAGTTGTTAATAAATGTAAATAACTTTTTAAGATAAATTGTAGGGACCTTTGCTTCAAGTTTCATCCAAATGAGGGATGCTTCTGACAAGATGAAACAGTTGGGTTACAAACATCTTTGAATTCATACTCATGCCTTTAATATTTTTCTTACTTATTAAATTATTGTGTGGAACACGTATACCTGGCTACACGGTGACTCCCAAAACTCAGTGAAGTACTGGTAGTTTATAAATGTCCAACTACAAACTATAGAGTTAGCTCAAGTCATTTGAGGCTTAGGCCCCTAAAAATAAGCCCTCTTGGTGATTCTGAAACCAGTGACCCATGGTTTACTTTAACAAATCTTGTGGCAGGTGTTATTTTTGAAACAAGGAAATGGATCCAAATCTTTTCGCAGTACAATAAAGGTCCCTGGGAGTTGGACCTATGGATTTAGAAAAGCTGCTTTCAGAGAACTCTGTAGTTCCAATTAGGACTTTGATTCAGATATGCTTCTTCCCCAGAAGATGTCTCCAGGATATAAGTAAGACTGCAACTTCCTGTATATTGTCAGGGCCATAGCTGTCAATTGGCTTCGGGGAGCTAACTGAAGGGCCTGACTTAGAGGACCTAAATTCTGAACAGATTAGTATATCCTCTCTGATCTAAGGTAAGAGCTAGTTTTACCAAATGTCGTAGAAAACTATCTGCATGCTAAAATTAAAATAGCTTCTTAAAGACGTTCTGATTGCAGACATTGAAATCGTGAGTAAACTCGTCAAGGTAGAAATGCTTGCTTTCTCTGTCTCTGTTTCTCTTTGTGTCTGTTTCTGGTGCCCAGTTTTGCTGGTGCCCTTAAAGCCTGCTTACTCTGCTAACAAGTTAATCTAGCCTTGGACTGACTGAACATCTTGTTTGTTCTGGTGTCCGACCTATTCATTCAAGATGGATAGGAGTTGTGGTATATGCATCAATGATCACAGAAGGCAACAGAAAAGGGAAAGTCTGAGGGTATGTCCTGGGGAAGTGCTGGTCATCCCTCCTGGGGTACAGTTTGGGATGTGAGCTGGATGAAGCCAGTCTGGAGACTCAGGCTCCCCATTTGCCCACTTTTATCAGAGAGTAAAACAATGAAAGACAAAGATAGGAACACACATTATCACTATTTTCTTTTTCTTTTCCTTTGGGAAATTGTAGTTCACTTTTTAAATATGAGAAACCAATTGAGAAAAGTGAAGACTGAGAATAAAAGGCATTAACAAAAGGAATGTTTTATAAGATTGTTTTATAATAATGTTTCAATTGCATCTGACAGCCTTCTGGATAAAAATAAAACCATCATCCTATTCTCATTTTGGACCCAGTTCACCATTTGTTTTATGCGTAAATTTCAATAGCAACCTTTCTTTTTCTCCCAAATCACAAATGTATATTTTCACTATTCCTTAGGGATATTTGAGTTTAAGCAAAGTGTTAAATGAGGTGTTGAAACTATAAAAGAACACAGCATTTTGAATTCCCATTTAAAATTCTCTCCATTGAAGTACAGATTCTTTTCTACAATTGACTGCAGAGAAAAGGAAAGAAAAGGACTGTTTGTTTGTCTGGAAATATTGGCTATGAAGTTGGGAGTTTTAAAGAAAAGGAAGTAATAGACCCTCAGCAGAATTTTTACTGCTAGAGGATGCCCCAAAAGAATGTTTCCTCTTTCTTTTTAAGCACAAAGAGCTGAGATTTAACTGCATTATAAACGTTTCATTAACATATCTACTAAGTAACAAGCATCCAGGTACTTTGTTTTCTTCTTACCCTAATATGTCAGAGAGTCAGCTGAAATTAAAGGAAAAAAAAGGTTTCGAGATGAAGGAGGGAATCAGCAAGTTAATGTTCCTAGAGAAATAGAAAGAGACCACCATAAATGAAAAGAAAGGGCTTGCTTTCTTTTGTTCTTTTCTCATAGGGAGGAACCTGCTACAGAAATGAGATTGGTTCTTTTGTGTAATCTTTAGCAGTCTCAAAAAGGATAAATGGAGCAATGGGCACTAATGCTTCCCTGCCTCAATCTGAATCCAGCACATTAGGGTAAAAATGAAAGAAAATCTTCTAGATGGACAAGAGTCAGACTTTGGCATAAACACATGGCTTAGAAAGGAGAAATTGAGGCCTGTGTCTTTTTCTTAGTCACTTCCAGAATGATCTAGGCCAAATGTTCAATGTCCTGCCCCTCAAAAGGAAGTCTCTTTGGAGGGGTGTGTTCACTTATGTTCTTATACAACAGAAATGGATTTAGTTCTTCCCACATACAATTTTCTCCAGTCAAGGTATTAGTAGCTTTGAAAAGCAAATTTAAATAATTCTGAAGGATGCTACAAGAGCTATGTTCTCTTTTTAAGTCTCATCTGTGTTCTTTACAGATCTTCATTGTTCAGCTGTTTAAAAGCTCAGGTTATTCAGCAAGAATGTTCTATTGTCAGAGATATTTACTGATCATGCCCCCTGGCCCCTCAAGAATCTATGAAGCCTAAATCTGTTAATCATATTCTGGGTTACCTCAGTAAAATAATCCTCCATCTGCACTGAGAGAGTACCGCACCCTTGCCACCAGTCTTTGTCATTTAGTGCATAACACTGAGCAGACAGCAATGATTCCTGCAGGGACAAGCTTATGACCTGATAAAAACGAAAGGATGCAATGAGGTCTTTCCTGGGACTGCTGGGAAACACTGTTGTGTTTTTCTGCTGGTCTTGGTTGAGGCTGACTATAAGGCTGGAACATCTGGAGACGGTCTGAAATCACAACAGGAAAGGCTGTGTGAGAATACAGCCAACACAGAGACAGCTGGGTAAGATGGAGGGAGGAACACTGTATGTTAATGGCACTGTTTGAGTTACTTGTTAAATTCCTTCGGGAGCTAGCCCTAGCCCTGCTCCTGGATGTTTCAATGATAGGAACTGGTAAATTTCCTTTTTCTTTAACTTAGTTTTGGCTGAGCTTTCTGTCACTTGCCAAAGAATGAAGCCTAACAGATACAACTGAGTTCTAATGCCAGCTGAGTTACTTTGTACTTTGTGACTTTGGACAAGTAATTTATCTTCTCTCAAATATTGCTTTAAAAAGCTATACTAAAATTATCTGCCTGATAAGTGTGTTTGGAAGATTGAGTAAGCCTGTGCTTATCAAGTGCTTAATATAGTAAATGCTCAATAAATATTAGCTATTATTATCGTGCAAAAATTAAATGAAAACATAACTCTAATATCCAGGATGAAAATACCTCCAAAGAGCTTTAAAATCAGAATGTCCTTCTTTTGTCAATGTTACACGATTTCTCATAATGCTGAAGTGTCTTCTAGTTCAAATCTCACTCTTGTTCTTTATATTTGATGGAAAGTCATAAATCTCTTTGGCTCAATAACTGCTATTTCATTAATTCCCAGATCACCCCATTTCATGTGATGCTGAACTTAATGGAAGTATGTGGTAACAAAGAAATGCACTAATAGAGAGCATCTTGAGAAACTATGAGAGCTTTTTTTTTTTTTCAAAATAACAGGATTAGAGTAGAGCAATAAGAACATGATGATAGCAAAAATCAAGGTTCACTGATTAGGGTACATTCTGAAAAGATAAATTTCTATCTTTACCCCTTTCAACAGACAATGTAAACTAATGAAGAAAAATCAAGTGGTGTAGGTGTCTTTACTCAGTTGTCAATCCTGTATTGTCCATCTCTCAATTCATTGCTTCTTTTCAATCCTCTATGTCAATGCTCTGGATTAGGTCCTGAAAATTGTTTCTTGCCATAGATTTCTAACTACCTTCCTTGTATATAATCATTTCTAGTCTCATTTATTGCATTTCCCTCTTCCTCTTCCTTACCACCATTTTCTCCTTTCTTTTCTCTCTCTCTCTCTTTTTTTTTTTTTTTTTTTTATCTATTTTGCTTTTGTTGCCGAGGCTGGAGTGCAATGGCGCGATCTTGGCTCACTGCAACCTCCGCCTCCTGGGTTCAAGCGATTCTTCTGCTTCAGCCTCCCCCGGAGCTGGGATTATAGGCACCTGCCACCACAGCTGGCTAATTTTTTTGTATCTTTAGTAGAGACGGGGCTTCACCATGTTGGCCAGGCTGGTCTCGAACTCCTGACTTCAGGTGATCCACCCACCTCGACCTCCCAAAGTGCTGGGATACAGGTGTGAGCCACCGTGCCCAGCCCTCTTTTTTCTTTTAATGTATTGCTTTCACTGAAGAACAGTTTCACCAACATTGCTCCACTTCCAAGGGAGGCAGGCCACATTACCTTCGGAAGTGGCTCCCAAAGTTTGGATCTCATCAACCAGTGAAACAAAGATAAATTAGCCCAATACAGTGTTACCAATTTTTATTTGCAAAATAATGATATTAGAACCACCCCCCACCCCCAAACTGCCCTCTACTTTTACCACAATTTCATAAAAGCAATTGCATTTTATTCTAAATACAGGAAAGACATAATCTCAAAATAAAGAAGGGCTTAAGATGAATTTTGATTCATGAAGAAAAAAAGTATCTTACCAAGTATCTTTGTTTTTCTCATGTCTCATGAATCCAGTGAAAATTTAGACTTAAACCATCACTGGCACTGGCCCGTGGCAATCTTTTGGGAACCACAGGTCTATAGAATAAAATGACAGTTCTGAACGTAGCACTTGAGACCCAATCTGTCTGGCCTAAAGGAAACTTTAGTTCAAATATGCATTTTGAAAATTCCATCTTCCATGCTTTGCCCATTCTCTTCCTTTTGACTGAATTGTAAGCCTCTTGATTACTTCACCCACCTCTGACCCCTCACTTCTCCTATTCTTATTGAGAACTATGTTAAATGTTGTCCTCCTCCCTGTGACAGTAATTCCCCATTCATAATTAATTTTTCCTTTTGTTCTGTGCTCCGTTATACCTAAAACTTTAATACCTGTCACATTCTACTTGTTGTGTGTTACAGTATTATTACCTATGCATAATTTACTTTATGGGAGGGGACAATGCATTATATCTTTTAATATGCTTATGAGAGTGCCTTGCATGAAACAAATGCATAGTAAATATCTGTAGAATTCAGGGATCTCGTTTTCAAGAAATACAGTTTTTAGAAGATCTAAAGATAATAACACTCACAGTGTCTCCTTCAGTATCAATGGTTTAGTAACTGAAAAAATTTCTTTGCCAAAGGAACAAGATAATACGGGGATGAAGAAGCCAGACATCTGATCCCAAAGAGCCAACAGAAAGGAGTGGAGACAGAAATGGTCATCCCCTCAAAGGAAGGACAAGTTTGGAATTCTGTGGTTATTTCTGCCTGGTTGGGACTGAATGATGTGAGCCGATGGTCACCAAGGAAATCTTTACAGGGAGGTAGGTGGCCAGATTTACCTTAACTGGCTTGCAGGCTGACATTCCTAAGTAGTACCGTTTGCTGATTAGAAGAAATGCCAAGGTAAGGGTGGAAGGTGGACAGGAAGACAAGCAAAAGTCAAGCCATAGGGAATGGGATGAAAACAAAACAAAGCACAAAAACTTTTCTGAAGTTCATTTGACGGCAATATATTTATTTTAAAGGGAAAAGTTCTTTGGCAGTCAGACTGGGATGGGATTAACAGGGAAAAGGTGTGTGAATGATTTTCTTCTCTTAAACGTGATATTCCTTGACTCTGCTCTGGTTCACAAGGAAGAGTATATGAGATGAAATAAGAAGAAAAAAATGTGTGAGCCCATCTACCAAAAGGAAATAAATTCAGAGCTGACACGATTTTTTCCTGTGGCACAAAAGAATATCTTTTCCAATTGCCATTAATTTGAAATCCTGGTAGACTTGCAGGAAGGTCTGTCTATCTGCCATCCATCTCTCTATCAACAATTTACCTATTTTTTTTTTTTGATGAATAACTTGCACTTTCAGCCAGCTTGTCGATCTCACACTGAAATTATTTTTTTAAATTAAATTTAATTTTACTTTAAATTCTGGGATACATGTACAGAACATGCAGGTTTATTACCTAGGTATACATGTGCCACGGTGGTTTGCTGCACCTATCAACTCGTCATCTAGGTTTTAAGCCCCGCATGCATTAGGTAGTTGTCCTAATGCTCTCCCTCCGTTTGCCCCCACCCACCTACAGGCCCCAGTGTGTGATATTCCCCTCCCTGTGTCCATGTGTTCTCGTTGTTCAACTCACATTTATGAGTGAGAACATGCAGTGTTTGGTTTTCTGTTCCTGCTCACACTGAAATTCTGTGAGACCAGAAAGCTGCCGGGATATTCCTTTGTGCAAAGGGTTTTTTTATTGTGGACTAATGTAATTCGGCATCTGTTAATTGAGATTGTGGCTGTCCGGAAGGTCCTAAGTTAGTCGTATGGATGCTTAGAGGTGTCTCTACCTGACCAGCTCGTTACTGTAGAAAATCAAAAGAGTAAATTTGAGACAATCCATAGCATTTATCTTGATTCTCCATTGTGTGAGCAAAAGGCTGTGTAATAGTAATGTTTACAGGCTATGGTTTCAAATACTGCAGTATACTTCATTGTGCTGGTAAAAATATCACCAGTGACTATCACAATTAGTTGAGTAGTTGAGTAGTCAATTAGGAACCATTTCATAGACAATTGAAATTCTAACAGAGCACAGATATTTATGGAGATCTCAGAGCTTTGTTTCTAGATATCTTCCTTTCTATTGAATGAAGAAGTGGGTATCATATACATACTTACTCCTAGACTCCTGTTTTCCTCATAGATCATTCAATGACTAGGCTTAATTTAAAAAGAAGTGCAAACTACATTTCTGGAAAATGCTACAACTGATAGTTTCTTATCTCTGTTATTTGAAATTTGTGCGCTAATCTCTAAGTGGGTGAATATGCGTAGATTATAACGTGATTAAATTAATGTTTCTTCCCCCATCATAATAAGTGAGACTAGGAAGTTACCAAGTCATGGAACTATGCATCGCACTAGGGTGTAGCCCAGTTACAAACCTTGTAAATCACATCTAACGTGGGGTTCAGCATCAGACAAAACTCCAGATCTAAATTCTGACTCTACCACTTAGTAGCTATGTAATCTTGGTTAAAGGGACATAAGCTTCGGCAAGCTGTTTTCGTTTGATAAAATCAGGAGTATTAAACCTTCCTCATAAGGATAGCATGGGGATAAAATAGGGCAACATGTGTAGAACGGCGAATCCAGTAGGTGCTCAGTGCAGCTCTCCCTCCGTGTGACTTCTTTTCATTCTCCTTTCACATTCACAGTTGCCTGTGACTGTCCTCCACCCAGGATCCATCTGTGATTCTCTTTCGGTCCTTATTTACTTTTTCACTGTTATTCTTTGCTGAGTCTAGTCTTTCTTTTCCGTGTCTCCATCCTTTATTATTTGTATTCTGTGCAGCAAACTGTACCTAGCTTAAATAAGGTAAAACACGCCACACATTTAGAGCAATTCCTGGCACATAGTAAACACTTAATGATTGCTAGACAATTATATTACTTGATGAATTTCATTGCTTCTCCCAAATCTACCCAAACACTATTTTCTCTTTCATGAAAAAAAAAAAAAAAAAAAAGATTCTGTTAAAAGACAGAAGGATATAAAACAAATTATTTTAAATTAGGCATGATATGAGCACGTTACTAGTGAGCAGTACTGCTTTGGATTTTTTATAATTTTGAGGAATTATCATATGTTAAGAAATGGGTAATGAGATTTTTTTGCTTATCAATTGAATAAACATTCATTAAGCTCCTACTATGTACTAGGAATAGAGAAAATTATCTATGTTCATGTCTACTTTTAAGAGATGGAGTAGGAACAACCTGCCCCACCCAACAAATACACAGAGTCCACCTCTTTCTGTATTCGTGTTTTTGCATGAAAGCTGAGCATACCCCAGGCAGGGTAAAGATAATGTAGCTGATTAATTTATCTAGAATCTAATCAGAACTGTTCCCCCAATGACTCAGGCAGGGACACATTGTTTTCCTTGAATTTTTGCTTAGTTCTCTGAATAAGCAGCCCTCTGAGGTCTTTTGTTGTTTATCTAATTAGCTAAATTGACATGGGTAGTGAAGAATCTCACCTCTTTAATCTATTTGTCCAGATGAGGTCTGTGGTACTTGAGATACAGCAGTTTTTTTAAAGGGGGATATTTTGGAATTGAGAAGTAACTATGTATTAGCATTTTAGTGAACTTGGAATGATTTTCTTCTGGAAACACACTCAGTTAACTATAAACTTGTATGAGATGTTGGAGAATATGAAATGTAGGAGACAAGGGTGGTGCTGATACATAATCAGTGCGGTAATTAAGAGCTTAGGGACTAGCCAGCCAGACCAGCTTTCCTACCACCCTTGTTTGGTCACCTCACCAGAATTTGGCTTCCTCATTTGTAAAATTGGAACAGTAATGGATCCTACTAAATGAGGTTGATATAAGGCTTATATGAAATAATAGAGATATGGCAGGCCTTAAATACTCAATTAATATAGGCTATTATTATTATTATTACAACCTGAAAATAGGCAAAACATTGTCAACCTCATGTAAAGAAAATCAAACAAATGTGCTTGTGACCTCTTATAAACTCAAACCTCATAGGCTAATAATAATACATGATTTGGTATTCTTTTGATTTGATAGTGCAAACAAAAATTATGATTCCTTTTTATGCTAGAATTGTATCAGTGGTAGAAATAGTTTATTTTTCTAAAATTCTTTATTTTAGAGTGTACTAAAATGATTTTTTAATATAGGTCATATAGAGTGTTAAATACTTAATAATAATGTATTTTTTCCTTTTTAGAGACAGAGTCTTGCTCTGTTGCCCAGGCTGGAGTGCAGTGTTGCAATTATGGTTCACTTCAGCCTTGACCTCCTGGGCTCAAGCAATCCTCTTGCCTCAGCCTCCTAAGTAGCTAGGACTACAGGTGTGTGCTGCCATACCTGACTACCTTATTTTTTTACTTTTTGTAGAGATAGGGTCTTTCTATGTTGGCCAGGCAAGTCTCACACTCTGGACTCAAGCAATCCTCCCACCTCAGCTTCCTAAAGTGCTGGGATGACAGGTATGAGCCACCACACCTGACCAATAATGTATTTGTTATTCTGAAGAATATTTACCTATTCTGACAATAGAATATTCTTTACAAATTCATTGAAAATAACTTTTCAAAAGTGGCATGAAGTAATACAGTAAGTTTATGAACAATGAAGCATGTGAAGAACGTGTGGAGAATCAAGGCTGTTGAAACAACAGTTATGTTGCCTTAAAGAGCAATGAGATTATAACTAGAGAGGAAGGTATGATACATGTAACCCTGATACAGAAGTCAAAACTGCAAAGGTTCAGAGTGTGGTATATAGATGTCTATACTTTAGAAGAAATAATCTAACAACATTTCTGGAATTCCATGCACCTGGGAAAGTTCAATTGTTTTATTTCATAACTTAGCAACATTTAATGTTAGTAAAATTAAAAAGTACAAAGCCGGTAAAAGAGAAAAAACGGAAAGCTCATCTTTTCCATTCTCTCAATCACAATATTTGTGGTTGATGGTTAATCTAATACTACAAAAACCAGCCTTTGACTATACCAAGTCAATTCGCAGGATTTGTGGTTTATGCCTGCCTTGGACTTGTGGAAATGTTTTCACAGAATTTTATTAGAAAATGCTCTTTCCTAAGAAACAAATTAATTAAGGAACAACCAGACAAATAAACTGCCAGCCTTGAGATTGGAAAATACTGCAGTGAGTGGCCTTCCCTAAGTGAAGGCCTGGATAAAGCCCGAAGACTAATGAATTACTTAGTCTCTTTCACTCTGAAGACCTGGACTTTGATTAGTGTCTGGGGCTATTGTGAAGAGACTTTGAGTTTATGGCCTCTTCTCTTTCTCTGGGCCTTATAAGAGGCAAGAAATACTGGTTGGTGGTATTTCTCACAAATTGACTATATCTCCTCCAATTATCACAACTACAATTGACACCAAGCAATTTAGAGGAGAAACAAATGTAACCTTCAAATATTTCAAGGTGCTTTTAAAACTACATAATGTAGATCTAGATACCACAATGACTGACAATGTATTATCAGTATCACTATAGGAACCAGAAGTGTTTTATATTGTCCTAAAAGGATCTGACACATTTTTCAAAAGACAAACCCCCACTGATACCACCTGCTGGTAAGCGGTTTCAGTTCTTTGGTGTTTGTTGTCTTTAGCAGTCCTTGATCTTCATATTTTAAGATTTATTTCTCTGGTTAGGGGAGGAAAGACCTTTTCAATTGTTCCATAGTTTCACTGTTTATCTCAGCCTTACACATGACAGTTGAGGTGCATGCTGTTTTGTTTGGCTTCTGGTATCGCGCTCCAGTTCATGACCCTGTGAATACTCACAGCCTAGCTAAAATGCTGCCAGTGAGTCAGTGACACTTAGGGATAGGTCTGGCACAGGGCAGGTTAGAATTGAAAGCAAGTCCTGTTGTACACATAACTGTTCCCTTTGTGCTGAATCCTGGCATTTGATACTGGTACAATATTTGAAACCTTCTTAGACTTTCAGGGTAAGAAGCCCAAGGGCCTGTGTTTCCTGGGTGCCATGATTGAGAATTCCAAAATGGATATTCACTTCAGTACTATACCCCCACAACCAAACTTGCAAGATCAGCCATGCTTTCCTGTAAATTTAAAGAATCTTGTTACAAAAGGCAAATATTTTTATTTGGGTAAGTCAATAAGCATCACAAATCTGAGCAAATATCAGTTCATAATTCTTTTGGTGCTAAATTCTATGTGCTCTAAAGCTCTTTCTTGTGCTTGGATAGAGAGGTTAACATTTTTGTTCAGGCATTTTAAAAAAAAAGTGACTTAAGGCAATAAAATTCACTAGACTGAGGTTTGATGAGGCTAACTAATTAGTCAACAGCCACTATGCAGTCTGACTTATGATTCCTGCCTCTAACACTGCTAATAGACTTCCAGGGTGAATAGTGTGGCAAATGTCCCCCTGATGTGGGAAGTGATTCTGAGGTCAGGATTATTCAGACTATTTTGGTTAGTGACACCAGTCTCTCTCTTTTGTCTTCCCTAACCTTTTGTTTTGAAAAATCCCAAGCCTGCAGATATGTTGAAAGAATAGCACAATAAACACCCACATACCCTTCATCTAGATTCACCAATTGCTAATATTTTATAACATTTATATATGTTATCTATTTATATGTTATATGTTATCTATCTATTATCTATCTATGTAATAAAGCTTCTCTCCAATTTCCCTTTTTTTGAGCCATTTGAAAGCAAATTGCAACATGATGTCACTCTGCCTTTTAATATTTCAATATTTATTGCCTAAGAATAAAGACATTTTTCTACATTACCACGATACCATTTTAACTTCTAAGAATTTAAAAGTGTCACAATATTCTATAATATCTAATATAAAGTGCATATCAAGTTTTCAATTGTCCCCAAATATTTTTCAAATTATAATAAATTGTCCCTCAAATGAAAGCTTTTTTTAAAAAAAAAGAAAACAACAAGTTTCATGTATTGCATTTGCTTGTGATATCTATTTAGTTTTCTTTAGTCTCTTTAGTCTTCTTTAATTTAGGACAACTTGTTTGTCTTGTATGACAGAAACTCTTAAAGAAATTAAATGTTTTATTTTTTGAATTTATGGGCACAAGTGTATTTATGCTACATGGGTGTATTGCTTAGTGGTGAAATCTAAGCTTTTAGTGTACCCATTATTTGAATAGTGTACATTGCACCCAGTAGGTGGTATTTCATCCCTCATCCCACTTCCACCCTCCCTCCTTTTGGAATCTCCAGTGTCTATTATTTTACTCTGTATGTCTGTGCATACCCATTGTTTAGCTCCCACTTATAAGTGAGAACGTGTGGCTTTTTTCTGTTTGTGAGTCATTTCACTTAGGATAATGACCTTCAGTTCCATTCATGTTGTTGCAAAAGACAGGATTTCATTCTTTTTTATGGCTGCATAGTATTCCATGGAGTGTCTGTGCGTGTGTGTCTATATGTAATATGTATAATCACATTATTCCATGATATGTGTGTATATATAATAGATATAATAATTTATAATATTATTAATAACCACACTATTCTGTGTGTGTGTTTGTGTGTGCATATGTGTGTATATTCCACACACCATGGAATAATATGATTATATATAATATACACACATATGTGTGTATATATATATATAAATGTGTATATATATATACACACAGTGTGTATGTGTGTGTGTACGTGTATGTGTGTATGTATATATATATATCACATTTTAATCCAGTAATCCATTGATGAACATGTAGGCTGATTCCATCACTTTGCTATTGTGAATATTGCTGCAATAAACATACAAGTGTAGAAATTATATAATTTTTTTTTTCCTCTGGGAAATAAAAAATCCCAGTGGTGGGATTTTTGGGTAGAATGGTAGTTCTATTTTTAGTTTTTGAGAAATCATTATACTGTTTTCCATAGAGGTTGAATTAGTTTCCATTTCCACCAACAGTATATAACTGTTCTTTTTTCTTCACATCCTCACCGTCTGTTGTTTTTTGACTTTTTAGTAATAGCCATTCTGACTGGTGTGAGATAGTATCTCGTTGTGGTTTTAATTTGCATTTCTCTGATGATTAGTGATGTGGAGCATTTTTTCATATGTTTGTTGGCTGCTTGTTTGCCTCCTTTTGAAAAATGTCTGTTCATGTCCTTTGCCCTCTTTTTCATGGGGTTATTTGGTTTTTTTGTTTTGAGTTGTTTGAATTCCTTGTAGAGTCTAGATATTAGTTCTTGGTTGAATGCACAGTTTGTAAATATTTTCTCCCATTCTGTAGGTTGTCTGTTTACTCTGTTAATTATTTCTTTTGCTGTGTAGAAGCTTTTTAGTTTAAGTTTCATTTGTCTATTTTTGTTTCAAAAAGTTTAAGTTCCATTTGTCTATTTTTTTTTTTTTTTGAGGACTTAGTCATAAATTCTTTGCCAATACTAATGTCCAGAAGAGGTTTTCCTCTGGGGCTTTTATAGTTTTAGGTCTTACAATTAAGACTTTAATACATTTTCAGTCAATTTTTGTATATGGTGTGAGATGGGGTCCAGCTTCATTCATCTGCATATAGCTCTCCAATTATCCCAGCACTATTTATTGAACAGGGTGCCCTTTCCCCATTGTATATTTTTGTTGTCTTTGTCAACGATCAGTTGGTTATAGGTATATGGCTTTATTTCTGGGTTCTCTATTCTGTTCCATTGATCTGTTTCTGATAGGAACATTTTGAATAGTCTAGTCCAATTGTCTTGCCAAAAGTCCTACAATTTGGACTTTTAAGGTTGTTTCCTCATAATTTAATTATAAACATTTTATTGACAAGAATACTCTATAGTTGGTGTTCTGTACATTTTATTTCATCATATGTAGAGGCACATAATATTGAGCTTAATTGCGTGGTTAAGATAGTTGTATTAGTCTGTTCTCACACTGCTACTAAAAACATACCCAAGACTAGGTAATTTATAAAGGATAGAGGTTAATAGATTCACAGTTCCATGTGGCCTGAGAGGCCTCACAATCATGGTGGAAGACAAAAGAGGAGCAAAGTCATGTCTTACATGTTGGCAGGCAAGAGAACTTGTGCAGGTGAACTCTCATTTATAAAACCATCAGATCTGGTGAGACTTATTCACTACGATGAGAACAGTATGGGGAACTGCCCCCATGATTCAATTATCTCCACCTAGCCTTGCCCTTGACACGTGAGGATTATTACAATTCAAGGTGAGATTTGGATGGGAACAGAGCCAAATCATATCATTCCATCCCTGGCCCCTCCCAAATCTCATGTCCTCTCATTTAAAAACCAATCATAGCTTCCTAACAGTCCCCCAAAGTCTTAACTCATTCAACATTAATTCAAAAGTCCACAGTCAAAAGTCTCATCTGAGATAAGGCAAGTCATTTCTGTCTATGAGCCTGGAAAATCAAACACAAGTTAGTTACTTCCTAGATACAATGGGAGTACAGGTATTGGGTAAATACACTTATTCCAAATTGGAGAAATTGGCCAAAACAAAGGGGCTACAGGCCTGTGCAAGTCTGAAATCCAACAAGGCAGTAATTAAAGCTCTGAAATAATGTCTTTTGCTTCCCTGTCTCACATCCAGGTCACACTAATGCAAGAGGTAGGTTCCCACGGTCCTGGGCAGCTCTGCTCCTGTGACTTTGCAGGGTACAGCACCCCCGCCCCCCCCAGCTGCTTTCATGGGGTGGCATTGAGTGTCTACAACTTTTCCAGGCACATGGTGCAAGCTGTCAGTGGGTCTCCCATTCTGGGGTCTGGAGGATGGTGGCCCTCTTCTCAAAGCTCCACTTGGCAGTGTTCCATTGGGACTCTGTGTGGGGGCTCCATCTCCACATTTCCCTTCCACACTACCGTATCAGGGGTTCTCCATGAGGGCCCTGCTCCCACGGCAAACTTCTGCCTGGACATCTAGGCATTTCCATATATCCTGTGAAATCTAGGTGGAGGTTCCCAAACCTCAGTTCTTGACTTCTGTGTACCCACAGGCTCAATACCACATAGAAGCTGCCAAGGCTTGGGACTTGCACTCTCCAAAGCCATGGCTCAAGCTGTACATTGGCCTCTTTTAGCCATGGCTGGAGTGGCTGGGACACAGGGTACCATGTCTCTAGGCTACATACAGCAGGGGCCACGAAACCATTTCCTCATAGGCCTCAGGGCCTGTGATGGTGATGGAAGGGGCTGCTGCAAAGGTGTCTGACATGCCCTGGAGACACTTTGCCCATTGTCTTGGGGATTAACACTTGGATCCTTGTTACTTAAGCAAATTTCTGCAGCAGCAGCCTTGAGTTTCTCCCCAGAAAATAGGTTTTTCTTTCCTACTGCATTGTCAGGCTGCACATTTTCCAAAGCTTTATGCTCTGCTTCCTCTTGAACTCTTTGCTACTTAAAAATTTTTTCCACCAGATACCCTAAATCATCTCTCTCAAGTTCAAAGTTCCACAGATTCTAGGGCAGGGGCAAAATGCCACCAATCTCTTTGCTAAAGCATAACAAGAGTCGCCTTTGCTCCAGTTCCCAAAAAGCTCCTCATCTCCATCTGAGACCGCCTCAGCCTGGACCTTATTGTCCATATCTCTACCAGCATTTTGGTCAAAACCATTCAACAAGTCTCTAGGAAGTTCCAAGCTTTCCCACATTTTCCTGTTTTCATCTGAGCCCTCCAAACTGTTCTAATCTGTGACTTTTACCCAATACCAAAGCCACTTCCACATTTTCAGGTATCTTTACGGTAGTGCCCCACTACCTGGTACCAATTTACTGTATGAGTCTGTTCTCATGCTCCTAATAAAGACACAGCAGAGACTGGGTTATTTCTAAAGGAAAGAGGTTTAATAGATGCACGGTTACACATGACTGGGGAGACCTCACAATCATGGCAGAAGGCAAAAGAGGAGCAAAGTCACATCTTACATGGTGGCTGGCAAAAGAGCATGTGTAGGGGGACTCCCCTTTATAAAACCATCAGATCTTGTGAGACTTATTCACTATTATAAGCACAGCATGGGAAAAACCCGCCCCCTGATTCAATTATACCCACTTGGCCCTGCCCTTGACACGTGGGGATTGTTACTATTCAAGATGAGATTTGGGTGGGGACACAGCCAAACAATATCAGTAGTTCGTGAAAGATTTCTCTTTAATAAAGGTACTGTTTCTCTTTTGTAAATTAGTAAGTACTCTGTCAGAATTCTTTGTTGTCATGTAAATAAGTGAATATCCTGTTACCCAACAACCTGTCATCCAATGATTTTAACACTAGTGAATGATCCTTATTTATATCAATTAGTATATTGTCCATTGCCAGTTAATTCTCTCCCTAGTTTTTATGTCTTCTATTAATTCACTAAAATATAGGAATAGTCGAAGTTTCTGAGTCTGTACCCATCCCACCCTTCTATTACGGACTTTTCTCAAATTGATCATGATTAGAAACATCATTTTTCAATATTCAGTGAAGGTTAATCTCCATACTTACATCGGGAGCCCATTCTTAATAAAGACAATGAGCAGAGCACATATCATAATTGCTACTTTCCATTTACCTCCCTTCCCTAATAAACATCATATATTTATGTTATTTCATTTTCATGGGAAATAAAATATATCATTTATATCCCTTTCAAGTTTCCAGAGCAGTTTATTAAAAGCATCCTGTGATTGCACAATAAGCTGCTATCTTTTTGCAACTACTTATCTAAGTCAGTATTTTCCTTGTACTGAACAATCAAACAAAATTCAACAATAAATTGGGTGTTGAGACAGATATGACTACAAATTTCATCTAGAAACTTCATATCAAGTTATTATGTTCATTGAAAGAGGCTCACGTAAATCGCAATTTCCCTTTCCCAACAGGAGTACTGCTTGTTGTTGCAAAAGTGACATAAATAGATATAACTAAGCCTGACCTGGCATGTCATTTAACTTCACCCATGTTTATTGTAATAAAAATGCAGTTTTTACTTGAATGGGTAGGTAACAGCCTGATTTTGAACAATATTGTGTAGAAATATAATCTCCTTGTTCAGTGCCATATTCAAATGGATATGTGTTAGTCCGTTTTTTTTGCATCGCTATAAAGAAATAGCTGCGACTGGGTAATTTACAAATAAAAGAGGTTTAATTGCTCATGGTTCTGCAGGCTATACAGGAAGTATGGTGCTGGCATCTGGTTGGCTTCTGGTGAGACCTCAGGGAGTTTTATTCATGTCAGAAGGAGAAGCAGAAGCAGGCATGTCACACAGAATTAGAAGGAGCAAGAGAGAGAGGGGGGAGGTCCCAGACTTTTTTAAACAACCAGATCTCATGTGAACTGAGCAAGAACTGGTTTATCACCAAGTGGATGGTGCTAAGCCATTCATGAGGGATCTGCCCCCATGATCCAGTCATCTCCTACCAGGCTCCACCTTCAACATTGGGAATCACATTTCAACATGAGATTTAGAGGGGATACACATTCAAATCATATCAGCATATGAAGAGAATACAGGAAAGCTCCTCATAAAACTACTATACCAGACAGCACAAATCAAAGCATTAGGGATTTTCTATGTGTTAAAAGCCAAAGACCTATGATGACCCACAGGCCTCCATTCCTTCTGTGGCTTTGTCTCTTTCTATCTCCCTCTGCCTTCATTGGAGGGTGGTCTGACTGCTACTCCCAGTCTCCTGGCCCAGGGCCTTTACACTAACTATTTCTCTGGCTTCCTCCCCACATCTTTTAAGTCTTACTGAACTGGCACCTTCTCGGACAGACCTACTCTAAACTTTTGTTTCATTTTGTAGCTCCTGCTTAATTTTCCTCCACTGCCTTTATAAACAGTTAATATACTATATATAGTATTTATTTTGTTTCCTTTTTGCTACCCCTACTAGAATGTAAATTTCATGGGGGAGGGTAGGAATTTTTGTCTGTGTCATTCATTCCTGAACCCCGAGTTCTCAACATATAATAATCACTTCATGAATATTTGTTGAATGACTAAACATAATATTTCTGAATAAAGAGATACACATTATACATATAAAATATTTAACATATAGTTTAAAAAGTGAAATTCATATAAAATATTTGCAGACCCTTTGAAAGGCTTTGTAGAACTCTAGAGTTTCACAAGCCCAGTTTGAAATCAATTGCTGAAGTATTTATTATTGATCATATTTCTAGCAGTGGAGAGTTGTGTAGGAAGCCCACCGAATAGTGGTGAAAAAATTGAACTGTTGGCATCCACCCAAACTGCTCCCTTGAACAAAAGATATCATAAAATATATTGCTGAAATGTACCAATGTTCTCACTTACCTGTTTTATTCAGTTCCAAATGTAAATAAAAAAATTAAAACCACTTTATTTTTCCCTCGAATATAATTTAAAACTGTACCATTAAGAAACTAATGTAATTGTTCCTTTTCTAAGCTTCATGTAGATGATTAGATATGATTATTAGAACTGGAAAGGCCCTCAGTGATCATCAAATACAAATGATGCATTTCCAGGTGAGAAAACTGAAGGCTCAAGAAGTTGTATCTTGGCTTAAGTCATCTAGCTTGATTAGTAGAAACTAACCAGTATGGAAGCCTGTTCTTATATAGCCCAGTTGAGTTTTTTTCTTCAGTCCATGCATGGCATGACATACTCTATTGTAATATTATATAACATAGGATTGTTTAAGAATAGATGAAGATCTCACTGGTATGGGAAGGGATGGCTTAGAGATAGGATTGCACTAAGAGGACAAACTCAGGTGTCTTCCTGAGCTAGAAGGACAGTCCTCCATCCAGTTTATCCAGATGAATCAGAGAATACAACTCAAATACTGATTTCATCACTATTGCATTTAGGTTCGTGTAAGAATTTGGCATTCTTTAAGAAAGAAGTGTTGCCAAGGAAGAGAGAAGCAAGCAAATCTTGTGATAAAAATTGGACTTAAAGAGGGAAATATCATGCAGCTTTCTTTCTGTTGCACCAAAGAAAGCAATACTAATAAGATAGAATTAATGGCATGGTGGCAGATAAGCTCTCTAAATTCCCCTAGTAAAATATCTGTGCTATGGAATAGAGCTTCAGAGCAGGTAAAAATGCGCAGGAGACCTGAATATGATTAGTTTAAGTAGAGTTGGAAGACTCAATACTCTGTTTTCCAGATTCTCATTTTTATTCTTCAAAACACGTAGGAGAAGAAACATAAAACATCATTTCTCCTCAATGGAAAAAATCACTATGAAATTTTAGTAGGGAAGAAAACTTTTAAAAATGTTAATGAACATTCAGATCCAGAGGCTTATTTAATGTTATAATTTCTATATTTGGATATCCAAATATTTTGGAAAAAGGCTAAAATAAACACTTCAAATGAAGTCTAAGCTTGTGAAGATCCAATCTTCTTCATTTATTGTCCTGGCACAAGCCTCTCTGGAGTGTGAAGGTAAGCCTCAGACCATCAGGATGATTGGAGGATGCAATCATAGCCACATTTGTGCAGTACATTCACTGCACTTGGTCTCTCCGTGTCATTAGCCATGTTCTGTCCCACTAAAAAATGCAGTTTTTGCTCTTATATACTTAATTTCAAAGTTTTCATATTTGTTCATTTTAAATACTATTTCCATTTACCTTCCTATCTTTCAATTTCATTTCTAGGGAAATTAAAACAAAATAATACACAAAATTATACTAGTAATATAAATTAAGTGACAATATAGAAGACTATGGAGTATACCAAACACCTCCTCCTGGATTCATTCTCTGCTAAACCTCTCCATTTTCACTTCATTCTCAGAGAAGCAACCATCTGTAATAGTTTTGGTTTTTTTTCCTTTCAGTGATTGAATTATGAAATGGAAGCGAGAAGGGAGGAAATATTAAGACAGACTTTAAGACTCTAGATGTAGATGCTCAATATTCCCACTGGAACTCTCATACTGCTGTTGGAAGTGTAAAATTATACAACTACTTTGGAAAACCATATAACATAATTTACTAAAGTTGACTGAGGCATGGACTATGAAATGTTTGGGATCAGGAATGAGACGAGAATGCTTGCACTCACTACTTCTATTCAACATTGTACTATAGTTCTAGTCAGAGCAATAAGATTAAAAAAGAAAGAACAAGCAGGATTGGAAAAGTGCATAAAACTCTCAGTATCAGCAGATCATACATTTCTGCATATAGAAAATCTCCAGTATGTAAAGTGATGGTCAATATAAAAATCAATCTTATTTCTTTATACCAAACAACATTTTTGAGAGAATTGTAGATGATTTAAATAAGTGGAAAGATGTACATATTCATTGCTGGAAAATTTTTTTTTTTAAATTATACTTTAAGTTCTAGGGTACATGTGCACAACGTGCAGGTTTGTTACATTGTATACATGTGCCATGTTGGTGTGCTGCACCCATCAACTCATCGTTACATTAGGTATATCTCCTAATGCTATCCCTCCCCACTCCCTCCACCCCACGACAGGCCCTGGTGTGTCATGTTCCCCTTCCTGTGTCCAAGTGTTCTCATTGTTCAATTCCCACCTATGAGTGAGAACATGCGGTGTTTGGTTTTTTGTCCTTGTGATAGTTTGCTGAGAATGATGGTTTCCAGCTTCATCTATGTCCCCATAAAGGACATGAACTCATCCTTTTTTATGGCTGCATAGTATTCCATGGTGTATATGTGCCACATTTTATTAATCCAGTCTATCGTTGATGGACATTTGGGTTGGTTCCAAGTCCAAGTTGTTTGTTTTTTTCATTTAAAAATGTCAATTCCTCCTATATTGGTCTCCAGATTCAATGCAATTCAAGTCAAAACCTCAGCAGTTTTACTTTGTGGAAGTTAAAAAGGTGATTCTAAAATTTATATGGAGATTCAGAGGGCCAAAAATAGCTAAGACAATTTTGAGGAAGAATGAAGTTGAGGGATATAGTTTGTTGAGTATAAAGGCTTAATATGTAGTTAGAACAATTAAGACATTGGTATTGTCCAAAGTATAAACAAAAAGCCCAGTGGAAAGCCTAGAAACAGACTCATCTATGGATAATATGCAACACAGGGACACTTCGGACCAGGGGAGAAATAATAGTTTTTTCACTAAATGATGATGGGTCAATTCAGTATCTGTATGGGAGAAAATAAAACAATCTATACCGTCTCTTCACCCTACTGAACACACAAAAGCAATTCCAGGTGGATTGTAGTTATAAATGTGAAAGATGAAAAAAATAAGGCATCTGCAAGATAACATATGCAACATAAAATATCTTTATGACCTTAGAATGATCAAAGATTTGTTAAACATAATGCACAAATCACTAACAATAAAAAGAAAGATTGATAAACTACATTAAAACTAAAAACACCTGTCAAACATTCTCTTAATAGACTGAAAGAGTAAACCACTGCCTATTTCTTTTTAAACTCAAGATCTGTAGTTGTTTTCATCCCACAAACACCTATTTTGTTTATAGTTTCAGATGAGATGTTCTCTTATGTTTATCTGCAAATGTTAATAATACTAATTTTAAAAATGGCTTGTTTTCTCTTGGATTTTAATTATTCTGTTTTCAGAATTTGTTTCTTCTTTTCACTGTTTTGGTTTTCTTCAAATGTTGGATGATGATTGCTTGTTGAGTTCATTTTATGCTGATATTTAAACTCCTATTTTCCCATTTGTGAATTGGGGAATTTCTGACTGGAGGAACTTTCCTTCAGTTATTGTGAGGGAGGGTTGGTTTGTGCCACTGGAGTGGGCATGCAGGTGGTGTGTCTACTCGGTTTGTGGGCCCCTTATCCTCTTGCTAAACGCTATCAACCTAAAGCATTCCTCTGTGCCTGCAACCCCATTTCCTTCATTTGTGCTTTAGTCCAGAAGTAAACACCACTCTTATCTCTCAGCGATTGTTCGGCATATACAGAAGGTGAAGTAGATGCTGACTTGTCTGTAGCTGCATGTGCATTCTCCATTTCCCCTGTGAGCACCACCAAGACCTATCTACTTCTTGGATCTCTTTGCTCTTAGTTTGGAGCATCCTTCACACTTCATAGAATTCTTCTCTCTTCCATATTTCAGAGTAAGATTTTTCTTATCTGCATGGCTGGTTTTAGGACATGAGGCCTGTGCAGTCCCACAGGTTTCTGTACTTAAAAGGGCCCTTGCATTTGGTTTAATGCTCTCCTTTCACCCTCTTGAAATTCTTAATTATTTTTGGACAGGGTGCTGGATTTTCATTTTGTACTGGGCCTTGTAAATTGTGTTGCTGGTCCTCTTGGTCTGATATCTCTTTCAATAAATCTTAGTTCCTTAGCTTTCAGAATTCCTCAAACATTTTCATCTGTGATGGTAATTCTTTCCTGTATTCAATTACATTACTCTTTTTATTTTTTTGTAACCTTTATTGAGGTACAACACATGCTCATTTTAAGTGTACAACTGAATGATTTTTGATAAATTTATGGAATTTTGCAACCATCACAATCGAATTCTAGAAAATGTCCATTGTTTCAAAAAGATCTCATGGGCCTATTTGTAGGCATTTTCTGTTTCTGTCCTCAGCCCCAGAATTTTTTGTATTTTACATATATTTTAAAATATGAATTCTTGGGGGGTATATATATATTGAATGGGAGAATAGTTTCCCCTTCAAGGAAGCTAGAAGAAGAAGAATCTTGGACAGTGTTAGAGTCTTCAAAAGAGCATGTGTGAGACCATCTATCTGAGCAGCCAGTTGTCTTTCTTTTCCTTTCTTCTCTAGTAGGTGGTTGGTGAGAGGCCATTGTTGAGTGAATTCAAGTCTCATAATAAGATAGTGAATAGAATCTGTTTGGATTTAGGTACCATATTTCAACAAAACTTCTCTTTGCTTTATTTTGGACTCTTAACAGAAAAAGTTACTTGAAAATAGCATGACCATACTTCTTAAACCCATATGTTCTTAAACTCAATAAAACAATAATTAGAAATATATTATACAAAGCAGATTTTTTTACAGTCCTCTTTCTTTTGATTTTAAGTTATATTAGATATTTACTTTTTCTGATCATAAAATTTCTAAATGGTTATATTTATAGAATTATAAAATATAGAATAGTATATAGAAGAAAAGAAACTCTCAAATTATAACACTGTATCACATTTTCTCCTAATATTTTATTTGCAAATATTTGTTTATCTACTGGGATGCTTTTTCTTTTCCATCCAAAATGAAATCGTAACTCATATGCAAATTTCTGCTTGCCTTTTTTCACATATATGTGTGATCATTTATACATATTCATAAATATTCTTCAAATACATAATTAATTTGTGTGAATGACAACTGACCAGGACAAAGCAAGAGCCTTGGAGCAAGGTCTCAAATAATGGGCTGAACATGGGAGTGATTAAATACCTGAATGTGATTTTGAATTTTCTAGATGATGCTCTAGCAAGTTACTCAAGTTGATAGAAATTCTTTGTATTAGTCCATTTTCATACAGCTAAGAAGACATACCTAAGACTGGGTAATTCATAAAAAGAGGTTTGATGTACTCACAGTTCCACATGGCTGGGGAGGCCTCACAATCGTGGTGGAAGGCTAAGGAGGAACAAAGGCACGTCTGAGTTGGCGGCAGGCAAGAGAATGTGTGCAGGGGACATAGGATGGTTATAAAACCATCAGATCTAGTGAGACGTATTCACTATCATGAGAACAGCACAGGAGAAACCCTCCCTCATGATTCAATTACCTGTAACTGGGTTTCTCCCATGACATGTGGGGATTATGGGGGCTACAATTCAAGATGAGATTTGGTTGGGGACACAGCCAAACTGCATCATTCTTCTTCTTCAGACCACCTTATTCCAGAACTCTAATAATGAAGCATGCTAGACAAGGTGGAAGATTCTTTTAACTAAATTACTTAGCCATATTAAAATAGCTTCCATTAAAAAGATGTGAATACTTTCTACATATTTCTTAACATGTTTATATTACAATATTTATTTGTATTTTTCTGCCCCAGTAGATTGTTGCTGCACGTAAGTGAGATCTGTGCTTAGTGAAGGTGCTAGCACAGAGAAGAAGGTCTTTAATAAAAGTTTGTTGATGACAGAATGAGAAAGAGATGAGAACCAATTTGGCTCTTTGTCACTATATGGACCTCTGAGTAAGCCCCTCTAACTCACCAAATGCAGGAAGCACATAGATATGTAACTTAATTAGCTAAGTCCTATAAAGGCATATAAAATCACTTGGCAAGGTGCCTAGCACATCATAAGCACTCTATAAATACTAGTTATTATTATTAATAAAAAAAATCTGTCTCCATATGGTCAGAAGCCAGAGTACCCAGCACTGGAGGCCAGGGGCTGTAGTGGCAGCAAATGGGTAGCAATTATGGCGCCAACACCCAGTGAAGGGGAGGGGCCCTCTCTCGTCTGGTTTTTCCAATTGAAAACGTGCTTGGAGTACCCCTCCAGCCAACCTTTTTTTCATCTGCAGATATATTATTGAAAACTGTAGCTCAGCCTTGTCAGTCCAAATTATATTAGGAGGATTAGGAGATGTTCTGCAAGGAGAAAACAGAATTTGGCAATTTGATTTCAGGAAGACTTGAAAGGTCAGAGATAAAAGGCCAAGGTGGATTTAAAAAAGGGCTTTGAGCTTCTGCAGTGAGGAACAACAATTCAGAGCAAGAATGACAGTTATGGAAGTTTAGGTGTAATGTCTTCAGTAAGAATCATCAACCATGGTAGACATTTATTTGTTTATTTGAGGGGGTGGGAGATACACTGAGCTGTGTAAAAGGAATGCAGTTCGTTAATTTTGCTTTTCTCATATGATTTTTCGTTAAAATAGTATTTCTGGCCCATCAAAACATTTTTCCTTCTTTAGGAAAGCCAAAAGGTTATTTTAATTCTGCCTTAGTGTTTTTTATTATTTTTTGTCAACTTTTACCCAAAGTTCCTTTTAAAACACTGCTAAAGGGTTCACGCTTTAAATAAAATCTGTTCCCTTCTTGTAAACAATTGGCAATTATGTAAGAATCTAATGAAATAAATACACATGTGAGGTTTTTCAGAGTATGTCTGTACACAGTCACTTGTTTTACTACTAGTTTTCATGTCATGTTTGTTGTTGGTTGTTTGCAGATGAAAGTTGTTGTTGTTTTGTAAACCGGCTATAATTCTGATAAGTAGATATTTGAGCCTGAAATATAACTATGTATTCTTGCTTACTAAGTGATTAATATTATGGATTTGGTGTCTGACCTCAAATTAATTACTCAACATCCCAGCTGCAATTTTATCTATAAAATGAAAATAATAGTATTCTGCTTATAAGGTTCTTGTGAGGATTAAATGAGAAAATAAATGTATTGAGCATAGGATTGAGTACATACTAAATGCTCAACAAACTGCATTTAAAAAATTATTGAAGTGTGTGAATTTGAGAGACAGTCTAGCAGGCATTGTTTTCTTGACAGATGTTTATATGACTGTGCAGGAAGATTGTAAACATCTGTGCTTTGGTTACCATTTCCCTGATTTATTTAACCATGTGGATTTTGTCAACTATTTTAAACTAATCAGACACAGTCATTGCCATTTATACCACACAGATGGTTTCTTCAAATCATTAACAATCCCTGGGTGGGGCATCCCCTGTGAAACTGCAAAAATTAACAGGCAAGGAAATTTGAGCTTTTGAATTTTGAGTGTTCTGGAGGGCTTCTAAACGCCTGTCTGCCTCAGTTCTGATGCTTTCAAAATATATTTTCTTAGATAGTACCATCAGGACTGCCTGACTCATTAGAAGGTCTGAAGCTGTGATAGACAAAAAAGCAAGTGGAAAAGGTTGAGAGACTTAAAAAGCACTTAAAAAATACCCGCTCCAATATTCACTTTTATTATCAGAACATTAAGCAATGTAAAGGTAAAAGGGCAGATTTTTTTTGAAATAGCCTTTTTATAAAAGTATTACATATCCATTGTAGACAATTCAGAAAACACACGGAACAGAAACACATTTTCCAATAGTCCTTCTACCCAAAGAGAACTACCCTTGACATTTTGATTATATCTTTCATTTTGATTAGTACATATGCACATACACATATGCATATACTTTAGATGCATACGTACATATAGGTGTATTTTACAAAGATGAAATCACATTTCACAGTGTTTTGTAATCCACTTTTCATACTTAGGTATTCCTAAAAAATTTTTACATAATTTTTAAGTCATTTTATAAGATTCTTTAAAAGGTAAACAATCCACTACAAAAATAAAACATTATTTATTCTCCCAGTCTCCTAATTATTGAGTTAGTTTGCTTTTAATCTTGTTAGGAAATGACTGGTAAACAGTCTTTAGCTAAAAAGAGAAAAATTTGAAAGACATTGGGTGGGCATCACATCCGAGTTCTCTATTCTGAAAAGATTTTTCCCTGCAAAATAATTAAATTTGAAATAACTTAGTATTAGAAAACAACATAAGGAAATAAAAAAAGTTTTTAAGGCAAAATACATGAAAACCAGCAGCTACAACCTTCACTGAATAGAGGGAGTAGACAATATGGATACCTATGGAGTCTCTCAGTAATGACAATTCTCGCCTTGCACTGTCACATGGGCTATAAAAGTGACCTTGTAAACAGAAACCTTGCAAAGTGGTGCTCGTAGCTAATGGGAAAAGTTGATTGTTCCATGACCTTTAAACATTTCTGTCAAACATTAAAAACTCTCTTAGTTTGTTATAAATGTACTGTATAGGAAAATAAAAAAGAATAACATTTAGTATACTGTAACTTAAAACATTACAAACACTGGTAATTAAATGTTTATTTCTTTGTAGAAAACTGATCAAAAATAGTTTGAGCAGTGCTTGCCTTCTTCTCTTTGAGTGTAACTTGTGATGTATACAAGGCACATTTTCTATGCCTTAGCAAATTTTGATCACATTTTGACATCGTGTCCTTGGTGCTGTCAGTGTTGTGAATTATCTCTGGTGGTGCCTTTAACATGAAGTTATTTTTGCAAGCATATGGCATTTCCTCTGGGACACTTTCATCCTGTTCATTAGAATCACTTTTCTCATTCATGTCTATATGTTTGCTGTCTCTAAGCACTTCTGACCGTATGTCTAGAGTCTCTCTAACAACAGCTATGTCAAAATGCCCACCATCAACAATTTCTTCTATAACTCCATGAATGTTTGATTTGGATTTCATTTCCAGTATTATTACTTTTCATTTCTTTGCTGTACTTTCTTTTCTTATTATTATTATACTTTAGGTTTTAGGGTACATGTGCACAATGTGCAGGTTCGTTACATATGTATCCATGTGCCATGTTGGTTTGCTGCACCCATTAACTCGTCATTTAGCATTAGGTATATCTCCTAATGCTGTCCCTCCCCCTCCCCCCACCCCACAACATTCCCCGGAGTGTGATGTTCCCCTTCCTGTGTCCATGAGTTCTCATTGTTCAGTTCCCACCTATGAGTGAGAACATGCAGTATTTGGGTTTTTGTCCTTGCGATAGTTTACTGAGAATGATGGTTTCCAGTTTCACCCATGTCCCTACAAAGGACATGAACTCATCATTTTTTATGGCTGCATAGTATTCCATGGTGTATATGTGCCACATACTTTTCATTTCTTTGCTGTACTTTCATCTTTGTTGACAAATCCCTTTTCTGGATTATCAGTTTTTGTAAAATGTCATACAGGTTTATGACAGGGAGACAAGGAGGCAACACAGTCACATGCTTTGCTGTCTGTGTATGAACTGAATAGAAAATGTGAAGTGACGGACCACCAGCAGGCTTTGTAAAAGGTGACATGATTGGTCACTGATCAAGATATGTATCTGTTATTTATGCAATGACTTGTAGGCTAACAAGTCGGCGGCAAATTTTGTGCCTTATGCAATTACTCACAGTTAATATACTGTGGTAATGGAAATGTGAACCACGTTGCTGGGGACCAGTCTTATTTAACTAAACCGTGGTAATGGAAATTTCCATATTGGAGCTATAAAAAGCAAGTTTGGCCTTTACATATTACATATAATGGATGAAAGTGACATCTTCCCAAGTTGGTTTTTGTAGACTCTAATGGCAATGGCAGCATCTCTCCTTATCCCAAGCTACCAGGGGAACAACACTGGCCTTATGGAATCTAAAGAATATGTTGTACTTAGGTCTCTGTGGCATTTCCCATAAAAGGGTCCTGAATTGTCCTGATCAGGTGACTCACTGAAATAGAACAAAATGTAGAAATCATATTTCTTATTGCTTCTCTGATGCTGCAGCACAGCTGAGTTCATTGAGGAACTGGGTCTAGCTGAGGGATCTGATTGGTTCCTCCCATTATTCCTTGGTAACTTTCCCTCTCTACCCTTCCACCCCCTTCATAGGTAGTGGCAAAAAGAGGCTCATGTTCTGCATGGCCAAGTCTCAGTGATAGTTCCTGCATGATCAATCTTTGAAGTCAAGTTTAGCTCAATGGTGTTTAACACAGAGTGGGGGTCAAGGGAAAAGAAGCCAAGAACGTTGAGGAATTTGTGGCTCAGTCTGTAAACAAAGAGGATTGATGTTGGTTGAAGACAAAAGAGGATTCATTGGAAAGAATGTGAAATGGTCTTAGAAAAAAGGAGTTGAGGAAGCTAGAGAGATTCTTCACAGAGTTTGATATATTGTCGCAATTATCTTTGTACCACAGTGTCGGTTGCAAAGGAAGACTATATAAATGTTTGTTAAATGAAACAAAAAGTAGTTTTATTGATATATGGGAATCCACCACAAAGATAAACATTTTTAAATTAATTTTGGAGAAATAATATTTTTTATAAAACCTAGATTAAATATGACTATATAGGGCACACAAGTAAAATGGACCAAAGATGACAGTTAAGTACCAATATATTTAATGGAAAAATTTATTTTTTCTTTCTGTAGTTCATGATTTGTGCTCCTCTTCACTCTAATGTAGTTTCTTGCTTAAGGCTTTCCAATGGCTTCCATTGAACAAAGAATAAAATCTAAAATGTTTTCCATGGCTCACAAGGCCTGTGCAATCTGGTTCCTAACAAATTTTCTGATCTTAACTCTTACTCCTCATCCTTTACCATTCTCTTCCTACCCTCAAATATGTTTTAGTTACATGGGTCTTTTATTCTGTTCCACAAACATGCCAGGCTCATTGCAGTCTTAGGGTCTTTGCTCTCAGTATTGCCTCTGCTAGGCAAGTCCTGTCTGTAAATCTTCACATAGAAAACCCTTAGCAAAGTGCCTAACATGTGGAAAGAGTCAATAGTGTTATTAATTAAAATATTGTTCTTTAGATGTTCTTCTATTCTTAAAATACCTGATTGTTCTGGATTTTCTTATTCATTTTTGCTTGTTTTCAAGGCAAAGAATGAATAATAGTAACCCCTTCTATAGGAGAAAAGATGGCAGGTATGTCTACATCAGTCAGGACAAACTGGTTATGCTGCAGTTACAAACAGTCCCACAAATCTCAGTGGCTTAAATCAAGAAAGGTGATTTTTTACCTAATGCTACATGTCCAGTGTGGACTGGCAAGACAGTTCAACTTATTGTGGAGATACACTAACATTTTATGATAATACCAACTGAACATGAGGTTTCAGGGTTTGCCATGTCAGAAGAAGGTAAGAATACAGAGTAGAGCATTGTCAATTAAATGGTTTATTCCACAAGTGACACAAATTATTGCTTAGCTTTTATTTACCCTAAGTCTAGATCTACTATCTCCTACCCGCTTTCTCATTTTGATGGCAGGGAATAAGTTTTTAAATTGGGGTTTTCAAAATAATTTCGGGGTGCTTTCAACAGTTCAGATTCCTGGGTCCCGTCCTCTGAGATTCTGATTCTAGGTTGGGGAATGATAATTGAGATATTGGTATTAATTCTAGTGACTCAGTTGTAGGTGATTTGAAAGCTGTGCTTAGAGGAACACAACTGTAGTGACTAGAACTATGGTTGGCCTATTGCAAGAGCTTAATACATTTTTTTTTTTTTTGGATTGTGCTGTCCTTTTAAATTTTAATAAAATAGATTAATTTCATATTACACAGAGAGCAAATCCATCCATTCACCCGTGATAAAATTTTAGAAATATTTTCTATAAAATGTTTAGTATTTGATTGGAAATGAATCCAGTATAACATTACTTCCACAGATACAGCATTCCCATCCTCGCTCCCATTCCTATTTTGAGATATTTTAAAACTACAGAAAAGTAAAAAAATAAGACAAGATATCCCTATACCACAATCCAGAATCAATCAACATCTTCTTATATTTACTTGAAGTCTTTTGAAAGAGAAGTGGATG